>NC_142518.1:68986250-69292708 GCF_057876585.1 Rhinolophus sinicus | reverse complement strand
TTTCTCTGTTGTTGTTGTGCTTGGTGATTTGCTTTGTTCTGAATTTACCCTACACCAGGGCCCAGCTCAAGAGGCACAACACTCAACACACCCAGAGGCCAACTCCAGACCAAACCAGAGTATTACCGGGTTTGACCTACAAGTCAAACACCCAGAGGGAATTCTCTACAGGCACAAGAGCCCATAGGGGCCAAGCCTCATTTGAGTGGTCAACCCAGCAGAACATCCACTGTAGGCGAGCCAAGTCTCACAACTAGTCAGCCTAGGAGTCAATCCCACCTGCTGGCAAGCCAAAAGCAATTCAAGAGCAATTTTAACAGGACAATATACACAACACAAGAGTCACCTTTGGAGCACATGCACAGGAGAAGAAGGAAGTGGTGCAAGTCAAATATAAAGGATACATACTACATAACATAACCCAGCAAAACCAAGAACCCTAGGGGATCTACCTAATACATCGGAGCAAACACGGAGAGTCAGCCAGAATGGGGAAACAAAGAAACATGTCCCAAATAAAAGAACAGAAGAAACCTCCAGAAATGGAACCAAATGAAATAGAGGTAACCAACATATCAGAGACAGAGTTCAGAACACTGATGATAAGACTGTTTAAGGAGCTTAGTGATGACATCAAGAAGGATAGAGAAATCATGAAGAACAACCAGTTAGAACTAAAGAACACAATAACTGAAATAAAGAACACACTTGAAGGAATTACCAGCAGGTTAGATGAAGCAGAGGACTGAATCAGCGACTTAGAAGACAAATTAGCAGAGATCACCCAAACGGAACAACAAAAAGAAAAAAAGAATTAAAAACAATGAAAATGGTTTAAGACACCCCTGGGATAACATCAAGCGCAACAACATGCGCATCACAGGAATACCAGAAGGTGAAGAGAGGGAGCAAGGGATCAAGAACATATTTGAAGTAATAATATCCGAAAACTTCCCTAACCTGGTGAAGGAAACCGACATACAAGCCCGGGAAGTGCAGAGTTCCAACCAGGATAAACCCAAACAGGTCCCCACCAAGACACATTATAGTTAAAATGGCAAAGGTTAAAGACAAAGAGAGAATCCTAAAAGCAGCAAGAGAAAGACAGCGGGTTACATACAAATGAACTCCTATAAGACTATCAAATGACTTTTCTATAGAAACATTGCAGTCCAGGAAGGAGTAGGACGTGGTACTCAAAGTGATGGAAAACAAAGGCCTACAACCTAGATTGCTTTATCCAGCAAGGCTGTCATTTAAAATTGAAGGAGAGAAAAAGAGCTTCCCAGAAAAGAATAAGCTAAAGGAATTTATTACCACCAAGCCAGCATTGCAGGAAGTATTAAAAGGGCTTCTGTAAACAGAAGAAAGATGAAAACAATCTAACTACAAATTTTTAAAAAATGGCAATGACTATGTACCTATCAATAATCACTTTCAATGTAAATGGATTAAATGCTCCAATCAAAAGACATAGGGTGGCTGAGTGGATAAGAAAGCAAGACCCTTGTATACGCTGTATACAAGAGACTCACCTCAGATCACAAGACACACACGGGCTGAAAGTGAAGGGTTGGAGTAAGATATTTCATGCAAATGGAAATGAGAAAAAAGCTGGAGTTGCAATACTTACATCTGACAAAATAGACTTTAAAATGAAGGATGTATTAAAAGACAAAGATGGGCACTATATAATAATAAAGGGATCGATCCGACAAGAGGACATAACCCTAGTAAACGTCTATGCACCCAACATAGGAGCACCTAAATACATAAAACAGATATTGACTGACATAAAGACAGAGATCAACAGTAACACTATCGTAGTAGGGGACTTCTGCACACCTCTGACAAGGGACAGGTCTTCCAGACAGAAAATCAGTATGGAAACAACGGCCTTATATGACACATTGGACCAGTTGGATTTAATCGATATTTTCAGAGCATTTCACCCCAAAGCTGCAGAATACACCTTCTTCTCAAGCGCACATGGAACATTTTCCAAGACAGACCACATGTTAGGCCACAAAACAAGTCTTGATAAATGTAAGAAAATTGAAATGGTCCCAACTGTCTTCTCTGGCCACGGTGCTAGGAAATTAGAAATCAACTACAGGAAAAGAACTGGAAGACACACAAATTCATGGAGGCTGAGTAACATGTTACTAAATAATGAATGGGTCAACCATGAGATCAAGGAAGAAATCAAAAGATACCTCGAGACAAACGTAAATGAAATCATGACGACCCAAAAACTATGGGATGCAGCGAAAGTAGTCCTAAGATGGAAGTTCGTAGCATTGCAGCCCTACCTAAAGAAACAAGAAAATCATTAATCAACAGTTTATTTTCACACTGCCCAGTCAGATAAAATTACTCCTGTCCCATAGTCGTTAAATACAATGGTTAGATAAAGAGAGGCGGACATGGTCTGGGCATTCCTGAAGCTCTAGATCCTTCTCTTACAAGCTGTGTGAACTTGGGCAAAGTTAGTTCAGCTCTCTGGGCTTCTGCTTCCTAATTGGTAAAATACAGTAATAACAGGAGGTCACTCATAGGGTTGTGGTGAGAACTGAATGAGTGAACATTTCCAAAGTTTAAAACAGTGCCTGGTGCACTGTAAGTGCTGTGCCATAGAATACCATCATAACTGCACCAAACGCTTGTCTGCAACATCTCTTAACAACCTTGTAGATCATTTACTTAAACCATCGTTCCCTCTCAGCCTCTTCACAGGGACTTTCATTCAATTCAGTAGCTTTCGGCTACTTTACCCATGTGAAGGAGGAGAGAATAAAATGCTTTAAGAGCTAAATGATTCCTCTCAGAACAGGAAGTGTCTTTGCATTAGGAGCACACCTGCAGGGACGCTTGCTTAGCTTGGAATGTTAGTGAGGCTCTCTGAACCCAGCTGAGATGGCCTGGGCCTAGAGGAAGACAGCAGCTAAATTCTGCAGAAGGAAATCTGGAGCTTGGGAGCTGCTAAGCCAAGGAGGTGAGGGAGTCCAGGGACCAGGGAGGAGGCTGAATGGAAGAAAAGTTTGAGTGAAACTATCCTGAGATTCTTTTGTGTAATTTACTGATTGATTCATTTTTTTATTGGTTGGCCTTTAAAAAATTATTTTAACATTGTTTAGTGTAGCATAGGGTCAATGAAAATGAAACAGCCTTCAAACTCAGAATGGGAAAAAGTAAAGACAAAAGTTCCCCCAACTCCCTGCAGCCCAGTCTGGTGTGTGTTCTTCCAGGTCTACTTTAATACAAACACAAATATATATGTCCTTGTTCTTTTCCTATGAAAGTCAGGTCATGGAAGGCACTTGGTTCTGAGATTCTCTTTCATGCTGTCTGCTGGACTGGCACCGGTACTCCAGGCATGGGAAAAAATCAGAACAAAAATGGTGTTCAGTGTTTGTTAATAGAATTGTTAGGGCTCTTTGTATATAGTACCATGTCATCTGAAATAATGAGAGTTTTACTTCTTCCTTTCCAATTTGGATGCATTTTACTTCTTTTTCTTGCCTGATTGCTTTGGCTAGGACTTCCAGTATTGTGTTGACAAAAACTGATGAAAGTGGGCATCCTTGTCTTGTTCCTGATCTTAAGGAGAACGTTTTTAGCTTTTTCCTGTTGAGTATGATGTCAGCTGTGGGTTTGTCATTATATGGCCTTTATTATGTTGAGGTATGTTCCCTATATTCCCACTTCGCTGAAGTGTTCATCATAAATGGATGCTGGAGTTTGTCAAAGGCTTTTTCTTTATCTATTCATATGACCATATGATTTTTATTTTTCATTTTGTTTATATGGTGTCACATTAATTGGTTTGCAGATATTGAACCAAACTTGCATCCCAGGAATAAATCCCACTTGATCATGGTATATGATCTCTTTAATGTATTGCTGTATTCGGTTTGCTAATATATTGAGGATTTTTGCATCTATGTTCATCAGGGATATCAGCCTATAGTTTTCTGTTTTTGTAATGTCTTTGTCTGGTTTTAGAATCAGGGTAATGGTGGCCTTGTAAAATGAGCTTGGGAGCATTCCCTCCTCTTGAATTTTTTGGAATAGTTTGAGAAGCATAGGTGTTAATTCTTTGAATGTTTGCTAAAAATTTACCTGTGAAGACATCTGGTCCAGGACTTTTATTTGTTGGAAGTTTTTTGATTACTGATTTGATTTCATTAGTAGTAATCGGTTCTAATTTTCTATTTCTTCTTGATTCAGTCTTGGAAGAGTGTATGTTTCTAGGAATTTATCCGTTTCTTCCAGATTGTCCATTTTGTTGGCATATAATTGTTTCTAATATTTTCCTACAATCCTTTGTATTTCTATGGTGTCAGTTGTCAGTTCTCCACTTTAATTTCTGATTTTATTTATTTGGGTCCTCTTTCTTTGTTTCTTGATGAGTCTGGTTAAAGGATTATCAATTTCATTTACCTTTTCAAAGAACCAGCTCTTGGTTTCATTGATCTTTTGTATTGTTTCTTAGACTCTATTTTAACTCTGATCTTTATTATTTCCTTTCTTCTATTCACTTTGGGCTTTGTTTATTGTTTCTTTCTACTTTTTTTAGCTGTAAGTTTAGATTGTTTATTTCAGCTTTTTCTCATGTCTTGAGGTAGGCCTGTATTGCTATGAATTTCCCCCCTTAGGACTGCTTTCATTGTCACATAGATTGGGCTCGTCGTGTTTTCCTTTTTATTTTTCTCAAGTTATCTTTTGATTTCTTTCTTGATCTCATTGTTGACCCATTCATTGTTTAGTAGCATGTTAGTTAGCCTCCATGTGTTTATGTGTTTTTCAGTATTTTTCTTGTAATTTATTTCTAGTTTCATATCATTGTGGTCAGAGAAGATGATTGATATGATTTCAATCTTCTTAAATTTACTGAGACTTGTTTTATGGCCTAACATATGGTCTATCTTGGGAAATGTTCCATGTGCACTGGACAAGAATGTATATTCTGCTGCTTTGTAGCAAAATGCTCTAAAATATCAATTAAACCATCCAGTCTAGTGTGTCATTTGAGGCCACTGCTTCCTTGTTGATTTTCTGTCTGGAAGATCTATCCATTGGTGTCAATGGGTGTTAAAGTCCCCTACTGTGATTGTATTATTGTTGATCTCTCCAATTATATCTGTTGATATTTGATTTATATATTTGGTGCTCCGTGTTGGGTGCATAAATATTTATAAGGGTTATATCCTCTTGATGGATTGACCCCTTTATCATTATGTAATGTCCCTTTTTGTCTTTTAATACAGCCTTTGTTTTAAAGTCTATTTTGTCTGATACAAGTATTGCTATCTCAGCTTTTTTTTATTCCCTTTATGCCATTTGGGCCTATGAAAGATAAAGTAAGACTGCTCTACTTTCAGATACTGGGGAAACCTGTATTTGATTTTATATGCTATTTTAAATGTAATTTGTTTAAGTTTCATTTTAAGTGATTGCTGATGGTATATAGAAATATAAGTGATCTTTTGATACTGATTTTGTGTACTGATTTTGTTAATCTCCCTTAATAATTGTAAATAGTAATTGCTATTAATTTATATGGAAAAATTTTTGAGAATTGCAACTCTAAAGATGAGGAACTAATGCCACATGCAAAAAAGTTGAACCTCAGAAACATAATTGTAAAGGAAATGAGCCAGATACAGAAGGATACATGCACTATAGTTCTATTTATACAAAGTTCACAAACAAGACAGTAGTGTTTGAGGATTCATATTTGAGTGGTGAAGCTCTAAAGAAAGGCAAGGTAAAAGCCTTAGTTCACTGGTGTGTTTTCCTTTAGAGGAAAGAGGTTGTGATTGGGCAGAGGACTCACAGATATTTCAGGAGTTCTGGCAATGTTCTCTCGCTTGATTTTTGTGGTGGTGGTTTGCTTTATAACTTCTTAAGCTATATATTTACACTTTATGCACTTCTGGCTTTTCTACTTTAAATAAGAATGTTTTAGATCCTGGACATAATATTAGGATCTACCTCAGGGTTTATTGTGAGAATAAAATGAAACCATGTAGAGCTCTTAGAATATGCCTGGCACTTTGTTGTAAGACCTTAATAAATGTTAGCTGTTTAAACACAATAAAAGTTTGCTGTTATTGTTTTTCTTACTTGTTGCCACTATTTCTCAGGTTGCTGTTTGTCTTTTATGTCTGTTAATTCTGTCTTCTGGGTTATTGGTGTGGACCCCAAGAAGAAAGATTCATTTGCTGTGAACACTGAGAAGAAATTTATCTGCTGAGATGGATTCCCCATGGTCAACCAAGGGCCCAAATTTTATAAATAAATGCCTAGCAGCCATTTGCTGACAAGGGCTTCTCATGTACTCTGTATACCGGGAAGAATCTCAGACTGAATTCTCAGCTTCCTGCACTATGCCCTGTTCGTTTCCACTGTCTGAATTAACCATTGCATGGAAATACTGGTTGTCGTGCGGGATGGCCTGCGGGGTCTCTGGTCCCGCTCCCCACATAAGAACGCAGGATATGGTGAGACCAAAAAGGAACACCCACGGAGCCGTAGGTAGGGGAGTCATACCACTATGGTCTCACTGGAGGCTGGGCCCAGCGGACGCGCGACCTGCCGTCCGCCTTTCCGCCAACCGACCTACCGACGACTCTCCCCACTCTCCTCGACTCTGTTCTTCCCCTCTCCGCTCTCCTCTTCTGCTCTCTTCGGCTCTGCTCTGCTCTGCTCAGCTCCTCGGCAATCCTTCGTGGCCACAGCAGTTATACCGGCGGCCAATCGGCTAACTGGCCACAGCCGACGGCCAATCAGCCACAGCCGACGGCCATCCACCACCCGAGCCAGCACCCTTCCACATGAGGCCGAGAGCCTGTAAACTACTCTCTGGGGCTCTGTCCCCACACTCCACCCCTACAGAGTCTCGCCTCACAATCTACGCAACAAGCGTCTTCCGCGAGGGTCCCTGTGCCGTATTAGCCTACTTACACCTACGGACAAAAAGAAACGGTAGTCTTAGGAACCAACAATGGCAAATCCCTTCCATCTGGGAGGATACATGCTAGCTTTTTGTCCTGGGAAAGGAGGGTCGCTGCCACTGGCACCTTTCCCGGTTTGTGGTACCAGACCTTTATGGCAGTACTTGGGGTCCCTTGCATAGTTTCAACATGTAACAGAACAGGGGACCCCATAATAGGCCATAGTGAGAGTACATAGTTTCCTCGCAAAATCATCCCGGTATCGGGACCTCTGTATACTACAGTCACTTGCGGTGGCCACTCAGCCACCACCCCTGGCGTCACCTTATTTAACTCCCTATAGTCCACAGTCATTCACCAGGTCCCATCTGGCTTCTTGACAGGCCATACTGGGGAGTTAAAGGGACTGTGCGTTGGCCTCACAATATGTGCCTTCTCCAATTCCAATATCGTACGACCAATCTCCTCCTGTCCTCCTGGCAGGCGGTACTGTTGCACTGTAACCACGTGCCAGGGCTGTGGCAACATTTGAGGAGGGTGGTGAGCATGCCCGTGTGTCACCGCTTTCACCACCCGGATCCGGAGATGGAACTCTCCTACCGACGTCTGTAAGCTGAGGCCATGTAGCACGTCCACCCCTAGAATATATTCTGGAACGGGGGAGACATAAACCTTGTAGGTACGAGGAGGAAGCCTTCCTATACCCAGTGGTAAGGAAACGGCTTTCACAGTCACAGTTTTTCCCCCCGTAACCATCAATGCAGACTGCTGGTCCAGGGAACAGTTCTGGGTTCCCATAAATGAGACTGCAGTCGGCGCCAGTGTTAACTGGAGCCAAAACCCTCTGTACATTCAAAGGGGACCAATGTATGGACAGTTCCACGTGGGGCCTCCGGTCCCTGCTCGTCCCCTCTGACCAGGTACCTTGGCCCCACCCCTAATCAAGCTGAAAGGAGTCGGCCTCAAGCGGCTGCATGAAGTCCTGGAGGGACACGGGTCGCGCTTTCCCAGACTCCTCCTTTATGCTTCTCCGGAATTGTTGTTCCGGACGCAACTGTTTCCAAAGTTCCAGCAGGAGTGCATTGGGTTGTCGGTCTATTTTTTTCCTATCGACCCCTGCTGCCACGAGATCACGCCACATCTGTGCGTGTGTTACTCTCTGAGGCCCGCGACCTCGCCCCTTTACCTTTGGTGTGGGCTTCCAGGTCTCAACTGTGCGGACCTCCTGTCTTAACTTCCTTCGCCTCCGGCTTTCAACATCCCCTAGGGTGGCCATGGCAGTTGTAACTTCATGGATCCGTCGCTCTACATATGGTGTAAGAATAGCAACCAAGGATCCAAAAGCACTCGCAGGTGCAGTATCCAAAACCAGATCTCTCATGCTGGCAGTAAAAAGCTCGTCATCTGGGCCCTGCATGTTGAGGTTAAAAATAGCATGTCTCATACCCATTTCACGGATTATTTGTGTAAGTTCTGTATATGACTGCCATTGACTCACAGTGTCTGGCAGCTCACCAGCCTGTCCCCATACTGTGCGTACCGCAGCAGTGAGCCACGCCATTAGAGAATGGTTACCCTGGTTGTTGGCCAACCTATGGCAGTTTTGTAACCTTTGTCACAGGGACGGATGCACTGTCATGAAGGCTAGCTTTTCCATCTCGCCTGGGGAGCAGAGAATGCTGTCTGCTCCCTCATCCCATAAACGTAATAGCCAAGCCGAGACTGGCTCTCCAGGGCGCTGTCTGTACTGCCTCCCTAGCTCCTACAACTCAGTGGGAGTGTATAGGGTGTAGGTTGTGAACTCAGTCACAGCTGGGTTGCCAGCAGCAATGCCCCCAGGGCCCAAAGGTTGCTCATGTTTTACCCTTTGCTTAAAGATTGACCGGGCTTGGGGGTTGGGAGCTACATTATCTCCACTTGCTTCCTCCGCCTCTGCCTCAGAGTCTCCACTTTGGGGCCCGTGTTCTAACAGGCGGACTCGGGCTTCCAGCGCTTCCAACCGGGACACCTGGTCCGGCACCCGGGCCATTTCATTAAGCGCATTTTCCGTGTTGAGACTCAAGGCCGTGAGGAACATCCAGCCCACGCGGCCGGCTGTAGCCTTCTCCTCCTCCGGCAACCGCTCAGCCAGAGCCTGCAGGGCCCTCTCCACGCTGGCCGGAGAGCCGTCCATGTCCTCCCACCCCTCCTTGGGTGTCCAACTCCTGAGAACAGTGGCCATCGGACACCATACACTGTGTGGGGGCCACACGTCCTCCTGCCCAGAGTCAGACGCCATTCCTACCTGGTCGGAATCTTGCTCGCCGTGCCGGGTGTCTGAGTGGGTGGAGGCCTCCTTGTAAGATGTCCACCACCCTCGGAGCTTAAGGCCGCAGCAGATCAACAAAAGGAGGACAACGCCTTCTATGGCCAAGAAGGTGGTGTGCCAGCTGGAGGCTTGTGTCTCCCAGGCTGACCGCGCCTCCCGTTCCCGGTGTCGCTCCTCATGGGCATTCCGAAGCTGGGCTCTCACACGCACAAACCGCTCCACCATGCTTTGGTAGGTTTTGGCCGGCACCGTACCCTGCTCGCTGCGCCATTTGTCGTGCAGGAGACCCTGCTCGCTGCGCCATTTGTCGTGCAGGAGACCCTGCTCGCTGCGCCATTTGTCGTGCAGGAGACCCTGCTCGCTGCGCCATTTGTCGTGCGGGACGGCCTGCGGGGTCTCTGGTCCCGCTCCCCACATAAGAACGCAGGATATGCTGAGGCCAAAAAGGAACACCCACGGAGCCATAGGTAGGGGAGTCATACCACTATGGTCTCACTGGAGGCTGGGCCCACCGGACGCGTGACCTGCCGTCCGCCTTTCCGCCAACCGACCGACCGACGACTCTCCCCACTCTCCTCGACTCTGTTCCTCCCCTCTCCGCTCTCCTCTTCCGCTCTCTTCGGCTCTGCTCGGCTCCTCGGCAATCCTTCGTAGCCACAGCAGTTATACCGGCGGCCAATCGGCTAACCGGCCACAGCCGACGGCCAATCAGCCACAGCCGACGGCCATCCACCACCTGAGCCAGCACCCTTCCACGTGAGGCCGAGAGCCTGTAAACTACTCTCTGGGGCTCTGTCCCCACACTGGTTTTGTCTTTTTACCAATGGACCGAGACCTGCCCTGTGCAATGAGAACTGCACAATTTGGATACCGCATTTATATAAAACAGAGCTAATTGAGAACCTGGGTGGGAACTTTCACTGTAAAAGACAGCCTCCCCTTTATCTCGGTGGAACACAATTTAGGTTGCTACCTGAATGTGTGTCTCACTGGCTGCAGCTCCTTTTTGCTTAAATAAATGCTTTTTATTCTTTATTACAGTCTGAAATTAATTTTGATTTATATTGGCTTTCCTTTACAATTTATCCCATCACTCTTAACCATAGAAAGCCTCCAATCAAGAGATTTAATATTTGTTTTCTCAGTTTTAAAAGGGGTTGCTTTTGAACATTTGATTATTTTTATTCCTTTTATAACAACAAATATATTATTAAAGAATTAGTACACACTTGCATAAAATCTATATTTATTTCCAAATTGATCTGGAATTCCTATTTAGTATCATGGGAGAAAGTAAACATATTTGTTCTAATTAGATACTGAAGTCCTCCTAGCACTGCTAATTAAAGAGTTCATCCTTTCCCCCATTGACTTCTGCAGCTGTTTCCGCTTGCATATGTTAAATGCACAACCATTTGCACCTAAAGCAAAGACAGGAAACAACAACATAGTGCTTGAATGGAATGTGCTAATACAACTGAAGGTGGAGAGGGGATGGTTGCCAGGCAGCAGGTGGGCTAGCTGCAACTCAGAGGGAAAGAAAAAGAAAGGTAGAAAAAAAGCCTCTTTTCTGTCAAGTGTTCCTTAAAGATTCCATCCTTGTGTGTGACACGGAAGCCACTTGCTCTCCTGACGTTTGGCTAATCACTTCATGTGCATAAACCCAGTCTCCTCATGCATCACGTGTGGATGGTAATAGTACCCACATCATAGTACGTGACAGCTAACCCGACTAAGGAGCACAGGTTCTTTCAGTCTCCACCACTAACTAGCTGCCTGACCCTAGGTAGTCTCCTAATTTTCCAGCCTGTTTCCTTATCTGAAGTATATGGCAACTAATAGTAATTAATATTAATAGTAAATTCGAAAGCAAGAGTGATAGCTGTCTTATGGTATGGGCTTGCTAAAAGGATTAAAGCGCTACTGCATTTAAAGGGTGCCTGGCACCTAAATAAGCTTTCAAAAATTCACAGTTGTGATTTTAATTTTCATCCCTATTATGGAAGGGTCAGGAAGAGAAACAAGATTCAGCAAAGGATATTGAGAAGTAGGCACCAAAAAGGTCGGGGTTGTCCAAGACAAGGTTGTCATGGAAACCAAGAAGGGAAACTACTAGAAGGATGGAGATAATGTGAAAGGTCATTCAAAGGCTAGTTTCTCCTGACAAAAGACTCATTTCACCTGAGTGACTTATGAGAATGAAGGGGAAAAGGAAGGAATAAAACCTATAATCCTAAATGAAGGCTGTCAGACACAAAATTCTCTAAAAGCCTTCCTTTGGCTAACTCCCTTAGTCTGATCTGAGTGCCCAGGTGTCCCATGTCTTCCAAATGGGCAAAATACATATTTCCAGAATAAAGGAAAAGCCAGTGTCACACAAGTGAAGTAAAGGATTAGGTTTGCATCATTTTGGTGAAATAAAAATTTAGACAATTTCAAGTTTACACAACAGCGAAGAGGATGAGGGAAGGCCAAAAGGAGGTGAATCACAGAACAATTTTCAAAGCAGTGATCTGTACTGAATCCCCAAGCTGACTCCAATGAAAAGGAGGGTGGTGGAAGGTATAGCAACTATTTTCATTTTTACTTTATTTGGGCCCAGAAAGAAATTATGACAGTATAAACTGTTTATCTGAGTAAATCATTCAATGTGGGGAGGAAGTGGAATATTATTGCACTCTGAGATAGAAGAGAGGACAGACATTTCCCTCACCACCCATCCTTATTTAGGTGCAGGTAAAACTTGGGGGAGAAGGCCCTTGGCAGGACAGCTGGGGAATGTTGGGGGTCCCTGTGGCTTTGGGCCTGCAAGCGGAGCTACTTCCTTCCTGGCAGTGGAGGAGGGGCCACTTTGGGCTCTGGAGAGATGGAGGTGGCTGCTGCCAAGGGCCTAGAAGTGCTCCAGAGGGATGCAAGAACAGGGCCTCTTGAGCCTTTGCTCCTCCTGGCCAGTTCTCAGGTAAAGGGTCCCAGGCAGATGGGACCTCCCAGTCTCCTGGCCATGTGGGTTAGGAGTGAGGCCTAAGGCAAACATGGAATGTGGGGGTAGGGAGGGGTGATGGCAGAGCAGGAGAGGCTGAGCTTCCCCCCCCCACCACCAAGAGAGTGTGGCTTAGGGTGGGGGGGGGTTGTGAGGACAGATGATTGTGGGGTGATGGATGGAACAGGAGTGAGAAGCCAGGGAGGAGCTGATGGGGGAGGGGGGATTCTGAAAGGAGAAGCCCTTGAAGGCAGATTTCAGGTGCAGCAGCCCAGAGAAGGCTGCAGTGGGCTTCTGGCAGTGCCTGGCTTCTCCCCACTCCCTCGGGGCCTCAACCTGTGGGGACCCCTTTGTCTCTGTTGAGCAGGCCATTAACTGCTAACATAATTAGAGCCCCAACACCTCCCTCCCCTCAGGACCACACAGGCCAGGGTTTTGTGTGAAACCTCTGGGTCTGTAGTTCCTACTAGGCTTCCTGTCAGTCTAGATGTGAGTCCCCAGTCTGGTCATCTGCCCTCTCCCTCCTCCTCCTGTCCCCTACCCATACTTCTATGCTTCCTCTCCTCAGTACACCCTGTCCTCTCAGCCATTTTCTTCCTGACAAACTCCCCCAGGTCTGCATTCATTTCACTCCACTCCCTGCCTTAAAGGAAATCATCCCCTCCCCCACCTTGTCCTGCTCTCAAGGATAGGAACTGATAAAACTATTAAGGAACATGGGACCCTTAGGGACAGAGGTCACATATCATTTTTTATCACCTTCCAATATGAGGCCATGAGATAGGGCAGGAGCAGGTGTCCAGGAAGTTCCTTCTGTGCCCTCTCTCCCCCTATTAATGCCCTCAGTTCTATTAATAAAAGGGTATGTGGGCTTTCAGATTCCCGTTTTTATCACACGCCCTGGCATCCAGATTGTTTTTCATCCTTCCCTGGCTGTTCCCATTTCTTGAGTCAGGGTGAGGTTAGCTGGGATCCTTGGGCTGCCGACATCCTCTAGCATATAGCTCGGGTGCAGCTTGGGGGGCCTGAGCCTCCTGCTACTACTGAACTCTCAGGAGCAGCTGCTTTCTCTGTAATTGGGGAGGAGGTAGAGGGTAGTATCAGCCCACAGGACAGTCTTCTAGCCACCAGGCGTTGTCCAGAAGCAGCAGTAGCAAAAATCTAAGGAATCTCCCCAGGGAAAGGAGAGCTGCCACTTCCCAAAGTGAACAGGAATGGAGCCCCTGCAGTCTTCATTCAACATTTTTGCCCCCACCCCCATCCCATCATCAGATTTCTCAGATGCATTAGAGAAGCAAGCACTGGGACATTAGTAACTAGTGGGTGCAGATTTGACTCTCTGACTTAGGAGACAGGTCAGTTGTGATAGGGGCTCTTTTAAGAGATGTTCAGCCCATTTCAGCTTCCTTTTTCCTCATCTATAAATGAGGTTGATAAAAACTCCACAGTATGACCCTCCCTGTTATAGCTTCTATACTTAGTTTTCTTATTTATTTTTCCTCTATACGAAGTACCAACACACAGAGAGACATTCAACTTGATGCTTATATATATTTATTGACATAGACATCCACGACATACATTGTTTGGTGAAAAATACACAGTATAGAACAGCACTAATATGTGATCACATTTATCTGTACATATATCTATCTGGGTACACAGGTACAGGGGATATCTAGAAAAAAATTCATCAAAGGGCTGAGAGTGGTTATATAAGAGTGGAGAGTTTCAGGTAACTTGTACATTAAAGTTTTTGTATTTTCCTCCAGTTTTTGAAGGTTTGACAGAGAATTATACTCCTTTATAGAATAAAGTCATCAAGGAAATAAACAGAATAGACAGATGGAGGAGGGAGCAGGGACAGAGGTCAGGCGGTGCCCTCCACTTTGCTGGTATCCAAGACCTCTTCTTCCCCCAAGAAAGCCACTTTGTGTATTAATTCATATAGATAGATGCCTATGCACACTCCCCACCCCCATTTTTCTCAACACCAGTCTGAATATAGTTAAGGGTTCACTTAGGGCTGGGTATAACACCTTACTGTGGCTCAGAGGGGTCATTGTGTTTGCCAGGGACCTCTTTTGACCTCTCCTCCTCTGGATGCATCAGCTCCTGCAGGGTGATGCTCAGATTCTCAAATACTTGGGCCTTGTTGTTCTCATTGTCACAGGTTTCCTTTGAGTAGCCCTCCTTGCCACAGCAGGAACAGCAGATTGTGTATTTTCACTTCCTAGATCTATGCATATCCCGAGAAACCCCACTGGTGGAAGGAGATTGAACCCAGGAACTGTTGGGGGAATCAATGACCAGTGCTTGATCCTGAAGTCTGACCCTGCCTCTGAGGGGAGGGGCACCCATGGATGGAGGTGGAGGGTCCTGAGACGCCACTAGGATCACATCCTCATCTGAGTCACAGGATATCTTCTAGCTCTATCACGTTGCAGTCAGCACTGCAGATGGCCATTGGTTGGGGGCCCTGAAATGCCACAGGGCTTGCTGCCATCTCCATGATTAGCTCAGATCTCTTTGCCCGCTTCCGTTTCATAAAAGTGTCATCCTAATCCTCATCCTCCCTTATCATCTTGATTAACTCCAGGAAATTGGGAAGACGTTCCTGCTCATTTGTGTACATCCTGAGAAGATGCTTCAGCCTGTAGCACAGGTCCCCATTCAGCTCAGCTCCTAAAAGGAGCTGATGCAGGCGAGTCTGGTTTGCATCTTTCTCAGCTATGATCCCTGCCTGAATAGCGTTCTGGAGCTGCACCTCTAAACAGATCACATAAAGGGAGGCTTTCTCCCCTTGTGCCTGCAGAGTGTTGAAAAATTTACCATGGGCAGTGACACTGCTTTCAGACTCCCCAAACACCAATTTCATTGCACGCAAGAAATCTGCCACACTTAGGCTGGGATTGGCCACCTGGAGCAAACGCATGACCTCCCCAGTTGAGCACCTAAGGGTTTTCATCAGGTGCTTGAGCTTTTCCTCTTCGGACATACTCCAATCTGGCAGGACCCCATTGACTTGGATCAACCAGTTCTCAAAGGTTTCTTCCCCTTGGGCTGGCACCACCCTCCCTGAAAACAACTTCATGTTTCTTTCTGCCATATTGACTCTTAAAGGACCAAGACTCCTCCCCAGGGACCTCAACATGGAATGGGCCCAAGGCGGCAAGTGTGCGTTCTGCCGCCGGCTACTACCCACATGAGCAATGATGCTAGCCATGATAGAATGATCGTCTATATATAACAAAATGCTCAGGCTTTTTAGAAACGCCTAATTTGCAGGAGGAATCCCCAAAGCAGCGTTCCTGGGCTCTGCCTTCCTTGTATCTCAATAAGAACTGTAAAGAAAAGGGAGGGTGGGGTGGTCAATAAGGTAGGAGAGCGCAGGGAAGCAGTCTGCTGTCACTTTCTCTACCTTCCTGAATGCCCTGCAGTACATTTTATACTTGCCCACTGCCCTAAAATTACCCTGCAGAAGACTGTCAATTACAACCCTCTGGAGCTAGGGGATGTCCCCTCCCCTAGCATTGGTGCTAGCAAGGATGCTTTTCAGAGCCACATCCATCCCCTCCTGCCAGGAGGGAGGAGGAAGGGCAACTGTTGCTTCGAATTCTAGGTAAGATAGTGTGTGGAACTGAGTTGGGCTCTCAAAATAGTATCCAATGGTCTAAGTCTCACAGCTTTGTGGTGATAAGATCTCCATTAAACTTACCGTCTCAGGTTTCAACCATACCCCTCCTCAAAGTTTGTCCTATTACTTCTCAGAGTCTTACATGAGTTCGAAAAGAAGTGTGCGCCTTAATTTCACTTCCAGCCTCTGCAACATGTACCCTCCGTGAGAAAGCTTGCTTTCGGGTAAGTCAACCTTTGTCCACCAGAGGTTGAATATCCCAGTCCTCAGGGCCTCACAGAGGGCAAGGCAGGGAAGAGATGGGTCAGAAGCAGCCCCATTCCCTCATCCCGCTCCCCCCCCCCCAACCTCTGCTGTAGTCAAATGGAAAATTCCCTCTCCCATCTTATGCATACAGGCCAAAGTGACCCCTCCATCACATTTCTCCAAGGAAATCGTCTGCTTACCAGCTCTGCAATACGCTGCACAGAATTCAAGTTCGGATTCGGCTTTTGCTGGCCTGCCATTCAGAAAGGGAATAGTAGTTGGACACACACACACACCCTCATATTCCTCCCCAAGAGGAGATGAAGAGATGCAAAGGGGATTCAAAGCAGACAGCGATTCTCCTCCCCACCCCCGCGCTTCTTACCACCCTCTGAAAACGCCCCCTCTCAATTCAGGCAAATCCTACCCACTGGGCAGCACCCAGTGGCACCCCACCTCCTCCCTCAGCGTAGCCGGTCTACGGGAGTGCTCCTTCCCTGCCCCGCAAGTCTCCATTCCCCAAGCGCCCAGAGCTGCCCAGTCCTTGTGGGGCGTCCCCCTCCTCTCTCCGCTCCGGGCAGTCGCACCCCCTTTTTTTACCTGTACTCGGCCGGTGGGCTGCAGATGGTCCCGCGTGGACAGCGATGGATGCCGCCTTCCAGTCTCCGCGGACCTGCGTGGGGGGGAAAGGATGACGCCTCCTCGGCCCCTAGCGACCCGGAGCTGCGAGACCGAGCTGTTCCTCACGGCTGCCCGGATAGGGGGAGCCGAGTCGAGGCTGCTCAGTTCCCACGGCAGCCGTGGTCGCCCCCGCCTACCCGTTGGGCCCTCCCAGGAGCCGCCGCTTCTTTCAGCCTCTGCCCAATTGGGATGAAAGAGCATGATGAGCGGGGCCACGCGGCCAATCAGTGGGGAGCGGGTCCGGCCTCCCTGCGCAGCCTCGGACCCCCAGGCCCTTGCAAGCAAAAGGGGGAGCCTGCGGGCGGGGGCTGCAGCACACAGGCGCGGGAGCCGGAGCGGTGTCAAGTGAAGCTTGGACGCAGCCATCGGGCCGATTTGCATTTACCGGTGAGTTTGCTGCTTTCCCCCTCGCTTCCCTCCTCTCTCTCCCCTTCCACCTCACTCTCCTTTGCGCTTTGAGACCGGATGCATTAGACACGAGGTGGGACAGAAATCAAGTGAACAGTAAGAGTTCCTCACCTTTGTCTAGGGGGGAGGGGGAGAAAGCATTTACTGAGCGCTTTCTGCGAGCAAATGCGCTTGCACGGACGTCTCATTGATTCTTCTCAGCAGCCTGGGGAAGGAGGTAGCAGCGTGCCCATTTAACAGAGAGGGGGGCTTCAGCGCCAGGCAGTACGGTTAGGAAGTGCAGAGCTAAGAGCTCCCGCCCAAGTCGACATGTCTGATTTCAAAGGCTGCCTCTGGTAAACACTCCTCTCTACACTCAGATCGAGGGTTAGTGGAGAAGAGCCAAAGTGGAGATGGAGGGCCCATATGGAACAATATGCAATTCGAGTGTATTTCACAGATGAGGAAATGAGCCCATATATCTTGCCCGGCATCGCACAGCAAATAAGTATCATCATTTAATTTTGCACCCACGTCTGTTGTTCTCCAAATGCCAACTATTTGCCTGGCTGAGCTGCCTGGTTAGCCTTTTTACACCGGTGGCTTCAAACCATCTCAACAGCAGCCTTGGTGTGCTGGTAGGCTGACAAAGGATGAGAAGTCAGCCGGGAGAGAGGTGGAGGAAGAGGTAGGCAACTTTCAGGTACCCATTGTACAAAAGAGGAAACTGAGGCATTTTTCTTTCTCTTTTTACACTACAACAAACTGCCAGTTTATTTTAAAAAGTAAAACATTATTGCTACAGCTTATGACCCCAAAGAACATAAGGCTCAGAGAGGTGAAATAACTTGCCTGAAATTACAAGGTGAAGCCAAAATTTGGACCAAGTCTCTGATGCCAGAACCCATGCTTTCAACCCAAGTATGGGGACAATGCTGGCTGCCTCAGAATCATTTTGGAGAGCTTGTGCCAAATGCAGATTCCTGAGCACCACCTCTGGGGGATTCAGATTTACTACCGCATCGCTTCTCGGCCTTTTGGCTAAGATCAAGTGTAGATTTACTACCATGTTTCCCCCAGAATAAGACCTAACTGGAAAATAAGCCCTAGCATGATTTTTCAGGATGACATCCCCTGAACATAAGCCCTAATGTGTCTTTTGGGGCAAACCTTAATATAAGACCCAGTCTTATTTTCGGGGAAACATGATAGGAAGATGAGTGGGAGGTGTGATTTATATTTTTAAACAGTTCTGTTCTTAATGCTGAGGTGTAGAGGGGTTTGTAAACCACTGCCTAAAACACCACATCATGCTGAGGGTAATAAGTAAATAGACCTGCTGCCCATGCACCTGTCCAAAGCATATCTGTCGTGAGATGTAACTCCAAAGCAGAGCTTCCCACCTAGAGTCCTTCCTGAAATTGTTGGCAAGGAATTTGGACTCCGTGTATGTTTCCGAGTCCACAGCTTGGTAGATTTTCAAATGACTCGGTGGCCCAGAAATGGTTAAAAACCACTCCCCTACATCTTGTAAGAATGTAACATCTTCCTCTTTCAACTTGAACTTGAGAAAGAACTGTGAGAAATGAAACACAATTTGACCTAACCCCCAACCACAGCTCTCTGCTCTGGAAGATCTCTTTCATTTCCTGGCTTCAGGACAGGTTGCTAGGTTGCCCTTCTGTGAGCTCTTGAGGGGACCTCTCCTTTGCTGGATTTGCCATCACTGGCCCCAGAGAAGGAGTAACTCCATGGAAACGGCATGCAGGGCTCTCTGGGAGTGAATGGGCCGTGAAGCCAGGGGCTAGGGAACCTGCTCCATTTTCCATGACTTGA
Source organism: Rhinolophus sinicus (assembly GCF_057876585.1). Classification (NCBI taxonomy): domain Eukaryota; kingdom Metazoa; phylum Chordata; class Mammalia; order Chiroptera; family Rhinolophidae; genus Rhinolophus; species Rhinolophus sinicus. The sequence continues at coordinate 69,273,674 of NC_142518.1, read as the reverse complement.
GGGGCTTGTTATTGACTCCTGATGCTTGAAAGCAAATGAGCAATCTGATGCCCTTTGACTGCTGGGTTCATCTTCAACCTGCCAAGGTACTTTACCTGCTCTTTTCTGCCTTCTTATTTACAAACCCAGTATCTAGAGTTCCTTGGAGTAAACAATTCAAATTTGGAGATGAAGCACCTTCCACCTGAGGGCTGTGGACTTTCTCTTGTGGATGGAATAGTGTGGGGGGTGGAGAGTGTGGGAGAGAGAATGCTTGCCTCACACAGTCAGGGGTGATGCTGGCAGTAGCTCTTGGGTTTCCTTAAGACTTGCTTCTGCTCCCCAATATCATGACATCTGAACCTAGTCTCAGCAGACTCTTCTTCTGTGTTTAAATTGGCTTTGTCACCAAATTAGGTGATCTGCAGTTGGACCTGGTGGGGTGGAATCAAATCGGATGAAGACTGGATCTTAGAGCTCTGACAAAAAATAGTGAAAGGAAATGCACTGTGTAAAAGTGCCTGGATCAGGCCATTAGAACAAAGTGAAGGTTTCTTAGTGCAAGACTGAGACTCCAGTTGGATACAGAGCAATCCTTACCTCTAGCCTCATGTGTGGGAATGTATTCCAATTCATGGCTCTAATGAGACCACATTTTCCAATTTCCATAAAGAAACCTTAAAAGCCTGAAGATTACGGAGATAATGCTTTCAGTTGAAACAATAGGCTACATAGGCTACCCTTGGCTGCCTGCCTCCTCTGCCAGAATCTTTCCCTCTGTTACCTCATTTAAGCTTCTTAACAACCCTGTTGAGACAGGTAATTGTCCCATTTTTCAGGGAAGCTAAGTAACTCATATAAGGGCCACACAACTGGTAAGTGGAGGCACTGAGACTTACCAGGCTCAGTGCCCAGGGCTGTCAAACTCCAAAGGACATGAACAACTCTTCTCTGCTGTTTTCCAAACAAAAAATTGAAAATGCACGCTGCAGATGACCCAGTGCATTAGACTGATTTCAGCCTTTAGAACAATGTAGTTGTAATATTACCTTTATTCCTGGGATCTCATTTTAAAAAAAGAAAGAAAGAAACTACTAATACAATTTAGGGAGCAACTGAAATACCAGGTACTGTGCCAGGCATGTTATGTACTTCATCTCATGCACCCTTCCTGCCAATCATTTTACAGATAAGGATACTGAGGCTCAGAGAGGTGAAGAGACTTGGTCAAGATCATAAAGTTAGGCAGTGGCACCACGAAAATCAAACCTAGGGCTGTCTGACTCCACAGCCCATGCCATAACACACTGTGGTGGGGAAAACAAATGTAGCCCTCATTCTAAATCTGCTCTTCTCTGTGAGTCACAGATTTATCTTCTTCACATGGCCTATGTCCAGTGCCATGCACCCACCACTCATGCTTTCAGGCCACTGTGCTTTACACCTCTTCCTCCGCCTAGAATACCTGACCTAACGAGAGGCTGTTCATTGGTTAAGAATCAAGTCAGATGCCCCTCCTCGGAGAAATTTTTGGCTGCTTCCTGTCCCAGGTGGAATCCATTGCTCTTGTCTTTCTGATCTGACCTTAGTGAGTACACCCTCTATTTTGCCTTCCAGTAGAGTTTAGCTCATTGTTGACCTGTCTTCCCTACTAGATTCCCAAGACCTTGAGGGCAGGCACCAAGTCTTATTCACCTCCAGCTCCACAGTGATTTATCCACCCACAGTGGTTTAGTAGATGGTCAATACATGTTTGTGAGCTGATCAAAGGACTGGCTCAGGGACTCCCTGGATGAATGGACAAATATGGGGCTGGATCCTGGGGTGGTCACATAGGCTGTCCACCTGGACTAGACTGGCCAGGGGAGTCTGGAATCCCCTGGGCTCACTTGACTAGGCTGTAAACGCACGAGGTACATCATAGGGTACAGGGTATAACAGCTCAAAGTCCACTCTAGGCCCATCCTGTGGTCTCAACTTTGGAACTCATGTTAAGGGGCCAGGCTGTCCACGATTGTTTAATAACACCTTGGTATTCACAGAAGAAAAGTCTTTCCTGCCTCCCAGTGAACATGGATTTGTTCCACTATCCCACGTCATGTGGTTCTGGCTGGCCTGAGTGTTGTACAGGAGCGTGTGCTCTGTGGAGACAGTGGGGTAAAGAAGCATCTTTAAAAAAAAAATACTTTGTATCAAGGCCACCATGCCATACATGTCCAACCACTTTATCGCATTTGATTTTATTAATCTTTGCAATAACCTTTTGAAGGAGGTCTACTGTCCCTATTTTGTAGCCGAAGAAACCGAGACTGAGTGAAGTGTCTTGCCTAAGGTCACACAACTAGGTAAGTGGTGGAGGCAGAATTCAGTCTCAGGTCCATCTGCCTCCAAAGCCTGGCATCTTAACAGAAAAATACATGGGAAAAAAGTAGACTACCCCCTCCCCCATAAAATAGGAAGAATTATGTTTATCAAATGGTGAATTAGGTATTTAAGGTAAGGTATTTCTAAATTATTCACCTGTAATCCCTGAAAATGATTGGCAAAAATGGCGCAAAGAATCGGGAATGGCAAAGCATAATTAATTCCTCTATCATATATTTCCCCAAATTCTCCCATGTCAACCCTCTGTGACATGCACAGTATGAGGATGCCCCAAATGCATTTTACCCTGTCTGTTCATTTTATAACTGAGACAGGGGAGCTCCAAGATGTCAATGAATTTCTAAAGGTCACACAGGAAGGTGATAACAGAACTGGCACTTAGAATGCTGGTCTGCCAAATCCTACGTAGCCTAGTTTTCTTTCTGCTAAGTCAGCCTGCCTTCTGTAGCTAGTCAACACTTGTTTATAGGTTATTCAGGAAAATGTGGGGAGGAAGTGGAATATTATTGCACTCTGAGATAGAAGAGAGGACAGACATTTCCCTTACCACCCATCCTTATTTAGGTGCAGGTAAAACTTGGGGGAGAAGGCCCTTGGCAGGACAGCTGGGGAATGTTGGGGGTCCCTGTGGCTTTGGGCCTGCAAGCGGAGCTACTTCCTTCCTGGCAGTGGAGGAGGGGCCACTTTGGGCTCTGGAGAGATGGAGGTGGCTGCTGCCAAGGGCCTAGAAGTGCTCCAGAGGGATGCAAGAACAGGGCCTCTTGAGCCTTTGCTCCTCCTGGCCAGTTCTCAGGTAAAGGGTCCCAGGCAGATGGGACCTCCCAGTCTCCTGGCCATGTGGGTTAGGAGTGAGGCCTAAGGCAAACATGGAATGTGGGGGTAGGGAGGGGTGATGGCAGAGCAGGAGAGGCTGAGCTTCCCCCCCCACCACCAAGAGAGTGTGGCTTAGGGTGGGGGGGGGTTGTGAGGACAGATGATTGTGGGGTGATGGATGGAACAGGAGTGAGAAGCCAGGGAGGAGCTGATGGGGGAGGGGAGATTCTGAAAGGAGAAGCCCTTGAAGGCAGATTTCAGGTGCAGCAGCCCAGAGAAGGCTGCAGTGGGCTTCTGGCAGTGCCTGGCTTCTCCCCACTCCCTCGGGGCCTCAACCTGTGGGGACCCCTTTGTCTCTGTTGAGCAGGCCATTAACTGCTAACATAATTAGAGCCCCAACACCTCCCTCCCCTCAGGACCACACAGGCCAGGGTTTTGTGTGAAACCTCTGGGTCTGTAGTTCCTACTAGGCTTCCTGTCAGTCTAGATGTGAGTCCCCAGTCTGGTCATCTGCCCTCTCCCTCCTCCTCCTGTCCCCTACCCATACTTCTATGCTTCCTCTCCTCAGCACACTCATCTCCCACTGCAGTACACCCTGTCCTCTCAGCCCAGTGGAGCCCCTATTCACAACAAACTTCCTCAGGTTCTCAGGTCTGCACTGAGTGTTGATTTCTTCCTAATCCCAAATTTCCTTCCCGTGCCCCAGCTCCCTGGTTACCTCTCGTCTACTCCGGGACCATTCTCAGGTGGGAGCAATAGTTTGGAGTCTTTGCACTGCCTCTTCCCTCTATTATGGTGGTTCTGAACCACTATATTTTGCCCCCCACCCCGGGACATATGGCAGTGTCTGAAATATTTTTGGTTGTCTTAGCTGAGTAGGTCACAACTGGTGCTACTGGCATCCAGCTAGTAGAGGCCAGGGTACTGCTCAATACGATGCTCAGGACAGGCACTAGAACAAAGAATTGTCTGGACCCAATGTCAGTCGCCTCATGTTGAGAACCCCTGCTCTATTATAGAGTTACAGGTCTACAATGTTAGACTTAGAAATTGCCAGGTGTGGAGCCTTTTTGTGCTGAATTTCTAGGAACAGCTTCTCTTTCTGTTCCTCATTCTGGAGAGGGGGTGGGGCATTGCCATGAAACAGCTACAGCATAGGCAGGAATCTACAGAAATGGAGACAGGGAGACTCCCCACTCCCCTAATTTCTACCAACTTTTTGAGAAAGAACTGGACTACAACTTTTGAATGCCCTTCTGCCTCTACAAGATAGTGCCACTTTTTGGAAAGAATAGCAACTTATTCTAGCAATTGATCAGATGCAAAATGTCATGTGGTGAGCATTGAGTGCAATAGGTTTTGGAACCCTCCTTCCCCAAATTTATTTTCTTCAATCTTAAACCTTCTTTGAAGATTAGAATATTTGCTGTGTCAACAAACCATTGTAGTGGTGACTCTGTTCAGAAAACTGTCTGCCTCTAATTTAAGGTTGATGAATTAAGTGTGTGCTTATTTCTCAGCAACTGGCCCAAAGAGTGCCTTGTATCCTTAGAGCTGAGTAGTTTCTTGGGGCTCTGTTTCTAACTAAGCAGTGAAAATGCTCACCAACAGATTTAATGGTCAGTCTAACCTATTTTTTCCCGCTCTTGCCAGTTTCTGCACCACGTTGTCTCCAGCATGGCGGAACAGAACCACTCTCCTGGCAAGGAGCTTCAGCACTGGACTCGAGCAGAGGTTCCTGGAAAAAAAAGCTGGCACTCCCAGGCCTACGCCCTTGGGGCCATTTCCAATTTTATGTCTACTTTTCTGACCTTTCCTATCTATAAGGTTGTGTTCCGACAACAGATCCATGCTGTGGCAGTGTCAGAAGCTCTGCGTCAGCTTTGGCATGAAGGCCCTCAATACTTCTACAGGGGAATCTACCCGCCTCTTCTCTCCAAGACGTTGCAAGGCACTCTACTGTTTGGGACTTATGATAACCTGCTGTGCTCTCTCTCCCCTAATGGGCCACACTCCCTGGGACACCGCTGGGCTGCAGGGCTCATGTCTGGCGTGGTGGAGGCTGTGGCACTCAGCCCCTTTGAAAGGGTGCAAAATGTGCTCCAGGATGGTCGCAAGCAAGCTCGCTTCCCTAGCACCTTCAGCATTCTCAAGGAATTCAACTCTTATGGGCTTTGGGGGCGGCTGTCACTGGGCTATTATCGTGGTTTCTGGCCTGTCCTTCTCAGGAACAGCCTGGGGAGTGCTCTGTATTTCTCCTTCAAGGACCCCATCCAGCATGGCTTGGCAGAGCAAGGCCTGCCCCATTGGGTTCCTGCCTTGGTGTCTGGGAGTGTCAATGGAACTATCACCTGCCTAGTTCTCTATCCTCTGATTGTGTTAGTTGCCAACATGCAGTCCCATATTGGTTGGCAGAGCATGCCCAGCCTGTGGGCCTCTGCCCAGGATGTGTGGGACACTCGGGGCCGAAAGGTGTCCCTGATCTACCGTGGGGGCTCCCTGGTCATTCTAAGGTCCAGCGTGACATGGGGCCTCACTACAGCTATCCATGACTTCCTGCTGAGGAGGTCTCATTCCAGGAAAGAGCTGAAAGACTGACTAGTTGCAGGAAGTGTGGCCATGGCAACTTTGTTATTCTAAGCCTTCCCTGGTTGGTCTAAATACCTACTTTTTTGGCTTGATTACCTAATACAGTCATTCTTTAGCATCTTTGAACTGTCAGTGCACCACCTACCAGCTTGTTGGGCACAAACAAAGCCCAGCAGGCTTCCTTGGTCAGAAAAAGACTCCTGTCTATCCACAGCTTCAACAGCCTCAGACCCAGGAGGCCTTTTAAATAACTTGTAACCCAGATGAAACGTCATTCCCTTAAGGAACTCTTTGACAGTAAGAAGAAACTTTAAAAGGACCTTAATTAGGCACTGTGAGTTCTAGGATCCCTCCGATTGTCCACTGGACCAAACTGAGTAGAGGACCAGGAACTCCAACTTCAAAGAACTAAGCTTGACTCTTAGGATGGGGATTCCACAGAACTTCTCAGATGGCTGCATTTTCATGGCTTTGTTCACTACCCCTTCTACCACTACTCTCACTTCTCAATGTTGTGGGTCCCAGCTTCAGGGTGGCAGTTGGGGCTGAAAATCCTAAATTAGACTTGCCTCAACTGATCAAGTGCCACAAGAACTGGTAGGGCTGGAGGTGGGCGTGAGGAGAGGTGTGGTCACTGGATGGATGGAAAGAATAGACTTTGAGGGGAGAGATTTAGTTGCATGCAAAATAGAAAAATTTAGATACTATAGATTGCTTGGGGTTATCTGCTGGGACATTTTTGATAGCAAGGCAATGACATTGCCTAGAAACCATTTGAGTTTCCCTAAGAAATCTGGAAGTGAAATGACCATATCTCTTCACAAATCATTGCATATTTTATTGCTGTGGTTAATTATAGTTACTGTAACACAAATGCAAGATCCGAAATCTTAGCCTGTAGTTCAGAGCCACTCAAAATATGATCCCCATACCACTTTCAGCATTTCATCACATCACTCCCACTTACATAGATTTCATACACCAGCCAAACATGCCACAAACTTTCCCATGGCCATGCTTTGGCCCACACTATTCTCTCCACCTGTAGTGCCCCCTTTCCACATGCCATTCTGCTGGAAATCCTTCAAAACCTCAAAGCCCAGCTCAGATGCCACCGTCTCTGTGGAGCCTCTTCTGATTTCCCACAATTGAATGTGATGGTAGTCTCTCATGATGCCCCTCTCCAATAACACTTCGTACATGGCGCCAATTCCATTATGTCACTGATCTCATGTGGCTCTGTGTTCTCAGTGTTCTTCAATACCTCTTACTAGACTGTAAAACTCCTTGAAAGCAGGGATTCTTGTACACATTTTAAATCTCCCATTGTGCCTAGGTGCTCAGTAATGTTGGCTGAATTATTGAATTAATTATCAAGCTGTGATATGGTCTTTATCCTCAGGGTGCTGTCCCTTGTACATGAAAATAATGTTACTGACTCACTGTCAGCAAGACATGCCTTTGGGGTGTGATTTTGTTTTATTAGCAGATTTAGTTTTGTGCTAATGATGATGCTGCAGATGATAATGATAATAAAAAATAACTTTCAACTGGAACATTTGATAAGTTTCTGTTATTGATGGCATGTTTGCTATTAGCAACACTATAGGAACTGAAATTTCACCAACAGAAACGTATTGCTTAACTGTCCCATTCAGTTCAACTGGAATTTTGAGGATTTCTAAGATGACAGTATGTCAGTTTCCCCCTTATAGATATGATAATGACCTGGACTTGCACCTCCCTACCAAACCGAATTTGTCATTTATAATGATCTGATTATAGATTCTTGTAGTGAGAATTCCTCAATGAATACCACAGAAATTAAAGACATGGCTATGGGTGATATGAGATCAGAGAGCATTTGCCAGCAAGGTCGATAGAAAACGACTGCTACAGAATAACTGCAAATGAGTTCCCATGTCTGATCCCATGCAACCCTAGATGAGGTGGGGCAGTACTATGTGGATTCTTTTTTTTTTTTCCTTTTATAAATTTTATTGGGGGACAGTGTGTTTCTCCAGGGCCCATCAGCTCCAAGTCGTTGTCCTTCAATCTAGTTGTGGAGGGCGCAGCTCACTGGTCCATGTGGGAATCGAACCGGCAACCCTGTTCAGAGCTCACGCTCTAACCAACTGAGCCATCCAGCCGCCCTGGATTCTTAATGTAGTTATATTTTCTGACATTTAAAAACAGCTTTTGGGCTTGAGATCAATAAAATAAGGAGGTAATAAATATCTGTGTCTGTTTAAAACTTATAAAATGTAGAATTTAACACCAAAGCTAGTTAGTATAAAAAGTTGAAAGAAAAATAATAAAAATCTTTGTATAAGCCCTGTGTATTTTTGTCTAAATATAAACTATATCAGCTTTTAAAAAGCAAAAGGTGAAATAATAAATGACTAATGTATTGCAACTATTATTACAATTATGTGGTCTATTAAAGCTTTATTTTGCTTTTAAAAATTATTTTAAAACAAATAACAATTTATGTGTTTGGGATAACTACATATAGTGTAGTATATTAAAGTTAATAAAATAATGTATATATGAGAGAAGGCATAAAAATGCTTTTTTGTAGAAAAATGAAAAATTTTCACTAACTAATAAGGTAAAAAAAAAATACTATATTTCTCTGTTCTGTTCACCAACTTCTGTTTCTTTCATACCATTTTCTTTCTCACCAAATCTTCACCTCCTTCCCCATCCTCAGTCCCAGTTGGTGACCTTGCTTTCCATTTCATTAAGAAAAGAGAAGCATCCAGAAGAGAACTGCCAAATTAAAAAAACATTTATAAAGCTATCGCCCATGTAATGACCACCCAGAGCAAGAAATAGAACACCTTGATAATCCCCCTTGTTCACCCTGCTCCCACAACCCCCCGTAATGAAATTCCTCCACCACCGTATCCTGACTATTGTGATATCATTTCTTTGTTTTTCTTCATAGGTTTATCTTCCATATAAGTAAATATCCCTAAACAACACAGTTTTGTTTTACAGATATTTGAGCTTTATATACTTTATATCCTTGGAATTGTTACTATCTTCTTTCACTTCGCCTCACTTGTGAGATTCATCCATGTTGCAGATAGCTGCAGTTATTTCATTTTTTTAAATTGTGATAAATTTACTTTGAAAAAAAGCCTCTGTTTCTTAGAGCAGTTTTAGATTCACAGCGAATTTGAGAAGAAGGTACAGAGATTTCCCATATACCCCTTTCCCCATATATACATAACCTCCCCCATTGTCAATATTCCCCACCAGAGTGGTACATTTGTTACAACTGATAAGCTTACATTGATATATAATTATCACTAAAAGTCCATAGTTTACATTATGGTTCACTGTTGGTGTTGTACACTCTACGTGTTTTGACAGATGTATAATGACATGCATCCATCATTATAGTATCATACAGAGTAGTTTCACTGCCCCCCAAATCCTGTGCTCCACCTGTTCATCCCCCTCCAACTTCTGGCAACCACTGATCTTTTCCCTGTCTCCATAGTTTAACGTTTAATAGAACGTCATTTAGTTGGAATCACAGTATGCAGCCTTTTCAGATTGGCTTCTTTCAGTTAGTTAATAATGTGCATTTAAATTTCCTCCATGTCTTTTTATGACTTGATAGCTCATTTCTTTTAAGCACTGATAATATTCATTGTCTGGGTGTATCAGTTTATTTATCCATTCACCTACTGAAGGACATCTGGGTTTCTTCGAAGTTTGGGCAATTATGAATAAAGCTGTTGTAAACATCCGTATGCAGATTTTTGTGTGGACATGTTTTCAAATCTTTTGGATAAATACCAAAGAGAAAAATTCCTGGACTGTATAGTAAGCATATATTTAGTATTTTAAGAAAACTGCCAAACTGTCTTCCAAAGTGGCTGTACCACTTTTCATTCCCACCAACAAGGAATCAGAGTTTTTGCTGCTCCACTTACTTGTCAGCATTTGCTGTTATCAGTGTTCCAAATTTGGGGTATTCTAATAGGTATGTAGTGGTATCTCATTGTTGTTGTTTTTTCACTTTTATTTTTGTACATACCAATGTATGAGTAGTATAATAAAATACCACAGTTTATCCATCCATGATAACTTTGAGGGACATTCTGGCTGTTTCCAGTTTTCAACTGTTAAAAAACAGTGCTACCATGAATATTCTTGGTAATGTACGAACATGCAGGCATCTTTAGGATATTTATCCAAGAGTGGAATTGCTGGTTTATAGGGTATGGGCACATTGTCGTGCGGGAGACCCTGCTCGCTCCGCCATTTGTCATGCACGGAGGCCTTCTCGCCGCGCCATCTTTCAGGCGGGGTGGCCTGTGGGGTCTCTGCTCCCGCTCCCCACACAAGAACGCAGGATATGGTGAGGCCGAAAAGGAACACCCACGGAGCCATAGGTAGGGGAGTCATACCACTATGGTCTCACTGGAGGCTGGGCCCACCGGACGCGCGACCTGCCGTCCGCCTTTCCGCCAACCGACCTACCGACGACTCTCCTCCACTCTCCTCGACTCGGTTCCTCTCCTCTCCACTCTCCTCTTCCGCTCTCTTCGGCTCTCCTCTTCTGCTCTCTTCGGCTCTGCTCGGCTCTGCTCGGCTCCTCGGCAATCCTCGGCAATCCTTCGTAGCCACAGCAGTTATACCGGCGGCCAATCGGCTAACCGGCCACAGCCGACGGCCAATCAGCCACAGCCAACGGCCATCCACCACCCGAGCCAGCACCCTTCCACTTGAGGCCGAGAGCCTGTAAACTACTCCCTGGGGCTCTGTCCCCACACACATTCAGCATTATTAGATGATGCCTAACTTTTCCTAATGGTGTACCAATTTACACTCTTACTAGCAATGTTTAACAATTCCCATTGCGTCACCTGTGGCCAATATGTGGTATGATCACATTTTTAAATTATTGCTCCTCTAATGGGTGTAAAATAGCCTCTCATAATTTGATTTTCCTGATTACTAATGATGTTGAGCATCTTTTCATATGCTTATTGGACATTAGGATTTCTTATTTTATGAAGCATTTATTCAAGACATTTGACTTTTTTTTTCTATTTGGTAGTGTGCCTTTTTCAAATTAATTTGGAGTTATATATATTCTAGCTGTAGTCTTTTGTCCTTTACATGTGTTGCATATATCTTTCCCCACTTTGTCTCTTACTTTTTGATCATTTTCATGGTGTTGTTTTTTTTCATTAAATAGAAGTTCTCAATATAGTCAAAGGTATCAATCTTTATTCTTTATGCATGGTGTTTTTTGTGACTTTTCAAAGAAATCCTTCCCTACTTCAACATCATTAAGATATCCCCTTATGTTAATATTTAAAATTTCTATTGTTTTGCCTTTTACACTTAGGTCTTTAATATTTTTGGAATTAATTTTTGAGTAGAGTGTGAGAATAGAAGTCCAATTTCAATTTTTCCCCTTATGAACACCCAATTGCCCCATATCATTTGTTGAAAAATTTCTCCTTCCCCTACACATTCACAATTCCAACTCTGTCAAATATCAAGTGTTCATATATTCTTGGGACTATTTATGGCCTCTCTGTTCTATTCCGTTGGTCTATTTCTCTAATCTTGTGCCAATATGACATTGCCTTAATTACTGTAGCTTTGTAATAAGTCTTGATATCTAATAGGGAAAGTCTTTTCCACCTCATTCCTGTTCTTCAAGAGTTTCTTAACTGTTCTGATCAATATCTAAAAATAGATGCAAAATTGTGTTTTCTAAAAAAACTATTGTTGAGATTTTAATTTTAGCAAAAGTTAGCTCTTGAGTTTTAATGTAAATAAAAATAATGGTTGAGATCTAACTTTAATGTTTTCCAAAGTTTCATAATATTCCTCATAGTGTCTAACGTATCTTTTGTTGGATTTTTATCAGTTGCTGAGGTTTTTAAAAATTGTTAACAGTAAAGAGGAATCTCGGGAATGGGATTATTATGAGTTTCTTATGGGTAATGCTCTTCTTTTTTGTTTTAAGAGAGAATATAATCTTGTGTTAAGAAATCAGCTTATCAATTTTCCCACCACCATTTATTAAAGAGGATTTCTTTTCTCCATTATATGTTTTTAGTTTCTTTGTCGAAAATTATCTGCCCATATATATGTGGGTTTATTTCTGGGTTCTCAATTCTATTCCATTGATCTATGTGTCTGTTTTCCTGTTAATACCATGCTGTTTTGATTATTGTTGCCCTGTAGTACAAGCTGAAGTCAGAGAGTATGATACCTCCAGCCTTGTTCTTTTTTCTTTGGATTTCTTTGGATATTCAGGGTCTTTTGTGATTCCATAAAAATCTGATGATTTTTTGTTCTATTTCTTTAAAAAGTGCCATTTGGATTTTGATGGAGATTGTGTTAAATCTGAAGAAGATATTTGCGAACAATGCCTCCAATAAGGGGCTAATATCCAAACTACATAAAGAACTCATACAACTCAACAACAACAACAAAAGAAAAACAAGCTATCCGATTAAAAAATGGGTAGAGGACCTGAACAGACACTTCTCCCAAGAAGACATACAAATGGCCGACAGATATGTGAAAAGAGTCTCAACTTCACTAGCTATCAGGAAAATGCTGATCAAAACTACAATGAGATATCAGCTCGCATCTGTTAGAATGGCCATTATCAACAGATAATGTAATAAAAGTAATAAAAGTAATAAAAAGTGTTAGAGAGGTTGTGGAGAAAAAGGAACCCTCATACACTGCTGGTGGGAATGTAAATTGATGCAGCCACCATGGAAAACAGTATGGAATTCCTCAAAAAATTAAGAATAGAATTACATTACAACCCAGAGATCCCTCTTCTGGGTATTTACCCCCAAAATCTGGAAACATTTATCTGTAAGTATATATGTACCCCTGTGTTTATTGCAACATTATTCATGGTGGCCAAGACATAGAAACAACCAAAGTGTCCTTTGATAGATGACTGGATAAAGAAAATGTGGTACATATATAAAATGGACTATTACTTGGCCATAAGAAAAGATGAAATACTGCCATTTGTGACATGGATCTTGCGACATGGATGGATCTTGAGATTATCATACTAAGCAAAATAAGTCAGACAGGAAAAGTTGAGAACCATATGATTTCACTCATATGTAGGATATAAAACTGAAAGCAACAAATGAACAAGACAAACAAAAACTCAGAGGCACAGGAGGAGTGACGTCATAGGAATAGCGGCAGCGGGGGGCACTTTTTGAGTTCTCCTCTGGATCTTATCACAAACGGGACATCTATAACCCATCAAAGGACTCTCTGCTCATCATGCAGAACAGCTAAGAGACTTGTGCAAGGATTACTTGAAGGTGGGCAAATTGGGTGAGCAGGGGAAGAGGGAAGGGAGTGGAGTGGAAACGGGGCCAGCATCCGCAGCTGCAGAGATGCGGGGGATCCCAGGACGGAACAGAGAACACAAAAGCCAGGAGGTGGGCCCTTTCCCTGCATCCCACAGCTGATCTCTCCCGCCGAGAGGGCAGCCAGTAGGGCCCTAGGTTCCGACAAAGGACACAAACTCCATACTTGGGCCCCTCCCCTGGCTCTTCCAATCCTATCCCCACCATTCCAGAGATTTAAACTGGCCCCTGAAGTGAGGAGTAGTGTCAGATTACAGAGGAGCCTTAGTGCTCAGGCTCTGGGAAGACTGGCTTGCAGCTCTGACCCAGGGAAGAGGCTGGGAAGAGTGTGATTTTTGCTGGGCTAGGAGAGAAGAGACTCCTCCACCCCCAGCCACCACCTTTTCTGGCCTGCGGGAAGAGTGTTACATGGCTGGGCTGGGAGAGAAAAGACCCCTCCATCCCCAGCCCCCACCCCTTCTGGCCTGCCTAGGGCAGGGCAATTACAACTGCGGAGGCACACCCAGAGATCAGCAGTAGGCAGCAGATGCAGCTCTGGGCTTTCAGCAGCTCAGAAATCTCCCGCCCGCCACACACACACACACACACACACACATACACACACACACACACACACACACACACACACACACACACACACACACGAAAGAACGGCCCTAAGACTCAGGAGAACTGGACACAGGGCTGGTGGTGCTACTCTCAGTGTGCATATGTGCAGGCAAGGGCAGAAACTACACTGACTTTGTAGAAACTACCATCCAGACCCTTCAGCCGCAGCCATCTAAATCTGCAGTCGCAATGTCACTCTGGGCACCAGGTGACCCGTTCTGCCTGCACAATACACAGAGGACTCTTTGGTACAGCAAAGGACAACCTGGAGATTACTTGGTGGGCTTAAGCCAAGACTGGCGCTGCATTTTGTTCTGTTTTGTTTTGTTTCCTTTTATTTTGTTTTGTCTTTATATCTTTCATATCTTTACCTGTGTTGAGTGTGGGTTGTCGGTTGTTTTTACATGTGAATGTATTTGAGTTTTTCTTTGTTGTTGTTCTTGGTGATTTGCTTTGTTCCAAAATTGCCCTACCAGGGCCCAGCTTAAGAGGCACAAGATTCAACACACCCAGAGGCAAACTCCAGACCAAACCAGAGTACTACCGGGTTTGACTTACAAATGACACACCCAGAGGGGATTCTCTACAGGCACAAGAGCCCATAGAGGTCAAACTACATTTAAGTGGTCAACCCTCATGCAAAGAACACCCTGTGGTGGGCAGAGCCAAGTCTCACAACTAGTCAGCCTAGGAGTTAACCCCACCTACTCACAAGTGAAAAGCAATTAAAGATCTTCTTTAACAGGACAATATACACAAGGCAAGAGTTACCTTTGGAGCACATGCAGAGGAGAAGACCGAAGTAGTGCAAGTCAAATATAAAGGATACATACTACATAAGATAACTCAGCAAGAACTAAGTACTCTAGGGGATCTACCTAATACATTGAAGCAAACACAGAGAGTCAGCCAGAATGGGGACACAAAGAAACATGTCCCAAATAAAGGAACAGAAGAAACCTCCAGAAATGGAACCAAATGAAATAGAGGTGACCAACCTATCAGAGACAGAGTTCAGAACACTGATGATAAGAATGGTTAAGGAGCTTAGAGACGACATAAAGAAGGATAGAGAAATCATAATGATCAACCAGTTAGAAATAAAGAACACAATTACTAAAATAAAGAACTCACTTGAAGGGATTAACAGCAAGTTAGATGAAGCACAGGATCAAATCAGCGACTTAGAAGACAAGTTAGCAGAAATCACCCAAACAGAACAACAGAAAGAAAAAACAATAAAAAACAATGAAGATGGTTTAAGAGACCTCTGGGATAACATCAAGTGCAGCAACATACACATCATAGGAATACCAGAAGGTGAAGAGTGGAAGCAAGGGATTGAGAACATAATTGAAGTAATAATGTCCGATCATAAACAGTCTCAGAGACAGAGGAAAAACTGCAGGTTGCTAGATGGGAGGGGGGTGGGGATAAGGGGGAAGGTGAGGGGATTAGAAAACAGTCAGTAACCACAAGATGGCCACAGGGTTCTGAAAATTAATTTGGGGAATGTAATCAATAATGTTGTAAAGATTTTGTAGGGTATCCGATGGACACTTGTCTCATTAGGGAGACCACCTCAGGGATGATATGGATGCCTGATCACTGCATTGTACACCTGAAGCTGAAGCCGAACAATAATGAAAGTCAACTACAAGTTTGTATGTATATGTGTTTATATATATATATATATATATATATATATATATATATATATATATGTGTGTGTGTGTGTTTGTGTGTGTGTGTGTGTATGTATATACTTACAAGAAGCGGAGTACAGCATTAGGAATAGAGACAGTGGAAATGTAATGGCTCTGTGCGATGTCAGAGGTTTAGTGGATGGGGGTAGGGGGGTTCACACAGTGTGAGGGATATAAAAGATAAACGTCTAAGTATTACTTTGTCTTGTGCACCTGAAACTGATAAAAACAAAAAAACTCATAGGCACAGACATACAAGTGCATGAAGCACAGAGAGTCCCAAATAAGATGAACCCAAAGAGGCCCATATCAAGACACATCATAATTAAAATGCCAACGTTTATATACAAACAGAGAATCTTAAAAGTAGGAAGAGAAAAGCAGTTAGTTACCTACAAGGAAACCCCCATAGGACTGTCAGCTGATTTCTCAACAGAAACTTTGCAGGCAAGAAGGGAATGGCAGGAAATATTCCAAGTGATGAAAAACAATGGTATACAACCAAGATTGTTCCACCCAGCAAGGCTGTCATTTAGAACTGAAGGAGCTTCCCAGACAAGTAAAAGCTGAAGGAGTTCATCACCACCAAACCAGTATTACAAGGACTCTTAGAGGGACTTCTTTAAGATGGGAAGGGGTTAAGGATGGCTGAAAGGGGATTAAGAAATATACATTGGTTGTTATACAGTAGTCTTGGGGATGTAGGGTATAACGTAAGAAATATAGTCAATAATATCGTAATAACTAGGTATGGTGCCAGATAGGTACTAAATCTATCAGGGTGATAGATGGGAATGGGGTTGGGAGCAGGGTGAAAAATGTGAAGGCATTAAGAAATATAAATTGATAGTTGATACAGTATGGGGAATATAACCAACAATGTTGTAAAGATCATGTAAGGTGCCAGATGGGCACTGGACTTATCAGAGGGATCATGTCATAGACTGTGTAGATGCCTGACCAGTGGGCTATACACCTGAAGAGCTGAAGTAGAATAATATTGAATATCAACTATAACTAAATATATAGGTATGTGTAGTCACAGGATGGGGAGTACAGCATGGGGAAGGTAGTCAATGGTATTGTAACAGCTGTATAAAATGTCAGAGGGGTAATAGCTTGGGGTGTGGGTTATCACTTTATGAAGAGTTTAAATGTCTAACTATTACATTGTTTTGTACACCTGAAACTAATAAAAAGAACAAACAAACGAATAGGCACAGACAATAGTTCAGTGGTTATACCAGAGGGTAAGGGGAGGGGGGTGGTAGAAGAGGGTAAAGGGGATCAAATATATGGTGATGGAAGGAGAACTGACTCTGGGTGGTGAACACACAATGGGATTTATAGATGATGTACTATAGAAATATACACTTGAAAGCTATATAATTTTTCTAAACAATATCACCCCAATAAATTTAAAAAAAATTTTAATAAAAAATAATAAGTTTATGTGTGTTGATCCTTCACATTGATACAGTCAATATAATATATTATATATTGATTAATATAATGTGCTATTATCTGTAAGGATGCCAGTAATTCATTAAATTTTCAAAAAGTAAATAGTACATCTTAAATTAATACATTAATGGGGAGGAATTGTGGGCTGGAGCACAAAAAAGCTCAAGATATCTGTATCCAACTACCTACTTGACATTTTCACTGAGATATCTTATAGGCATCCCAAAGTCAATGTCAAATATCGAACTCTCTATCCCCCCTGCCAACCTGTTCCTAGTCTCCCCACTTTCAGTGCTATCATCAGTTTTTATACTTTCAGAGAGTTTTAACATGTAAGGATCTTGACTCTCTCACTCATGATGGTATTTCCAGTGCCTAAAAGTGTCTTGCATATAGTAGGTGCTCGATAAATATTTATAGTATGAATGAATGGTCCCTGCCCTCAAGAAACATTTGATTAAAAATTATTCAACAATACACACAAGGTAGTATATGAAAAAAGTCAAAAGATTTCTGTCCTTACTTTTCTACTATTAGATCTGCAGCCATTGTTCAGTCATTCATTATTTTATACCTGAATAACTGCCACAGTTCTTTTTAACAGGTCTCCTTTCCACCTTACAACATCAACAGCTTACAGGATAAAATCCAAACCACTTAACATGACATTCCAGGTTCTCCATGGTCTGACACCAGTTTACTGTTTCCACTCTATTTTCCCTATTTAACCATTACGAAACCTGATGTTCCAATGATACAAGACTACTGAGTAGTCCCACAGTGTGCCCTACGCTTCCCTTTGTTGTTATTTTCCCCTCTGTGTGTAATTACATTGCTCCCATTTCTTTCCCCACCAAATGACGCCCATCTATTGCAACACAATTCATTTTCTCTATGCAGGCATCCCTGACTCTCCCAGGTAGAATTAGGTTTAACCTCTTTTCCGCTTTTCCCTGGTACTTATTAATCTTGATGTAGCACAATTATAGAAGTCATACAATCATAATGCTAGACTTGGAAATAGTCTTGGGTGATCATGTGATCCAACTTCCTCATGCTATGGATGGCCAGAGCAAGAATCCAGGTCTTTTAATCTGTCTTGCCTCATGACTATTTGTGTACATATTTTATAACCTGTACTTGACATGTCACTGGGGGCAGAAATAGGGTCGTATTCATCTTCATGTTCTCCATGATGCCTAATACAATCTATTACACATAGTGGAAATACAATAAGTGTGTTTTAATTGATTTGAGAGTTAATACCAGAGGGATGGATAGAGTAGAGGTACCATTAATAATAATTTTTATTAAGTACATGCCCTGTGCCTGGTACAAAACCAAAGCTTTGGAAGAATTATCTAACTTATCACACAACCCTAGGAGATAAGTACTATTACTAGTTTTCATTTGCCCAAGGTCTCAAAGCCAATAAGTTGTAGGGCCTGGGCCAGAATCCAAAGTTATCTGACTATAGATCTTCTGCTTTTCGTCATTATGCTATAATGCAGAGCAACATGGTAGGAACTCAAGCATTATGAGATTGGAAGATGATTAATGGATGAGAATCTAATTTTTATTTCCTGGAGGACTTAACATCTGGGTTTGGAGAGGTAGCTTGGGGCTAAATTGTGGAAGGCCTAGAATGCCAGACACGGTATGAGAAGTCATCTCCCTTTCCCGTTTTCCATCTGCACCAGTCTAGATCCTGATTACCTTCTGAGGCCCAACTTAAATACTACTTATTGTATGAGAACTTCCAGAATCCTCCAAATCACAATGAATTGCCCCTACTTCCATACTACATTGTTTATATATCTGTGATGATGCAAAATACTACTTTCTTAATGGTAATATTTTGTGGCTGCGTCTGTCTTCTTCACATTTTGTAAATTCCTTGAAAACAGGCACACTATTTTATTTATAGTTATATACCTCTCATTCCTTATTTAGCAACTGATACATAGTAGGTGTTCAATAAATATTAATAGAATTAAATGTTTCATCAGTAGGATACAGACATGAATAAGGCATGGTTTCTACTTGCAAGAGAAGCCAACAGTCTATTGAGGGAAACAATACATTATTCCATATGAGGAGATACACCAGGGACATGTAAAAAAGATATAGAATTCAACAACCAATTAGAAATTGCAATAGAAAAAATAACCCATTCACAGTAGCCCCTAAATATATAAGGCAGCTAGAAAGATAGCTAACAAAGATATACAGGCCTTTATGCAAAATTGTACTAAATTTTTTAAAGATATCTGAAAGTGGAGAAATATACTTGTCAAGAACTGCACAGGGTCTGAGATTTTACCCTACATACAAGGTAACACATTAGCCTGCTGTAGTTTGATTCTGACATCAGACATAAAAAGCTTGGATGAGAGACAAAGGACTTTATTATTCACAGCAAAAGCGATAGTCTGAGCTTCATGTGTGTTTGTGTCTGTTTTCAATGCCATCCAAGTCCCAAATGGGCAATGTAAAGGACCCATGATGGATGGCTGCTCACGTAGTGGATTGCTTTATAGGTCAGGAACAATGAGATTCCGCTGCTTTTATAGAGAAGAGAAGCAAGCCTGCTCTTTTTCTGTAGGGAGATATTTCCTCATCCCTCAGTGTTTCTCACTGCAAACGTGACATTGAAAAGTGGCGCAGGTAACGAATCATCAGGGACTTGGATTTTTGGTATAAACAGCAAAAATATAACAAGGATGCTCAGGGCACATGGTGGACTGTCTCTCACAAAAATACTGCATTCGGCCTGGGAAGACTTCAAGTCAGTAAGTTAGTAATTCTTCTCAAATTAATCCATAAATCCAATAACATTCCAATCAAAATATTAGCAGAAGCATTTTTGTGGAATTTGACAAATTGATTACAAAATTGAAAAAGACATATATGGGAAATTGGTATATGAAAGATGTGGTTTTGTAAAGGAGTAGAGAAAGGACAATTTAATAAATATTATTGACAATTGGTCTCCCTTATGGAAAAAAAAAATCCAATTTCCTGACTTATACAAAATAAAGTCTATATGTATAAAAGACCTAAAGTACACAATCAAAAATTTAAAACCAATTAGAAATATAGACAAAAATCATAATCTCTTCAAAGTAGAGAAGAATTTCCTGAATAAAACTCAGAATACAAGATTTGAAGGAAAAGATTAATACATTTGATATATGAATATCATATAATAAAAGACATGAGAAACAAATTTAAGGTCAGAAGACAAGCAATAATTGGTACAAGCTTTTTGGAAAATTAGTTGGCTGTGTCTACTAAAGCTGAACATATGCATGTCCTATGACCAGCAACTCTACTTCTCTGTATATGTCCAAGGAAAATACATATGTATGTTCACTAAAATACATGTGTAAGTAAGCTCATAACAGTGCTATTTGCAGTAGCCCCAAATTCAGGGGGAGAAAACCCCAAATGTCCATCAACAGTGGAATGAATAAATAAATTGTATACTCATGCATTAAAATGTGGTACAGAAAGTAGAACAAATTAACTACAAATACATATGACAATATGGATAAATCTCACAAACATAATGTTGAGCAAAAGAAGCCAGACACAGAGGAGTATATACCTAATGATTCTGTTTACTTAAATTACAAAAGAGGCAAAACTAATTGTCAAGAGGGGGGTTACCATCCTTGGGCATAGGCACTGAAAAGGGACACAAGAGAAGCCTCTGTGGGAACTGGTCATGTTTTGTGTCTTGCTCTGGAGGATGGTTATACAGATGTCATCATTTTGTGAACATTCATCAAGATGTACACATAATATATGTCGATTTTTCTGTATGTATAATGTACTTAAATAAAACATTTTGAAACTCTGCCTAATAGGATTCTTTTTTTATATATGGCTCCTACCAGTTGATTTGCCTATGTACTAAACGTTGGTTTTTCCTCAAATAGGTTTATTCTAATTACATTTATTATTATAGGAATGTGGAACATTTTTTCAAAATATATCACAAACCCATAATTAGAATATAGAATATGTAGAGCACCCATAAGTAGCAATACTGAAAAGACAAAAGTAAAATGGGTAAAGGATACAAAAAGGCAATTCACAGAAGAGGAAATACTTATGGTCAGAAAACCTATAAAAACATGCTGACTTCATGAAATAATCTGGGAAATGCAGATTCAAACATTAGTGAGATGCTCATTTTCACCCATTAGGTTGGTAAAAAGAAATCTGAAAATATTTATTTGCAAGAATGTGGGGGAAATCGGAACTCATCTACACTGCTGGTATGTGTGTAAATTAGTGCAATTACTGTGGCAATCTATTTGGCAATGTCTAGTCAGGTTGAAGATGTACATGCTCTGTCATTTAGCAATTTCACTTATAGGAGACATATTTATAGAGTAATAGGAGGCTATAACAAGAATGTTAATTGTAGCATTATTTATAATAGAAAAAAGGAAGCAACTTAACTGTCTACAAGAACCAGAGGACATAAGTAAACTATGGCATATGCACATAATGGAATATTATACATTGGTTAAAATGTATACACACACACACACACACACACACACACACACACACACATATATATATATATATATATATATATATATATATATATATATATGTTGCAGAACAAACATGGATAAATCTAAAAATCATAATGTTGGGTGAATAAAGCAAGTTGCAGAAGATTACATGCAGTGTGATATAATTTATGAGGATGCAAAAATCACAGAAAACAATTCATTTAACAAATCTTCATTTTGTGGGCAATTCTAGGTACTTGGGATCAATGAACAAAACAGGTCTTTGACCTTGTGGACTTTACATTTCAGTGGAGAAAGACTAAAATTAAACAATAAGCATAATAAGTAAATAAGTTGTATAGTGTGCTAGAGAGTGAAATAAAAAGTAAGTGAAAAGTTGGGATATGAAGGTGATGCTTGAAGTTTGAAGAGAGAAAGAAGTTGTGAAATAGTAACTTAGAATAGTCAGGAAGGTTCCAGTCAAGATGGCGGGGCAGGAAAATGCTGTGTTTTGTTTTTCTTTTTAAACAAACATGATGACGTGGACAGAGTGTCCTTTTTATTTAACACAATATCTATAAATCTGTCTATCTATATCTAGCTATATAATTTTTTTACATTTATTGGGGTGACAATTGTTAGTAAAATTGCATAGATTGCAGGTGTACAATTCTGTATTACATCATCTATAAATCCCATTGTGTGTTCACCACCCAGAGTCAGTTCTCCTTCCATCACCATATATTTGATCCCTCTTACCCTCTTTTCCCACCCGCCACCCCCCTTACCCTCTGGCAACCACTAAACTATTGTCTGTGTCTATGAGTTTTTGTTTCTCATTTGTCTCTCTTGTTCTTTTGTTGTTTTTGGTTTATATACCACATGTCAGTGAAATCATATGGTTCTCTGCTTTTTCTGTCTGACTTATTTCGCTTAGCATTATATTCTCAAGATCCATCCATGTTGTCACAAGTGTTCCTATATCATCTTTTCTTACCGCCAAATAGTATTCCATTGTGTATATATACCACAACTTCTTTATCCATTCATCTATCGAAGGACATTTTGGTTGTTTCCATGTCTTGGCAACCATAAACAAAGCTGCAATGAACAATGAAGCACACATGTCTTTATGGATAAATGTTTTCAGACTTTTTGGGTAGATACCCAGGAGAGGGATTGCTGGAAAATGCTGTGTTTGTCACCTCCCATGATCACATTAAAATTACATCTAAATTATAGAAAAATCAACCTGGAAGATCATCTGAAGATTAGCTGAACAGAAATCCTATAACTAAGGATATGCAGAAGAGGCCACATTGAGACTGGTAGGAGGGGCAGAGGTGTGATAAGGGCTGACCCCACATCCACATGTGGCAGTTGAGGATCAGTTTGGATATCTTAGTTACAGAGGTCCATCCT
Source organism: Rhinolophus sinicus (assembly GCF_057876585.1). Taxonomy (NCBI): domain Eukaryota; kingdom Metazoa; phylum Chordata; class Mammalia; order Chiroptera; family Rhinolophidae; genus Rhinolophus; species Rhinolophus sinicus. The sequence continues at coordinate 69,250,778 of NC_142518.1, read as the reverse complement.
GAGGAGCGAGGGTCTCAGCCCCATACTGGGATTCCCCAGTCCTGAGCACCAAGGCCGGGAAGAGGAGCCCCCATAACATCTGGCTGTGAAAATCAGCAGGGATCCTGCCCATCTAGGTGAGACAGAAAGCTGCTGGAAAACCAGGTATCCTCTTAAAGGGCCCACACACAGACTCTCTGACTCCCAGGAACTCACCCTGGGCTCCAGCAGAGACACAGTGGCTTGGAGGGCACCAGAGACATACAGAGAGGGGCTGAGTAATGTGGCTTCAGGGCAAGGGCAGGCATACAGCCGCCATTGTCCCTGTGTTGAGCTGTCCTCCCATGTAGCTGCTATGTGGGTGAATCATCCCTCCACATGGTCAAATCTGAATCTGCATCGGCCTGGTAAACTCTACTCATTCCACCCTGGTGACTCCCTAGGACCCAGCCCCACCCAACTCAGCACAACCTGAGGCTCTTTTGGCAGTGGGAGGCTGGCCTTGGCCTGCACTGCAGTCTTTCTTGGAAAACTCTAGGGATTCTGTGGTACCCAGATGGGTAGGGGCTGGCTTCAGTGTGCTCTGTGCCTTTTATTGAGTGGCCTCAGTCTTAGCACTGGAGCCAAATCTCAGTGAATGTCACTTTCCCACCCTGGTGACTCCCTGAAACCCCTCCCTACACAACTCATGTACCATCCAAGGCTCATTCAGGTGCTGAGACTTACAGGCAGCCAGCAGATGGCAGGAGGCCTTGGGGTACCCTGGGCATTTTGATGAGCTGTCCCAGGCCTGGTACAGGTAGAAGCTGGCCTTGGTTCTCAGTGTGATCTCTCCCACATGCCTCTAGGTTGAGCACAAGCAGCGACCAACTGCTGATGGCTTTGTAGCTCCAACCAGGTAGCCCTGGACTAATAAAAGGCAGCAGCTGACCATGGCCTGCACATGAGCCCTTCCTAAGAGTCTCCATAACCAACACACCCAGTGGCTGGCTTCAGACCACAACAGAACACCACCAAATTAACCCTGAAAGCTGCACACCCAAAGGGTAGTCTTGGCAGGCACCACAGACCACTGGGGTGATTCCTGCTCCATGGTGTCAGCCACCACCCCCATAGCAACTCATATGCTGTGGTCATGGCCAATCCTCACAGACAGTAAGCCTGATGGTCAATCCCACCCACTGACATACCAACAGCAATCAAGTCTCAAGGATAACAGGAGGGTACACGAAACCCACACAAGGGACAGTCCTTGGAGTACCTGGCTCTGGTGATCAGAGAGATTCTGCCACTGGGCCCCACAGGATACCTACTACATAAGGCCACATTGCCAAAACTGGGAGACATAGCAAATCAACTTAATACATAGAAACAAAATGAGGAGACAAAGAAACATGTCCCAATTGAAAGAACAGGAGAAAACGCCAGAAAAAGAACTAAATGAAGTGGAGGGAAGCAATCTAGAAGATACGGACTTCAAAACACTGGTTATAAGGTTGCTCATGGAACTTAGCAAGAACCTCAATATAGAGAGATAGTAAGCATAAAATAATGGCATACTAACCATAAAATGAACCAGTCAAAAATGAAGAATAAAATAATTGAAATGAAGAATACAGAAGGAATCAACAGCAGATTAGATGAAGCAGAAGATCAAATCAATGATTTGGAAGACAAGGTAGAAGAAAATAACCAATTGGAACAGCAAAAGGAAAAATAATTTTTAAAAATGAGGATAGTTTAAGGGACCTCTGGGACAACATCAAGCATAAGAACATTCACATTGTAAAGGTACCAGATGGGGAAGAGAGAAAGCAAGGGATTGAGAACCTATTAGAAGAAATAATGACTGAACACTTTTCTAACCTGCCAAAGGAAATAGACATACAAGTCCAGGAAGTGCAGAGAGTTCCAAACAAGATGAACCCAAACAGGCCCACACCGAGACACATCATAATTAAAATGCCAAAGGTTAAAGACAAAGAGAGAATCTTAAAAGCAGAAATAGAAATGCAGTTATTACCTACAAGTGAGCTCCCATGAGACTGTCAGCTACTCTTAGAACAGAAACTTTTCAGACCAGAGGCATTGGCACAAAATATTCAAAGTGATGAAAAGCAAGGAACTACAACAAAGACTACTCTACACTGTGAGGCCATTATTTAAATTTTAAGGAGAGATAGAGAGCTTCTCAGATAAGAAAAAGCAAAAGAGAAGTTCACCACCAAACCAGTGTTACAAAAAATGTTAAAGGGACTTATTTGAGAAGAAGGGTAAAAAAGAACATAAATATGAATAATAAAATGGCAATAACTACAAGTCAATGAGGAATTACTTTAAATGTAAATGGATTAAATGCTCCAATCAAAAGACATGGGGTAGCTGAATGGATAAGAATGGATAAGACATATGCTGTCTACAAGATACCCACTTCAGAGGGAAAGACACACACAGACTGAAAGCAAAGGGATGGAAAGGATATTTCATGCAAATGGAAATGAAAAAGAAGAAAGCAGTAGTTATATCAGACAAAATAGACTTCCAAAAAAGGCTATAATTAGAGAAAAAGGACATTTCATAATGATAAATGGGTCAATCCAACAAGAGGATATAATGCTCATACACATTAATGCATCCAACATAAGAGCACCACCCAATTAGCCCCACAAATATTAACAAACATAAAGGGAGACATAGACAATAATACAGTCATAGTAGGGGACTTTAACACCCCATTAACATCAATGGATAGATCTTCTAGATGGAAAATCAACAAGGAAATAGTGGCCTTAAAGAGCACATTAGACCAGTTGGATTTAATAGATATTTTTAGAGCATTTCACCCAAAAGCAGCAGAATGAATATACATTCTTTTCAAGCACACATGGACCATTTTCCAAGATAGACCACGTGTTAGGCCACAAAACAAGTTTTAATAAATTTAAGATTGAAATCATATCAAGCATCTACTCCGACAACAATGGTATGAAACTAGAAATCAATTACAAGAAAAAAACTGAAAAACACAGAAACACACGGAGTCTAAATAACATACTACTAAACAATGAATGAGTCAACAAGGAAATCAAGGGAAAAATCAGAAAATACCTTGAGACAAATGAAAATGGAAACACAATGACCCCAAATCTATGGCACACCGTGAAAGCAGTCCTAAGGGAAATTCATAGCAACGCAAGCCTAACTCAAAAAAACATTTTTTTTTCAAATAAACGATCTAATCTTATAGCTAAAGGAACAAGAAAAAAGACCAACAACCAAAGCCCAAATTGAATAGAAGGAAGGAAATAATAAAGAGCAGAGCAGAAATAAACAAAATAAAGTCTAAAAACAATACTAAAGATCAGTGAAACCAAGAGCTGGGTTTTTTTTTATTTTTTATAAAAGATAAACAAAACTGATAAACCATTAACCAGACTCATTAAGAAACAAGTAGAGAGGACCCAAATAAATAAAACCAGAAATGAAAAAGAAGTGATGACTGACACCACAGAAATACAAAGGATTATAAGAAAAAACTGTTAATGATTATATGCCAAGAAACCTGACAATCTGGAAGAAATGGATACATTTCTAGAAACATACAATCTTCCAAGACTGAATCAAGAATAAACAAAATCAGAAAAGACTAATTACTACTAACAAAATCAAATTAAAAATAAAAAAATTCCCAACAAACAAAAGTCCTGGACTAGATGGTTTCACAGGTGAATTTTACCCAGCATTCAATGAAGAATTAACATCTATCCTTCTAAAACAATTCCAAAAATTTAAACAGAAAGGAAGACTCCCAAGCTCATATTATGAGGCCACCATTACCCTTATTCTAAAACCAAAGACATTACACAAAAAGAAAATTGTAGGCCGGCATCATAGACACAAAAATTCTCAACAAAATATTTGCAAACTGAATTCAGCAATACATTATAAAGATCATACACTATGATCAAGTGGAATTTATTCCTAGGATGCAAGGTTGGTTCAATATCTGCAAATCAATCAATGTGATACACCACATAAACAAAATGAAGGATAAAAATCATGTGATCATTCAACAAATGCAGAAAAAGCATTTGACAAAATCCAGCATCCATTTATGAGAGAAAATCTCTGCAAAGTGGGAATAGAGGGAACACACCTCAACATAAGAAAAGCCATATTTGACAAACTCACACCTAACACCTTACTCAATGGTGAAAAGCTAAAAGTCTTTTCCTTAAGATCATGAACAGGACAAGGATGTCCACTTCCTTTCATCACTTTTATTCAACATAGTATAGGAAGTCCCAGACATAGCAATAATACAAGAAAAAGAAACAAAAGGCATTAAAATTGGAATGAAAGAAGTAAAACTCATTATTTGCAGATGACATGATACTATGTATAGAAAACTTCAAAGATTCCACCAAAAAACTATTAGAACCGATAAATGAATTCAGTCAAGTAGCAGGATACAAAATTAGTATTTTATTAAATATTAATAAATATTTAATAATAGCAGAAATTGATTGTTATACACCAATAATGAACTATCAGAAAGAGAAATTAAGAAAACAATTTCATTTACAATTGCATCAAAAAATTGCCTAGGAATATATTTAAAGAAGGAGGTAAAAGATCTGTACTTGGAAAATTATAAGCTATTGAAGAAAGAAATTAAAGAACATACAAATAAATAGTAGCATATACTGTACTCATAGATAGGAAGAATTAACATTGCTAAAATGTCCATAGTACCCAAAGCACTCTATAGATTCAATGCAATCTCTATCAAAATACCAAAGGCATTTTCACAGAACTAGAACAAATAATCCTAAAACTTATATGCAATCACAAAAGACTCTGAATAGCCAAAGCAAATTTGAGAAAGAACAACAAAGTTGAATTTATCACAGTACTTGATATCAAACTATACTTCAAGTCTATAGTAATCAAAACAGCATGGTACTGGTATCAAAACAAACACATAAATGAGTGGAACAGAATAGAGCCCAAACATAAACTCACACCTATGTGGTCAATTAATCTATGACAAAGGAGGCAGAAATATACAATACGGTAAAGACAATCTATTTAATAAATAGTGTTGGGAAAACTGAACAGATACATGCAAAACAATGAAACTGGGCCACCTTTTAATGCCACATATAAGAATAACTCAAAATGGATTAAATTCCCGAAACCACAAAACTCCTAGAAGAAAATATAGGCAGTAAAACTCTGACGTTGATCCTAGTAACATTTTTTCTGATATATCTTTTCAGGCAAGGGAAATAAAAGAAAAAATAGACAAATGGGACTACATCAAACTAAAAATTTTCTGTACAGCAAAGGAAACCATCAACCAAATGAAAAGACATCCTACTGAATGGGAGAAGATATTCACCAATGATACACTTGGTAAAGGGTTAATATCCAAAATCCATTAAAAACTCATACAACTCAACACCAAAAAAACCCAAACAATCCAATTAACAAATGGGCAGAGGACCTGAATAGACATTTCTCCAAAGAGGATATATAGATGGCCAATAAACATACAAAAAGATGTTCAACATCACTAATCATCAGGGAAATACAAATTAAAACCACAATGAGATATCACCTCACAACTGTCAGAATGACTATCATGATAAATCAACAAACAACAAGTGTTCGTGAGGATGCAGAGAAAAGGGAACCCTCGTGCACTGTTGGTGGGATTGCAAGTTTGTACAGCCACTATGGAAAACATTATGGAGGTTCCTCAAAAAATTAAAAATAGAACTACCTCATGACCCAATAATTCCACTCCTGAGTATTTATCTGAAGAAATCCAACACACTAATTTGAAAAGATATATGCACCCCTATGTTCATTGCAGCACTATTTACAATAGCCAAGACATGGAAGCAATCCAAGTGTCTGTCAATAGATTGGATAAAGAAGAGGTGATATATATATATATATATATATATATATATATATATATATATATCTCACATATATATATGTATGTGATATATATACACATATATATGTATGTATATATGTATGTATGTGTATATATATGTATATGTGTATATATATATACACACAGACACACACACACAAGGGAATATTACTCAGCCATAAAAAAGAATGAAATCTTCCCATTTCAGACAACGTGGGTGGATCTAGAGGGTATTATGCTAAGTAAAATAAGTAAGAGTGAGAAAGATAAATACCATATGATCTCACTTATATGTGGAATCTAAAGAACAAAATAAATGAACAAACAGAAACAGACTCAGATACAGAGAACAAACTGATGGTTGCCAGAGGGTAGGGGGGTTGGGGAACTGGGTGAAAAAGATGAAGGGATTTGTAAGTAGAAATTCATAGTTACAAAATAGTCATGGGGATTTAGAGTACAGCATAGAGAATATGGTCAATAATGTTGTAATAACTAAGTATTGTGCCAGGTGGGCAGTAGACTGATCAGGGGGGTCACTTTGTAAATTATATAAATGTCTAACCATCATGCTGTATACATGAAACTAATATAAAATAATATTGCATGTCAACTGCAATTGAAAAAAAAATTAAGTCAAAAAATTAAGGGACAGGAGAGCTATAGAGTGATTGACTGGCAGCATTAAGGGCCCACATAAGGTTCACGGTCATTAATTTAAACTGATATTAGCCATGTGGTGTGTATTTTCCTCCAGCCAGGTTTAGTTGTATGGATTTAGGCTCCTTGATGTGTATTTGAACTTAGCCAAAATTATGATTTTTCCAGGGAAGCAATACAAAGTGAGAGAGGGGCAGGAGAGTGGAGTGTATATGTAAAGGAGTGATTATAAAGGTTAAGCATGACATTTGAGATAGGGAAGGAGGGGAAAGAAGTCAATAAGGGAGCAAGAGATGGTGAAAATCTGGTAGAGCCAATGGACTGGAGATTCTGGTGAGGTTGAAGAATCATGGAGTCTTTGTACAAAAGGAAGTTATCTGGAAAAAGGGAAGGTGATTGCCATAGAGAGGGATGTTTGAATTTGAGATTATGGAAGGGCTGCTATAATTGCTGTGACAAGGCCTAGGGTATAGCCATACAAGTGAGTAGTTGAGGTGGGATCAAGGGCAATGTCATAGAGGAGAAATGTTCAAGGAACTGATTAAGATAGTGTGTGAGAATGATCATTTTTTAGCTTACCAGGAATTAAGACAGTACTACTACCATTGAGAATGAATACATTCCAGGAGGTAAAATCTTTGAGAAGTATGGGGGACAAAACTGAAGGTTGGTAGACGACAACAGTGAGGATCAGTTGGTGCCAAGCTATCAAAAGCTGGAAGTTTTCAGGGAGATGGGAAAGGAATGGTCTAAAGGGAGCAATGAGAAGCAAGGATGACATTTACCCAAACATCAGGCTCTGTGGTACAATGGTGGTAAGAGAGAAATCATCTTCTCTTGAGTGGGCTTCAGGGGACACAGAATCCTCAGGGAAGAGCCTGGTTTCTGTTAGGGGGACACAATGAAGGGCACATTCAGAGAAGAGGTTGAGGATATGGAGAATTATCGAGGGGACATTGTATTTTAGGAGTAGGGGAGGGGTTCGAGAAGTGAACTAAAGAGGGGATGTGGTCACAGCCTTATTGAGGTTAGAATGTGGTAGTTGAGGGAGGTCTGGGGATCTTGGGATTCTTGTGGTGACTGGTACAAATGGGGATAAACATCATCATTGGATGTGTTCTGAGGGATTCAGGGCAGGTAGGGGCTGCAGGATTTTGAAGCTGGGGCTACGGAGGGGGAGGGAATTGGGGCTTCCTGTCAACCCCTAGCGATGTGGAAATTCAGTCTTACACTCATGGCACTGGTTCACACAATGCTACATATTGCTCCTGGAAGCAGAGATCACATAAATTTGTAGTGATAGAAAAATGGGCTAGAAACTACACTTTACATTCAGGATAGGACTACTGCTGGGAAGTGGGAAGCTGAATGGCCTTGCGGCCCGAGGCAAGGATGTCCTGATTTTTCTGTAATGTTTTTATTCCTAAAAGAAGAAAAAGTAAATATAACCAAATGTTAACAATATTCAAATCTGAGTGGTGGAAACACTGGTGTTTATTATATTTAATACCTGGGACATTGTAGGTACTCGATGAATATTATTTTTTGAATGAGTCTGCCTTTCTCTTAAGAGTTTCTCCAACAGACAAAATTCTCAAATTAACGCAATGTGCTACAAGAACATAGAAAAGATAATGGAGAGAGATTGGGGGGGGGGGCTTGAGCAATCCTTGTACAGAGTGATTGGTGATCTATGTAGAAGTCTACCACCACACATGAGCCATATGAAAAATATGGGGTGAAACTAAAGACATAGCGCTACTCCATTTTACCTTAATGCTCTAAGGTTCTGGGTGAGTATCCAGAAAATGACGTTGAAGATTTAGTCCTTTCAAGTAACTACTGGATCCTCACTTTTCTCCCCCAACATAGACACTGGGTGGTGCTGCTATCCGAGACATCTGCTCTATCATGGATTTATTATTTCAATCTACAAACAGGTACGTAATTATCCAGTGTCTCCTACGGGCCAAGCAAAGTGCGAGGGATCGGGATATAAAGATGAATAGATTCAGTAGATTCTCGCCTGATTACCTTAAACTGGCTACCACCATGTCCAGTGGGTGAGAAAACTGAAAATGTGACTTTTACATAAGAGAGCAGCACTGTCACAGATATGTCCAGCTGTGGGAATGAAGGAACCTGAACTGCCACCGTCTCCATGAGCACCCCTCCTCCATGACCTGGCCAAAGATTAGAACAGATAACACAGCATCGCTTCCAAACCATTGTTTGGTCGTCACCCCATATTTAGGCTCCTGTGTCTATAAAAAGCCAAGAGAGCCTGACTAGGGCTCCTTCAGCTTGAATCTCGGAGTTCAGACATTCAAAGATAACTGGGCAAGAAGTGGCTGCTTATTGCAGAGGCCTCTATTATAGTGGAGGAATGAATATACTTGGGAAGAAGGGAAATGGAACCTCCTGACGAAAATAGCAGGAGATTTGAGGGAGGCCTGCCCTGGGCAAATCAGAGAGGGCTTGGACTGGGTCTGGGGACGCGGGTCCGGTATGGCGTCATCAAAACGCTGATGCAGGGTTAAGGTCCTGAGTAGAGGCAAGACAGTGGACACAGGCCTGCAAGGCTAGAGCGGAGGGAGGGGCGAGGAGGCGGGCCTGGGTTCCCTCGACCAACCGGAGAGGTCTGGGGCAGGGTCATGGGCGGGGCCTGCCTCAAGGCTTATAACTGCAGGGTTCCGCGGCGGGAAGGCTAAGCTCGGCCAGTGTGCGGAGCGGCCTCGGGTCAGCCGGCTGCCTTTCACCGGTCTTCAAGCCTTCAGGTGAGGACGGGCGGCTCCCCTGGAGCCAGAGGGCTGGAGGCTGAAGGGCGCGGCGGACGCAGGGCAGGGACTGGAGAGGCCGGGTTGGGACTGGCGTTTCGGATCTGCGCCTCCTGGCGAGTCCGCGCCTTTGTCTTCTGCGCGCGATGACTTGTCCGCTGTGGCTGCAGGTCCCAGGCTGTGAGGACGGGGAGCTTGGGGACCTTCGGGAATGGGCCCTTGGGGGATGGCCCTTTGCTCTCTCCCCTCCCGTGGCCGATAGGTGAGGCTGGGCCTCCGATTTGGATGATAGTTATTTTAAAATGTAAGCAAAGTGCTGCCAACAAACTGGCCTTTGTGCCAAGCCCTGTTATTTATTTGAAGTCCCTGTTTCTCACCTTTGGAGATTGGCGTCTGATTCACTGATCATAGGAAGGTCTTAGGGTGACCTCGAGGGAAAGGAGGTATATTTGGAACTTCTGGCTGCTTGGGGCCTTGCCATTTTACCCTGGGCACTAGATGTGCATTAAAACCTCCAGGTTGGGGTCAGGCACGCGCATGAGAGCTCTGCTCTCCGGTCTCTAGGGTCTCCTATTGTCTCTTCGCGACAAACCGAGTGGTCACAGGGCACCTCATCTCCTAGCTTCATGCCTCGCCTCTCCCTCTGTGGAGAAAATGCACTGAAATAAAATAAAAATCAACTCTATTTGGTTTTCTCCTATTCTGCTGAAGTCCTTGGTCTGATCCTAATTAGCTGTGTCTTCTTACAGTGTTTACAAACCAGTGCACAAGGAGCTATTATGAGACGTTTAATTAGTTATAACTGGATTAAATACCTTCCTCTCTTACTGTAGCCCCTTAATCTACTTTCTTTGGGCAGATGAAATAGATGGAAATTAGTCCAACTTAATCTACCATTTTTTGTGTGCTGCTTCCTACCCTCCAAGAAAAATGCCCCACCTTCCCCAAGTAACTAAATACAAAGTGAAGATGCTCAAACAGTGCCATCTCCTGTGACAAATTCATTAACTGGTTAAAGCCAGTCCTTATTTTTCTCTTCTATCTCTAACTGCTCTTGTGCTTCTATCACCTCCATTTTACCTTTGCTGTGATTTTAAGAGTCAGACATATTGGCTGGGGATTTCTAGAGCATCTTGGTTTCTAGTGCATCCTAATCCAATTGCATTTACTGCCTATCAGAGATGGGGTAATGATGTGGAATAAAAAGTAATCTAATAAAAACATGATTTTTCTAAGATCTGTTGCTGTTTTCCTGTTGAAAATCAACAGGTAAAATACACATTGATATTCAATGTGAGAATTTTAATTTTGGCTGTTAACTCCTTAGTGTGATAATAGTTCTACCAGATAAGGTTTGTTATGGTGTTTTTTTTCCCCCAGTCTTTCTTTTAGTCAAGATGAGTGATAAGCCAGACTTGTCCGAAGTGGAGAAATTTGACAGGTCAAAACTGAAGAAAACTAACACAGAAGAAAAAAATACTCTCCCCTCAAAGGAAAGTAAGTCATATGGGCTTTCTAGTTGAGACAAACAATGGTGAAAATTGATACACTTAGTAAATAAATGCTTCTAGTAAATTTTGCCATAAACTGAGCAATAGAGTACCAATGTATTTAATGCAACATTTAAAAATATTAAATAGTTGCATTTTTACTTGGCTTATATAAGTAAGTGGTTCTCACAAAATAGGCCCTAGTAGTAATGGGAGAATTAAAAAACTTTAGTAATTTTTGTTGGAAAATTACTAAAAACCACATTTAAACCGATCTTGGAATATTGGACTTAGGATTGAAAGCATCTTAGTTTTGTCAAACTTTTAGTTATTGGGCATTTTTCTGCATCTAGCGATATGGGTCTGTGATCTCATCTGTAAAAAGCCTAGCAAACTGTGGTTTTGGCCTTCTCTAGCTGACCACGAGAAGAGGTGGGAGGATCAATTTAGATCTTGGGTATACTCAAGTCTCCCAGGGATCAAGGGATTGGTTTTTCCCTCTAGACTTACACTGTGCTGAAGAAACTCCAAGCCAAGGGGCAGGTTTTGTCATGTCAGCATTGTATGAAATTTCCAAAGTTAGTAAACATTGTCTGAAAGGGCATAACTTCATAATTGTTCATTGTATAGTGATAGATAAACCTGAAGAAAATACTTGACTTGCTCCTCATTCTCAGAATAACAATTGGGAAAATGACAGTATAAATCTACCTCTCAAATGGGAAAAAAAAAACCCACAGTTCATGTAGAGTCTGATGAACGTTCAGGTATTAATGCATGTGTGCATGCGTGCACACACACGACTGAGGATTTGTGGTTAGTGCCTTGACATTCTAAATTAAAAGCAGGTATGGCAGCCTTCAGTGACTTGGCAAAGAGCTCTTTTGGAAGAAACTGAACTTACTCTTAGGAAAGTGCCCTCTTAATGATTTTGTGTGTGTGTGTGTGTTTATGTTTTTTCCCCAGCTATCCAGCAGGAAAAAGAGTGTGTTCAAACATCGTAAAATGAGGATCTTCTCCCAGCAGCAAATGTCAACATTGCCTGAGTCTCTTGGTTTGGGGCTTGTTTTTTGTAAACCTTTGTGTTGTAGAGATTTCAGGCATCTTCTGATGTCTTCTCACCCATACTCCCTGGCTAAGGGGTAGCCAGTGTTCCTTTACATACATTTTTAAACTTTCCATTGTGCATAAATTCCAACTGGCAGATGCTGTCAATAATCTCACCATTGATGACTTTTGTGTGTGTAGTCCTTGCACCTCTTATAGGATAAGCCACTTTTACCCTTCTACAATGGATGCCTCCATTGCTCCATAATCTTCATGAAGTTGCATGCTTTTGCAGCTTTTCACAATTTATTTTCATTTCTAATGTAGCAATAACATAATAAATATAATCACTATGTTAAGGCTCCAGTGGTTCATTCTTGGTAGTCTTCTAAGGAAGTACACAAGGGTACTCTTTTCAGCCAAAAAAAAAAAAAGGGGGGGGGCACAAGAAAGCTACGTTAGCAGATTTGTCACATGGAAACGGCACTTTTCTTTCTAGATCAAGTGGGTACTGACTTGGGAAGGCTAAGTGATTTTCTGTAGAGTAGGAATCAGAATTTGAGAACCTTTGGGAGAAGAGGTCATGTGGACTAGCCCTCTTATCTCAAAAATGAAGAAATGAAACCACAGGTCTGAAGTGACCTAAGGTGAGTAAGGGCTAGAATTTTAGCTAAACTCTCTTGGTTTCTAGAAAGTGATTTTCAGCTTAATGGGAGGGGACACCCAAGACAGGTTGGATAGGGAAGAGGGGCAGGAGGCAGTTGCTTACACACTGCTAAGCATGTGACTTTTTCTATTGAGCATAAACTCAGATATCTAATACCAGCTAATTTAGACCCACAGCACTGAACCTCTCTGGTCTAGTTCTTGTCCTGAACAGAATTCATTGTATAATGAACAAAGTATTTTTTGTGTTCGTGGTGACCATAAATGCTATGGACTGAATTATACCCCCCCAAGAAAACATTAATATGCTAAAACTCTGACCCCACAGTGTGATGGGATCTGGGGACGGTATTTAGGAGGTAATTAAGGTTAATTGAGGTCATAAGGGTGTGGCCCTAATCTGATAGGACTGTCCTTAGAGGAAGAAGAAGAGGCACCAGAGATTTCTCCCCACTACCACCAGCCATGTGATGGCACAACAAGAAGGTGGTGATCTGCAAGTCAGGAAAAGAGTTCTCACCAGAAACTGACCCTGCTGGTCCTTAGCCTGGGACTTCTATCCTCCAGAACCATGAGAAAATAAGTTACTATGGTTTAAGACACCCAGTCTGTGGTATTTTATTATGGCAACATGAGCAGACTAATACAATAAGGAATACATGTGAATAGGTAAGTCCAGATCCCTGCCCTAAACAACACTTTTATCACTTGAAATTTATAAGAAACAGTCACCTACATAATCCCACCAATTAGACATGTTAGCATTTGAATGTATAACCATCCAGACTGGTCTATTAGTATTCATATATTTTCCTACAGAAAGGGTTATGCTGTCCACTATCTATTTGCAATCTCAACTATTATCTTACTACCCATTTCTAAGGGCTGACATCCTTAAGTAATTTCTAGGTTTACAGGAAGTGGAAGCTATTTTCTCTGCAATAGCATAAACTTCCATAAGCAAAACAGCAGGTGGGGCAACTGATCAAATGTCAATGAGGTGACACAATCACAGGGCTTAGTGTAGCCTGAAGATTTGAGATTTGGAAGTCACCAGGTTAGTCACCAATACCTTACTTCTTGCCTGAACAATTATCCAATAGAGTCACTCAGCCCCTTGCTGTGACAGGATGGTTCCACTGTGCCCAAACCTGTCCTCCTGTACCTTCAATCCAATAGTTCTAAGACTGTGTGCTGGGGATCCACACAGCCTAGTTAATCTCTGATCCAGTATTTGAAGTCAACTGTTGGGTACCTGCCTCTTCTGATGACACTTCCCAGATCCTTTGGATCCAAGTTATATGCATGGGGAACCATCCTGTTTGCTGATGTGCTCAAGTTTGCTCATGATCAGATCTCTTTGCATCCTGATGCCATCATCTAACACATTTGCTCTCCTTTCAGTATTGCCATTTGCAAATTTGAGAAAGATACTGTACATCCATAACAGAGTCAGCAACCTCTGCATTTACACACTAATCCTGCACAAGATTAGGCTCATTTCAAAGGGCCTGACGAAAATAATGAACGTTGTCAGGTGAACTGTGGTTGGATAATAACTCCCATTGTTCAGTTGCATCTGCTAAACATTCTTTTAATAAACATAGTGATTCCATCCTGAGCAGTGTAAGTGTTGAACTGAGCTGGAGCAGATGAGGGTTACATGGTGGCAGGTGAAAGACATGTAACTGCTAACTAAGTATGTTATACAGATAAGAGGTAGGAAAAACAATTGCTCACCTAGAGTAGTTTTACTCAACATTACATAAAAATATAATATGGGGCTACTCTTCTAGTCACTATATAGACTTGCCTGTTTAACTACAAAAAGATTGCCTCTCCCCCACAATAAGCCCAGTATTAACAGGGGTTGAGATTTAGTGTCCTAAACAAAACAAAACAAAACAAAAAAATACCACACCAATTTCCTCCTCAGTCTCCAACCATGAAGGCACATATTGGTTCACCTCGTGTCACCTGTTTCCACCTTGAGCCAATGGCTGTGGCTCAGGGTCTGCAGGTCTATCATTGGTTGAGCCAATAAAAGGTGAGGCTTAGGCTGCTCTCAGTGGACACTCCCATCATCCAGTGATGCATATTTTCAGGACACTAAAAACAACAACAAAAGAGATTTCTGATAAAGATGGCAGAGTAGGTAAATGCTGTGCTTACCTCCTCTAGTGGCCACATCAAAATACAACTAAACTACAGAACAACCATGGTTTAGAATTGCCTGAAGTTTACCTGAACCAAAGACCTACAACTAAGGACACACAGAAGAAGCCACCTGGAGACTGGTAGGAGGGGCAGAGACACAGAATGGGATGGTCCCACAACCATGTGTGACTGTTAAAAATCGAGAGGGATATATCATCTGTGGAGGTCCCCCCAGAAGAAACAAGGCGTCCCAGCACCACACCAGGCTCCCCAGACCAGAGTTCCACTGCCAGAGAGTAAAGGACCATAACTTCATTCTTACGACAGCAAGGAGTTGGGTTTTGAAGTTCAGGTTCTCTCAAGGAACTCAAACTGATTTTTAAGCAGCTTTAATATCTTTATAGGTTTGCCCATTTCTGTTTGGAGACTGTGCTTTTGCCATTTCATGTATCTCTGGCTCACTGAGCATTTTGATCAAATCAGGAGGGAACAATTAGCAAATTATGTTCCTTAATTTGCACAAATGCTGCTGGGCCATGTCAGATAGTTCCTGCTTGAGCCAGGGTGGCTTAGCCCAGGACAACATTAGATTCTAGGTTAGAGGAAAAGAGCTCAAGTGGTAGAAAATAGTAGAACAGAAATTTTTAATGAATCTATTTGAAAACACATTGCATCATGTTATCATCAACTCCACAGAGTCTCAAAGCCTATCCATGTGGTGTCTCCAGCAGGATAGGGAGACTTCCTACAAGGCAGCTCAGAGGTCTCAACAAGCAAGGCAGAATCCACCGGTCCTAAAAATTAGATCTGTAATCGGTGTAACAACACTTCTACCATGTTCCAATGGTCAAAGAAATAACATGTCTGCCCAGGGTTAAGAGCAGGGGAAAACAGACAGGATCATTCAATGGAAAGAGTGTCAAGGAACGAGAGCCGTCCTCAATCTGAAATGTAGTGCCATGCACACACACTTGTTGAGACGCTGCTCGGTGCCACACACTGGGTATGACAATACAACAGGGTTGTACTCAAATAAAAATTTCACAAAGCAGGGAATTGAAAAAGTTATTTGTTTGAGGAATTTAAAAAATTGATTTCTGTATTGTGTATCATTCCTCATTTATATATTTAAATGCAGGCCTAATGTGTGGTATGATGGAAAAGTATTGTAGGCATACATTGATGGATATATCCGCTTCTGAACATTACTGCATATCACACATAAAGTATTTCTGAAATTTTTCGTAACACAGTCGTGGAACGATGTGAATAAGATGGTAAATAAAATTAATAGAAAAATAATTTTGACCTTATAGATTGCTGGAAATGTAGGTGTAGAAAAGTAACAAACAGAATTGGTCATTTAGAAAAGGGATGAAATACAACAAGGTTAAGAAAAATTCATGATTTTCCATGAAGCAAACTGCATTCATTATTGTCGATAATGTAAATGAGTAAGTATCTACAACAGTTTTGTCTTGGGAAACTTTACACTTTTAAAAATAAAGGCCCAAAGAGCTATTATGTCAATAGTATCAGCAAATATCACTGTATGACGTGTTAGAAGAGATTCAATAAACTTAAAATTTATTCTAAAATCATAATACAGAACAATCACATCATGTTAATGTCAACTCCAAATTCGTATGAAAAATATTTCATCTGAAAGAGTACAGAGGAGAATGGCATTTTTTTCCAGATATTTGAAAATCTCCTTAATATGTGGCCTACCAGAAGACAGATGGATTCTTATATCTGCTTCTGAACTTTATCTGTTGCCATATCAGATATAATGAACTTCTGGAAAATTCCACCATGCACTCCTGAGGGAATGAGAGTGAAAAAGTTAAATGTCATTGTAAGCCAAATATCCTCGAAAAGGCAGACCTACGGACCTAGGTCAGGAATGACCATTTAGGAGAGCCACGAATGGCAACATGGTGAAGGGAAAAAATCTACACTTTTCCCTGGAATAAATTACACTCTCTATATTTATTAAGGTAGACCGATAATGTTTTGTCCACGGTAAAAGTGCTTTCAATGTCGGCAGAAAGCCACGGGATCAAACACAAGAGTAGATCCCACTTTTAGTGCTACAGGTCTTTCTGTGAGAAAGGAGGTGGCTCTTAAAAGAGCCTTTGGGTTGCGATGTTCCGGTGTTGCTCAGGCAGCTCATTTGCAGCTAATGTGCAGGATCATGGCCTTGGTGGCCTCGAACAGGGCGTGCTTGCCAAGCTCCCCAGGCAGGAGCAGGCGCACGGCCGTCTGGATCTCATCTGAGGTGAGGGTGGTGCGCCGGGTGTTGCGGACCAGGCGCGAGGCCTCGTCAGCGATTCGCTCGAAGATGTCCTTCACGAACGAATCCATGACGCTCACGGTCTCCTGTGACAGGCTCAGGCCCTGGTGAACGCACTTCAGAACCCTGGGGAAGTAGGTGGCGAAACTGTCGGCACAGCGGCGGCGGCGGCGGCGGCGGCGCCTGGGCTGCTTCTGCTTTGGGTTCTCCAGCCCCGGCACTTCCGTGGACTTCTTGCCCAGGAATTCCTCGGAAGTAGCTTCAGAGACAGGCTCAGCCATGTCGCAGGCGGCTTCTCCACAGCTTGTGAGGAAAACTGGCGACAGCGACCGGTTTATATGGGCTGCATTCCCTGACGTCACGGGCAGTCTCCAGAGCTGATTGGGTAAAATGCCATGCAGGAGGCTGTCACAAAGTCACGCTATGTGACACGTGATCGGATAGGCTTCTGCTTGGCATCACGTGCACCAATCAGAGCGAGGATCCATCCACCTCTTAACTTCCTGTGACTGCCATCAGAAAAACGTTAGAAAGATGCTATATAGGGCAAAAAGTCATCTGATAATGTGAGCTGACTGATGCTCCAGCAGGAGAACTTTGAAAAGACTTCACCAAAAGCACCTGAATTGTAGACATTTCCACTTCCGTTTAGGCTCCTGGAGAGAGCCTGACCTTCATAACCCAATTCCTGACTGCTATCAGAATGACTCTCGCCACTTGAGCCCTTTTCCTCTAACCCAGAATCTACTGTTGTCCTGGGCTAAGCCACCCTGGGTCAGGCAGGAACTACCTGACATGGCCAGCAGCATTTGTGAAAATTAAGGGACCTGATTGGCTAACTGTTCCCTCCAGGTTTGATCAAAATTGAGCTCAGTGAGTCACAAAAATATGGAAGAACAAACCCATAGTCTCCAAACAGAAATGGGAAAACTTATAACGATATTAAAAATACTTCAATGTTTACCAAATTTAAAATTGCTTTCTTAACATGATTCGAATCCCAAAATTCATGACACATAGTTGAACTGGTGGATCAATATGAGTCGTTGGAGGAAAAAGAAAAGATTATCCTAATTGTCTAAGAAACTACCTTGGGGAGAAAAGTAAGACATAAATGGGAAATACTTTAAAATTTGTAGTATATGCCTTATCAAGAAGCTCATTGGTGAAAGGTTGAAATCTTTTCCTCTAAGATCAGGAACAAGAAAAGAATGCCCACTTTCACCACTTATATTCAACATAGTACTGGAAATCCTAGCCAGAGCAATCAGGCAAGACAAAGAAATAAAAGGCATCCAAACAGGAAAGGAAGAAGTATACTTATTCCTGCTTGCAGATGATATGGTCTTATATTCAGAACATCCTAAAGACCTCACCCCAAAACTGCTAGAACTAATCAATGAATTCAGTAAAGCTGCAGGATATAAAAGCAACATACAGAAAACAGTTGCATTTCTATACAGTAACAAGAAAACATCTGAAAAAGAAATAAAGAGAAACAATCCTATTTACAGTAGCATTGAAAGCAATAAAATACTGAGGAATAAATCTAACCAAGGAGGTGAAAGACCTGTACAATGAAAATTGTAAGACTTTGAAGAAAGAAACTAAAGGGGACACAATCAAACGGAACAATATCCTTCCCAGAGTCGAAGAATCAATATTGTTAAAATGTCCACATTACACAAAGTCATAAAGAGGCTCAATGCAATTCCTGTCAAAATCCAATGCAACTTTTCACAGAAAATTAAAAAAAAAAATCCTAACATTTGTACAGAGACACAAAAAACACCAAACAGCCAAAACAATCCTGAGAAAGTAGAGCAAAGCAAGAAGCACAGCACTTTCTGATCTCAAACTATACCAAAAAACAACAAAATCAAAACAGGATGGTACTGGTATAAATGTACACATAGACACTGGAACAATGAAAATGATAGTGTGCCCGGAGATATTAATAACATAACCCACTTATATATGGTCAACTAATATTAGAAAAGGGAGCCAAGAATATGCAAATGAAGAGCACAGTCCAAATGGTGGTGGGAAAACTGGATGTCCACACACAGAAGAATGAAATTGGACACCCATCTTACACCACTCATAAAAAATGAGCTCAAAACAGATGAAAGACTTAAATGTATGACTAAACTGATAAGAGCCTTCCTGAAATTTTCAACCTTAGTGACAGAGAGTAACAGGTGTGCTTTTTCTGCCTGTTGTTTGTTTCTTGGATTGCTTTTAATCGTAACTATTTAGAATATTAGTTTTCTAAAGTTGCTAAAAAATTCCAGAGATTGGGTTCTTTAAACAAGATACATTTATTGGCTCAGATTTTGGAGGCTCAGAATGCAAACTCAAGTGTCAGCTGGTTGGTATCTTCAGAGTGGTGTGAGGGGATAATCTGTTCAAGGCCTCTCTTCTTACCTTGCAGATGGGGAAATCTCCCTCTATCTCTCTGCATTTTCCTCCCCCTATGCACGTCTCTGTGTCTCATTTTCTTTTTTCTTTTTATATGGAAACCACTCATTTTAAATTAAGACCCACTCTAATGAACATCCTTTAACTTGGTTACCTGAGTAAAGACCCTATCTCCCAATAGGACCACTATGAGATACTAGTATTTAGGTCTTCATCAGCATATGTGGGAAAAATGTTAGAAAAATTTGCCTTCATTGGCTGATATAGCTTCCAGGGCTGAAAAAGCTTCATTGTTTCATGTTGTCTGTTTTTCCTCAAGAGGTGATGGTGGTTCCCTCACGAGGTGATGGTTAGGTTTGTCTGTTAGCTTTTTGTTCCCTCACATGCAGTGCTGTTGTTTTTCCCTCATGTGAGGTGATGGTTAGCTTAGAGTTAAGAGAATTCTCCCTCGTCTCTTCCCTGACAGGAGAAATATGGGATGATGTTGCTTTCTGTCTGTTTCACCCACATCAGCAGATGAGGTGAAGAAGTAACTAAGTTATATCAGAGTAACGCGACAGGCACGTTGCCAGGCTTTGGAAGGCCTTGGGCCAATGGTCCCAGGCGAGAACAGTAGGTATTGTTTGTCTGAATGAACTGGCCCTTCAGCCCGATAAGCAATATTTTTATTGTAAGAGACTGTTAGCATAAGAACTGGGACTTTAAGGTTAAGATAGGGTTAACAGCCCTGAGCTTAAAATAACCTAATGGCCTAATTGTTAATTCCAGGATTTGGGCATAGAGACCAGATGTCTAGTAGCTTATCTCCTGCTCTCTGAAGCTATGGAGGCTTTTGTAGCTTATCTGTAAACTCTTTGAAGCATAGCTCAACTTGTGCTCCCTAAGCATAGCTCAACCTGTACTCCCTAAGATTATGAAAAATTACTAAATGCCTTAGCTATGTGAGAATTGTAGTTTAACTTGTACTCCCTAAAACTATGGAAAATTACTGAGTGCCTTAGAAATGATATAAAAACCCTTAGCTTTAAGGGCTAGGGGTCCTTGTTAAAACCCGCTGCATCGGGCAGAGACGGGGACCCCAGCTAGCTGGAAATAAACCTCGCTGTGTGACTTGCATTATCGTGTGTGTGTGTCCTCTGTCTGTCTGAGGGGTGGACGATTCCAAGATTTAACATTATCACAGTAACTGCCAAACCCTCTCGGAACTGACTATTCCCTGAGTGCGGGGGGAGGCAGGAACAAGAAACTTGGCTCAAAAATATATATGAAGAGATATATATATAAGACAGGCCTCAGTTGGCAGTACATTCGTCATTCGTCACCATTCTGGCATTGGCATTGGGAACTTGTATGCAGCTTGGAGCTTGCAGCATCAGGGGACGCCCTGATCTTCAGCCACGGACCTGGTGAGATCTGATCAGTTCCTGACCTCTCCAGTGTTGCTTCCCCACATTTGATGAGCTTTTGGCATCTACTGTAATATTTGCTATCCTATAGAATTTATCACTGCTTTTGGATGCTCCCTATTAACTTTCTTTGTATATTTAGCCAAGTGATTTTTTTGATCAATAGTAAATACATATATATACTAAAACCTTTTAAACTTGTGTGTGTGTATACTCCTTTGTTTTCCCTGCTCGTCATTACAACATATGAAGTTTAAGGGGACACACCACACTTCAAGCCACAGGAGATATGAATTTGGGCTTTAGGAGGGCATTTCTTCCTCCTCTTCTATTATATTAAGAAAATATTGGTGTCTGCTTGAGGGAAATAAAGTAACCCACCCTTCACCTTCTTCCACAACTGTTTGAATATTGAGTATTTTTATTTTGATATTTCATTTCTCCTTCCTATCTCTGTGAAGGGAGATGATACTATGTGATTTCAATCCTTAAGAGGTATTACGATTGCTTTAAACCTAACTCTTTTCTCAATTTTTTAAAATGGATTCCATTCATTCCTTTAAAAAAGTTGCAATTTCCCCTTTTAATTAAGATGTGGAAACCTGTAGATGATGTTACTCTCAGCCAAACAATGAGACAAAAATCTGGATCATCTACAGAAACCAAACTTTCCTCGAGCCCCTCAGAAGAGGAACAGGATTCTACAGAAGAGACAAGACACAGAGACTATTTAACATTGGCAGAGCCTCATGAGCTAAAGAGAAAGAATGGGAGAAAAGCAGGGTAGTAGGGAGAGCTTCCCTGAGTAGTGCAGACATGAAAGGGGGCAATACCTTTTTAAAGAGTATAAAGATCTGTTTGATTCTGTCCAATGGGGAGGAACTCTAATGGGCCATTACACCTTCAGAGGTCTCCTGGGATCATTAGAGTAAGGATTTAGGATAAATGAATCCCCTCATCAGGAATATTAATTATTATTACTTTGGAGTATTAAAATAATCTTATATAATGACTTGAAAAAAATAATTTGTTTTTCAAAGAGACCAGGAAATACTACCATGAAAACAACTGCAGGTAAATCTCTCTGGGTGGTGTCCCAAGACCTTCTTACACATCCAGAACATAATGGTAGGTGGGAAAAACTCAGTGTAGAGCTATCATATTTTCTAAGACAGAACTGTAGTCATGTTCCATAAAACTGTATTTTACTAAATCACTTAATTTATATCAGGCTAATTGTTGTTCCTTCACAATTCCAGTGTGTGCCTATATGAAATACAAATGATTTTGCACACTTGCTCTTTCACACAGGTCTCTTACATAATGCATTATGTGACAAGTCATTTTTTAAAACCTAATATCCTAGGATATTTTCATGTTCTTTGTGTGACTTGCAATTATAAATTCTAGAATCAAACAGGAGTGTTAGTAAAACAATATTAATAGTGGACCATATGGGCTCTGAAGACTGGAATGCAAGAGTTGAATGATACATAGGAAATCTAGAAAGGAGAGAGAAAAATGGGGTTTGATTTTTGAAAACTGAGATAAATCAATACACTTAATTTTTCACTGTGCATGTGATTGAGGAAAAAGGACATCTAATGAGCAATCATGAGTTAATGGTGTTGATGACTGAAAAGAAAAACTAAGAGAAAGGGCTTAAAGGCTTAGCAAAAAAACGTAAGCAACAACCCTAGGAAAATAGTATTAATAGGGCAAGCATATCCCACTCAAACTTTTTCAACATTACCCGTATTGCAGAATCCATTGAAAACTTAAGTGATAACCCAAACACAGTACAGAAATAACTAAGTCAAAAAGTTAAAAAAAACAATACCTATTCCAGGCTCTCTAGAATCTGAATTTACTACTCTTAACTTCTTTAGATTTGTGTAACTTGTTCTTTCTAAGACTGTAATCTTTTGTTCTTGAAAATGTAAAACTTCATAATGTGCACATTGGAATCATGGGGATGATAGGAGCTCCAATCAAAGCAGCACAAGCTACAGTCAGCTCTGACAGAAATTTCTCTTTCTCATAGCTTGTTATTGGTGTATAAAAATGCAACCAATTCCTGCATATTACTTTTGTAAGGGGTGTTTTTGGTGGAATCCTTCGGGTTCTCTATATATAGTATCATGTTATCTGCAAATAATGACAGTTTTAGTTCTTCCTTTCCAATCTGGATGCCTTTTATTTCTTTTCTTGTCTGATTGCTGTGGCTCAAGTTCCAATACTTTGTTGAATAAAAGTGGTAAAAGTTGACATCCTTGACTTGTTCCTCATCTTAAAGGAAAAGCTTTCAGCTTTTCACCACTGAGTATGATGTTAGGTGTGGGTTTGTCACATATGGCTTTTATTATGTTGCGCTATCCCCACTTTGCTGAGAATTTTAGTCATACATGTATGTTGGATTTTGTCAAACACTTTTTCTGCATCTATTGATATGATCATATGATTTTTATCATTCATTTTGTTTATGTGGTGTATCATGCATTGATTTGCAAGTATTGAGCCAACCTTGCACCCCAGGAATAAATCCCATTTAATAATGGTGTATAATCTTTTTAATGTCTTGCTCAACTCAATTCCCTAGTATTTTGGTGAGGATTTTTGCATCTGTGGTCATCAGGGATATTGGCCTATAGTTTTCTTTTTTGGTAATGTATTTGTCTGGTTTTGGTATCAGGGCTATGCTGGCCTTGTAAAATGAGCTTGGGAGCCTTCCCGTCACTTCAATTTTTTGGAATAGTTTGAGAAGGTTAGGTGTTAATTCTTCTTTGAATGTTTGGTAAAATTCGCCTGTGAGGCCATCTGGTCCAGGACTTTTGTTTGTTGGGAGGTTTTAGATTATTAATTTGATTTCACTGGTAGCAATCAAATTTTCTATTTCAGTTTTTCTGTTTCTTCTTGATGCAGTCTTAGAAGAGTGCATGTTTCTACAAATTTATTTATTTTTTCCAGGTTGTCCAATTTGTTGGCATATAATTGTTCATAGTGTTTTCTTATAATCCTTTGTACTCATGTGGTGTCAACGGTCACTTCTCCTCTTTCGTGTCTGATGTTATTTATTTGGGTCCTCTCCCTTTTTCTCTTGATGAGTCTGGTTAAAGACTTATCAGTTTCATTTATCTTTTCAAAGAAGCAGCGCTTGGTTTCATTGGTTTAACTGTATTGTTTTTCAGACTCTATTTTGTTTATTTCTGCTCTGACGTTCTTTATTCTTTTCCTTCTACTCACTTTAGGCTTAGTTTGTTTTCTTTTTCTAGTTCCTTTACCTGTAAGGTTAGATTATTTAATTGAAATTTTTCTTGTTTTGTTTGTTTGTTGTTCATTTGAGGTAGGCCTGCATTGTTATGAATTTCCCTCTTAGGATTGCTTTCACCACATCCCATAGATTTGGGGTCACTGTGTTTTCATTTTCATTTGTCTCAAGGTATCTTTTGATTTCTTCCTTGATCTTGTTAAACTATTCATTGTTTAGGAGCATGTTATTTAGGCTCCATGTGTTTCTCAGTTTTTCTTCTTGTTATTGATTTCTAGATTCATGCCATTGTTGTTGGAGAAGACGCTCAATATGAATTCAATCTCCTTGAACTTATTGAGACATTTATTGTGACCTAATGTATGGTCTATCTTGGAAAATGTTCCATGTGCACTTGAAAATAATTTATATTCTGCTGTTTTGGGGTGAAATGTTCTAAAATTATGCTTTTAATAATTAGGTGTTCCTACATTGGGTGAGTAGATGTTCATAAGAGTCAAATCTTGCTGGATTGATCCCTTTATCATTATGAAAGGTCCTCCCTTGTCTATTGTTATAGCCTCTGTTTTAAAGTCTATTTTTTGTGATACAAGTGTTGCTATCCCAGCATTTTTTCTTTTTCATTTGCATGAAATATCTTTTTCCTTCCCTTTGCTTGCAGTCTGTGAGTGTCTTCTATCTGAAGTGTGTCTCTTGTAGACAGCATATGTGTGTGTCCTGTGTCCTGTCCTCTTATCCATTCAGCCACCCTATGTCTTTTGACTGGAGCATTTTAGTCCATTCACACTTAAAGTAATTATTGATAGGTATGTAGTTATTGCCATTTTGTTAATTGTTTTCTCAATGTCTTTGTAGTTCTTTGTTCCTTTCCTATTCTCTTGCATGTTGATGACATTCTGTAGTGTTGTGTTTGGATTATTTCTCTTTATTTCTCGTACATCTCTTGTAGATTTTTGGTTTGTGGCCATTATGTGCTTCATATATACCAAGCTAGGTTTATAGCAGTCTGTTTTAAGTTGATGGTAGCTTAAGTGTCTATGTATTGGGTAGATCTGCCAGAGTGGCCTTATGCGTATGTAACAGGTGACCACTGGCATAGTCTCCCTGGTCACTTGAGCCGGGTGCTCCAGGGGTGTCCCTCATTTGGGACGTGTGTGCCCTCTTGTGGTAGGTCAGCCTTGATTGCTGTTGCAATGACAGTGGTTGGCATTGACCCTCAGACTTACTGGCTGTGAGGACTGGCCTTGACTACAGTGGATGAGCTGTTTTGCAGGGGCTGACCCCACCAAGCGGGTTCACTTTAGTGGGACTGTGGTGCCTGGCAAGTGGCCCTTTGGGTGTATCATTTGTGGAGGTGGTTGGGTGGTGCTCGGGTGTGGTCTGAAGCTGGCCATGGGATGTGTTTGTTCTGGGGCCTCTTGGGAGGGGCTCTGCTGTAGGCCAAGATCAACCACTACCTGTGCCCATCCCGGGGCCACCTGGCAGGAGCTACAAAGTGATCTGCAGTTGGTAGCAGCCTGTGCCGGGCTTGGAAGCACCTGGGAGAGGCTATTTTGGGAACTGAGGCAGCTGCCACTAGTGCCTGGCTTGGAGTCACTTAGCAAGAGGTACAGGGCACGTGGAGGCCAGCCACTGCTTGCTTGGGGTTTGTGGACCTTTGAGAGACTTTTGGAAAGTCTGCAGCATGAGCGGAGACTGGCGGTTTGTGTGGAAGCCACTGAAAGATGTTCGGATCGGCTCGTGAGTGTGGTGCAGAGGGCTCCCAAGGAATCGCCAGGGTGGGGCATATGGTATCAGCCAGGTAAATGGAGCATTCAGATATGATGCCTGCCTGCACCTGCCCTCTGTGTGGGGGGAGGGCTCAACAAAGGAGCAATGGCATCTTCGAGCCCTTCTGTTCCCAGAGAGACCTACCCTGATTCCATGCCCCTCCAGCCCTTGCGCTGATGCTAGTCAATTCAGTTCCTCCCCGTATGTCCCTGGTGCTTTTTGAGTCGCTGCCCCTGTGCTGGAGCTCTGAGTGAGTGAGTTTGTGAGCGAGTAAGTCTGTACGTGGGCCCTTTAAGACATGCAGTGCCTAGGTCTTTAGTAGCTTGTTGTCTTCCTCAGACACAAACCCCATTGGTTTACACAGCCAGGTATTACAGGGACTTCTTTTCCTTGCACCCATACCCCAGACTGGGGAGCCCAGTGTGGGCCTGGGAATCCTCACTGCTCAGGGGAATTATCCCTCCTCAGCTGAGATATCCCTCCTGATTCTTACCCGTCACATCATGGGTGAGGGACCAGCCCATTCCGCATCTCCGCCCCTCCTACCAGTCTTAGTGTGGCTTCTTCTTTATATCCTTAGTTATAGGAATTCTGTTCCGCTAGTCATCAGGTGGTTATCAATGATGGTGATTCTATCATTTAGCTGTAATTTTGATGTGGTCCTGGGAGAAGGTGAGCAGAGCACCTACCTACTCGGCCATCTTGACTGAAGTCAGTGACTTGGGTGGCCTTGATGATTATCCAGGTATTTTGTCACGCACCCCAGGGAACTTTGTTTTAAGGAGGACTCAGGTGTACCATTACTCTTCTTCTTATAAATATTGGACTGGCTTAATGAATTCTCTCCCTTCTAGGAACTCAGTGTTGTTTCCTTGATAGGATACTCCCAGAGAGGTAAAGGGCATTACCCAAGGTCACAGGACATCCAGGTGATGTCCCGTATCTCACTCTAGGGTCTGGTTCATCAGTAGATCTTAGTAACCATGTTTCTCAGCATTTACCAGCTAAAAAGGAAATATTTTAAGACAAAGGAAATGCCTTATCAGAGGAGATCACTTAATAAATTACATAACTGCCTAACCACTATGCTGTATGCCTGAAACTAATATAAAATAATATTGAATATATGTAAATATATGTGTGTGTGCCTGCCTGCTGGTGGGAAATATTCATATATTTCCAACCCCCCATGGGATGTAAAGTACAGCATAAGGAATGTAGTCAGTGGTATTGTAATAACTATGTACAGAGTCCGATGGGTAGTAGACTTGTTGGAGTTATCACTTTGTGAGATGTGTAAGTGTCTAATCATTATGTTGTTTTGTACACCTGAAACTAATTTAAAAAATGGAAATGCTGCACCAATTTACTTCACCTACCTCAATCTACTTTTGGGAATTAATTCAAGTCGACTTGCTTTAGCAAGTGTATCCCTAAGCAAACTGCTACAGTGTTGGATTGTAGACATCAGGGGCTGTCTCTACTTTTCCTCCTCCTTTAGTTCCTTCTGTGACCCCAAACTTGGCCCATTTATGACTCTGAGGACATATACATTTGTAGGCAAGATGGAGAAGGATGGGCTGCATCCTAAGGCCTCAGGTGTTAGGGAATCCCTGAAAGAATTGGACCACAAGATAATTGTGGCCCCAAATAGGAAATTGGATATTGGGACCAGTTTCTGGCACAGCTCTTTTTGCCATGCACTCACTTGATAATTCTCCTTTCCATCCATCTGTTCATCTATGTCTCTATGTCCAGGCACTCAGGAGTGGGAGAGGATGTCTATAATGGTTAGAAACTTCATGCTGCTTAGGGTGAAAGCACTGCCCTGGATTATAGGGCTTCACTACATTTGTGAGGTCACTCAGATAGGGGTAAGTCAAGTAGAAAATTTTTCCAGAGTTTACCACTGTGGCCCAGGGAAGCAAGGACTTTGTTGTATGGACATACCACTTACATGGCTCCCAGCAACATCTCAAGAAATGGGTATTGTATGACACTGTTTGTTAGATTTATGAAGGCTGTTCATCCCTGGACACTTCTCCCATTGTGAAGGCATATCTATTTCCCCCTCTTCTTGGCTCTGGGCAGGCCTGTATTTGCTTTCCCAATGGAGTACACAGGAAGTGATATTTTGCTCATTACAGAGCTAATCTTTAAGAGGACACATAGCTTCTGCCTTGCTGTTTGAGAATTCTGACCAGCCACGTCAAAAATCTGCCTATCCTGCTGGAGACCCCCTTGGAGAGGTCCCTCCAAGGCATAGGTATGTGTGTACATCGTCCCTTACATTGCAGAGTAGTTTAGACATCGACTGAATACCACTAAGTGACACTAACTTGATTTATGTTTGAAGGGACACTTATACTTTTAATTCAGAAAATAAATGGAATAGAAAATGTAACAATGTTCCATTGAAAATACAAACTAACTTGAAACATTATTATATACATTATTTTAAATGCTCAGCTTTGCATGAAAAGTGACAGAAAGTAATAGTCCACTGAGACCTTTAATAATTGTAGATTCTTGAATGACCACACCTTTAAAGAAAAACTCGACTTTTCTTATTGGGAAAGGAAGATACCAAAAAACAAAAACAAAAAACTATTCCATGTTCTTGATTTTGGGTGGGGAAAAATCTCCTTGAGAATTTGTAATCAAAAGAGTTCCTTCGTGTAGCTTTGGAATTCACATGAATATTGTCTTCATGGTGCAAATAAATCACTGCTGTAAACTCTTTGGTGGTTTTATCATCATATATATTTCCTAGTAATAAAACTTATTTTTTTCTTCCTTAAGGATTGAAACCATTTTATTAGTAGTAGCAATAGCTGTTCCTTGAAGGCCTTACAGGAAATACACTTGGAAGCCTGACCATTTGCATCATAGCTCATTGAAACTTTCCATTTCTTCAATTCTTTTAAAGTCCTTTTCGGTTCAAATTCTGTAATTTATTTTTATACAAATGAGGAAATGCCTTTGCCTGTCTTATCATAGAGTTTTAAAAGGAATATGTTCCTAATTTTAATATATTTCCCTTGTATTGATTCTTTTTCTCTCACGCTGGCGGTTTCTCAGAGAATTGGCGCAGTCATTTCTTTCAACTAACGGCTCATATTTTTTCATCAATTCAAGTACGTGAGGGCATTTTGGGGACCTAAGTAATGTTAAAAATAAATTTTAAATTGGGAAAATTTGAATTTGAGAGTTCTGAACTGCAAAGTAAAAAAATCTTCCAATCTTGCTATTAAATATGAAATATGTAAGTATCCCTAATTCTGTGTTCTGTCTTTGGAGAAAGTGGTTTTACCACTCTCTTTTCTCTGATTCACCAAGGGTTTTTGATGAGAATTGGAGTAATAGCTGGTAAATTGTGTCCTATGACTGGCAGGAGCACTCTGCCCGCCATGTCAGCGAGTTACTGCGAAAGCCATAGCGGCTCAGCCATGGAAAGAGTAGATTCTGGATTGGAGCTGTGCACACTGAGAAAGAAGATACCTACTGAGAAGGGTTCCTCGTGGCTAACTGGGCTCAAATTTAAAAGCAGAACCAAGCAGCAGTTTCTCAACAGGGGCCTTTCATGCAAACCACACTTCAGTGAGAAGCCTGCACTAAGCTGTCTGCCTCCTGCACTGAACTGCCTGCCTGCACTGTTTTCCTGACATAAGGGAGTTCCGCTCTGTCCCCCAACAGCATCTTCACTGACCAATCAGAAAGTCTCCATTCTGACCAATCAGGACAGTACATTTTGGACCAATCAAACTGTGAGGATTTGGAGCCCTCATTTGCATGAGGATAGACGAATCAGGGACCAGGGGTGGGGACTTCTGTACATATAAGTCAGCTCCCCGCTGCTTTGGAGAACACGTTTTCCGTTTTCCCTGAAAACGGAGGTTCGCCAGTTGGAGCTGAAATGTGGAAGAGGAAGACCACGAGCAAAGGAAGAGAGAAAAACCAAAGCTGACTGGCCAGAGCAGGCAGAGCAGAGCTGTCTAGCTGGAGAGGGGCCTCCCTCCAGGGCCAGTCTCCCAGCCATGCTACTGTATAATTGCACTGTGACACCGTGAAATAATGTCCTTCTTCACTTTCACCACACCCCAAATTAGGGATTCCTATTGGTGTTGATTTGGTACCAAGGACTAAAGGTTGACAGAGGAAAATGGCCCCAAAGTGTCCAGAGTCATTCTTATGGCAGCAAGGAGTTGGGTTTTGAAGTTCAGGTTCTTTCAAGGGACTCAAACTGATTTTTAAGCAGTTTTTATTTCTTTATAGGTTTTCCCATTTCTGTTTGGAGACTGTGCTTTTGCCATTTCATGTATCACTGGCTCACTGAGCATTTTGATCAAATCAGGAGGGAACAATTAGCAAATTATGTTCCTTAATTTGCACACATGCTGCTGGGCCATGTCAGGTAGTTCCTGCTTGAGCCAGGGTGGCTTAGCCCAGGACATTAGATTCTAGGTTAGAGGAAAAGGGCTCAAGTGGCCAGAGTCATTCTGATAGCAGTCAGGAATTGGGTTATGAAGGTCAGGCTCTCTCCAGGAGCCTAAACGGAAGTGGAAATGTCTACAATTCAGGTGCTTTTGGTGAAGTCTTTTCAAAGTTCTCCTGCTGGAGCATCAGTCAGCTCACATTATCAGATGACTTTTTGCCCTATGTAGCATCTTTCTAACGTTTTTCTGATGGCAGTCACAGGAAGTTAAGAGGTGGATGGATCCTCGCTCTGATTGGTGCACGTGATGCCAAGCAGAAGCCTATCCGATCACGTGTCACATAGCGTGACTTTGTGACAGCCTCCTGCATGGCATTTTACCCAATCAGCTCTGGAGACTGCCCGTGACGTCAGGGAATGCAGCCCATATAAACCGGTCGCTGCACCTCAGCAGCCGCCAGTTCTTCCTCACAAGCTGTGGAGAAGCCGCCTGCGACATGGCTGAGCCTGTCTCTGAAGCTACTTCCGAGGAACTTCTGGAGGTGGCTGAACCTACCTCTGAAGCTACTTCTGAGGAATTCCTGGGCACAGAGGAGCCCATGGAAGCACCGGCACCGGCGCCGGAGAACCCAAAGCAGAAGCAGCCCAGGCGCCGCTGCCGCCGCCGCCGCCGCCGCGGCAGTGCCGACAGTTTCGCCACCTACTTCTCCAGGGTTCTGAAGAGCGTTCACGAGGGCTTGAGCCTGTCACAGGAAGCCGTGAGCGTCATGGATTCGTTCGTGAAGGACATCTTCGAGCGAATCGCTGACGAGGCCTCGCACCTGGTCCGCAACACCCGGCGCACCACCCTCACCTCCAATGAGATCCAGACGGCCGTGCGCCTGCTCCTGCCTGGGGAGCTTGGCAAGCATGCCATATCCGAGGGAACCAAGGCCACCCTCCAATACAAAACTGGCAAATGAGCTGCCTGAGCAACACCTGAACATCGCAACCCAAAGGCTCTTTTAAGAGCCACCTCCCTTCTCACAGAAAGACCTGTAGCACTAAAAGTGGGATCTACTCTCGTGTTTGATCCCGTGGCTTTCTGCCGACATTGAAAGCACTTTTACCGTGGACAAAACATTATCGAGTCTACCTTAATAAATATAGAGAGTGTAATTTATTCCAGGGAAAAGTGTAGATTTTTTTCCTTCACCACGTTGCCATTCGTGGCTTTCCTAAATGGTCATTCCTGACCTAGGTACGTAGGTCTGCCTTTTCGAGGATATTTGGCTTACAATGACATTTAACTTTTTCACTCTCATTCCCTCAGGAGTGCATGGTGGAATTTTCCAGAAGTTCATTATATCTGATATGGCAACAGATAAAGTTCAGAAGCAGATATAAGAATCCATCTGTCTTCTGGTAGGCCACATATTAAGGAGATTTTCAAATATCTGGAAAAAATGCCATTCTCCTCTGTACTCTTTCAGATGAAATATTTTTCATACGAATTTGGAGTTGACATTAACATGATGTGATTGTTCTGTATTATGATTTTAGAATAAATTTTAAGTTTATTGAATCTCTTCTAACACGTCATACAGTGATATTTGCTGATACTATTGACATAATAGCTCTTTGGGCCTTTATTTTTAAAAGTGTAAAGTTTCCCAAGACAAAACTGTTGTAGATACTTACTCATTTACATTATCGACAATAATGAATGCAGTTTGCTTCATGGAAAATCATGAATTTTTCTTAACCTTGTTGTATTTCATCCCTTTTCTAAATGACCAATTCTGTTTGTTACTTTTCTACACCTACATTTCCAGCAATCTATAAGGTCAAAATTATTTTTCTATTAATTTTATTTACCATCTTATTCACATCGTTCCACGACTGTGTTACGAAAAATTTCAGAAATACTTTATGTGTGATATGCAGTAATGTTCAGAAGCGGATATATCCATCAATGTATGCCTACAATACTTTTCCATCATACCACACATTAGGCCTGCATTTAAATATATAAATGAGGAATGATACACAATACAGAAATCAATTTTTTAAATTCCTCAAACAAATAACTTTTTCAATTCTCTGCTTTGTGAAATTTTTATTTGAGTACAACCCTGTTGTATTGTCATACCCAGTGTGTGGCACCGAGCAGCGTCTCAACAAGTGTGTGTGCATGGCACTACATTTCAGATTGAGGACGGCTCTCGTTCCTTGACACTCTTTCCATTGAAAGGTCCTGTCTGTTTTCCCCTGCTCTTGACCCTGGGCAGACATGTGATTTCTTTGACCAGTGAAACATGGTAGAAATGATGTTATGCCAATTACAGATCTAATCATTTAGAAGCACAGGCAGCTTCTGCCTTGCTTGTTGAGACCTCTGAGCTGCCTTGTAGGAAGTCTCCCTATCCTGCTGGAGACACCACATGGATAGGCTTTGAGACTCTGTGGGGAGGGACAGGGGCCCAACTGAGCCTTGCCCTCCAACCAGCTCCTCCAAGACAACAGGTGTGTGAGTGCAAGTTGTCTCAAAACTTGCAGAGTAGCTTTGATATCAGCTAAGTACTAATGAGTGACCCTAATCGGATTTGTCTTTCTAAAACAATTTTAAGGGCCACTTACATTTCTTACTTGCACACTATTTGCACACTACTAGATTAGCAAAACCCTCCTATTCCAAAAAAGTAGAAATAGTTGAAAAAATATCACAAACATTATTTTAAATGCTTGGATGAGCAGGAAAATAGCTAGAAACTAATAGACAACTGAGATCTTTCTATCAATCCCAGACCCTTGAGAGACAACACTCTTAGTGAAAAGCTGGGTTTTTCCTATGGAGAAAGGGAGATGACAAGGAAATGTGCATATCTTGGTCTGGTGTATGGATGGGAGGAAAAGGTTCCTTTGATAATTTCAAATCAATATTCTGCCTTTACATGGCTTTGGCGTTCCAATAAATGCTATCAGCATGGCTCAAGGAAGTCTGGTGAAAACCCAGACATGGGGCAAATGTTAGTCAAAGCCTCTGTGGAGGAGCTCCAAACTTGCTCATAATAGAAAAACAAAACAAACAAACAAACGAAAAAACAAAACACCAACATATTGTCCTACAAAGACTTATAATCAGATGCAAACAATTGAAAAAGTGTTGACATGTTAAGTAAATGACAAGATATAAATAATCATAAGGAAGAAACAACCAAATATCACAAAGACTCAAGTACAATTTCTGAAAGTGCAAAACAGAACCACTGGAATAAAAAGTTTAATGTATATTAAATAATTGATTAACACACCTGGATAAGGAATTAGTGTATTGGAACATGGATGAAAGAAATCATGGAATGCCTCCTAGAGAGATAAAGAGAAAGGAAAGGTGAAGAGACATAATGCACAGAACTAAAACGCATAAACTACATCCTATAGGAGTTTATGAAGGAGATATTGGAAAAACTGGGGAAGGATAATATTCAAAGAGGAAAAATAGCTGGTAATTTTTCATAGTGAAGGAAATACATGATTGTGTAGAATTGTTGCACAGCAATGAAAACATAGGTACATAAAAACAGAGAGTGACAGTAAAAAACAGTTCCCATAATGGTGATGGCTAAGTGCCACTTAGCGGGACTTTTATGGCCTCAAGTGCTTCTTAAAATTAGGAAGACTTCAGCAGGCATTTCACAGAAGAGGAAGTACAAATGAAAGAAAAATACACAGAAGAGGCATCACCTCACAAGTAGTCTGAGAAATAAATGCCTACCAAAACCATGATGAGATATTATTTCACATCATTAAAGCAGTGAGAATGAAAAAGACTGACCACCTCAAATGTTGGTGAGGAGATAAGGCCATGGGGACTTTTGCATCCACTGCTAGTAGGAGTGGAAGGTGGTCTGAGGCCTTTTGAGAGCAATCTGGCATACCGATTAACACGCAGGAGATGCACCAACTGCTGACTGCAACAATTCCACTCCTAGGTACCTACTCTAGAGGCCTGAGTACAAAGAGACATGTATGAGAATGTTCTTAGTGTCACTGTATTAACAAAACATTTAGATAAAACCTAAATGGTCATCAACAGTAACGTGGATGAACAAATTGTGATATAGTGATATAATCGAATGTCATTCATTATGAAAATAAGTGAAGCAGAGCTACTGATATCATTATGGCTGTATCTCACATACAATAGTAAGAGAAAACAGCATGATACAGAAGAATACTTATATCATTATATAATTTATATAAAGTAAAGAAACGTGCAAACAGTGATATCAGTATATGTTGCTTTGAATTTTGTATCTATGCAGCAGAAATATAAAGAAGATCATGGACATGAGAAACATCAATTTAATATAGGAGTTACTACTGAGAAGGAAGGAGGAATGGGTGTAAGGGAGGGGTCCATGGGCGTTTCAAGGGTACCTGTCATTTTATTCTTTGAGTTTACGGTAGTAGGTGGGTGTTTGATTATAGGTTTCTTTCTATTTTTTCAATTAACTAAAATGTTGTCTAAAGTTTTTCTAAATTAGGATGATCATTGTCAACTCTGCTGTCCCTCAGTCCCCTCGTCCAGTCAGTCTTGCTACCCATGTAACCTCCCAAGTGGCCCCTGTATCTCTCCCCGCCATTCCATCCCCACTGCCTCTTACCAAACCTTTATCATCGTTATCTGCATTAAGGCAGCCACCTCCTGCCTTCGGCCTTCATCCTTGCAAATCTAGCTCTATACTACTTCCTGAATGATATAAGTAAAAAGCAAATCTGACATTCTGTCACGGAAAACCCTTCAAGGCTCCCCACTGCCTAGAGGACAAGTTCCTTAATATGGCAAGCTCCTTCATGATCTGGCCCTTGCTTTTCTTTTTCTTTTTCTTTTTTTTTTAAATTAAATTTATTGGGGTGACAATTGTTAGTAAAATTACATAGATTTCAGGTGTACAATTCTGTATTACATCATCTATAAATCCCATTGTATGTTCATCACCCAGAGTCAGTTCTTCCATCACCATATATTCGATCCCCCTTACCCTCACCTCCCCCCCCACCCCCCTTACCCTCTGGCAACCACTAAACTATTGTCCGTGTCTATGAGTTTCTGTTTCTCATTTGTTTGTCTTATTCTTTTGTTGTTTTTGGTTTATATACCACATATCATCAATAGATGAATGGATAAAGAAGTTGTGGTACATATACACAATGGAATACTATTCGGCAGTGAGAAAAGATGATATAGGAACATTTGTGACAACATGGATGGATCTTGAGAGAGTAATGCTGAGCGAAACAAGTCAGACAGAAAAAGCAGAGAACCATGTGATTTCACTGGCCCTTGCTTTTCTATCCAGTCTCATCTGTCACCACTTCCTGCCTTGCACTGTAAGTTCCCAAGAGGCTGAACTACTTGCAACCCCTCCCCCCCCCCACAGAGCCACCAACTCCTCCTGGTTTGCCTAGGTCTTTCCCATCTCAGCACTAACTCCCCCACATCCTGGGAGCCCCTCAGTCTCCAGCAACCCGGGACTGTCCTGGTATTAACACTGAAAGTCCTGCATCCCGGGAAGCCCTTCAGGACTTGAAAAACCAGGATAGTTGGTCACCCTAGTTGCCCAGCCTCCAATTTCCTTTATGGCTGAATCAGCCTCCTGCTGTTTCCATCACTTAGGATGTCTGCCTTAGCTCTTGCCGCCTGCTTCTTCTGAAAACAGGACCCAAAACAAACAACAAAGGAAATATGACTTGACCAAAAAGAGTTTCCTCACTAGCCCCCCAGATGGGTTGGATGCCCCTCCTCTGGACTCCCACAATAACCTGAGCACATCTCTTTCCAACATTTCATATATTACAAATATCTGACAAAAGCATCTGCCTCTACCCTCTGGATTCTAACCAGTTAATGGGCTCTCAGCTTATTCCTCTGTGATCCCCAGCACCCAGCAGATCTGACGTAGTAGGTACTTAGTGAATGATTGATAAATGAATAGACAACTCCAGGCTGTGCTGTGAACCCTAATGTAGGATTTCCTGACCCTTCTTGAGGAAAGCACAGCTGAAATACTGTGGTTGGAGAAGTGAAAATTTCTCGAAAGTGGAGATTCAAGTTTTTTCTTTTTCTATCGTAACAAACTACCAATTTTTATCCTGTCACACAGAAAAACAAAAAATAATACTCCGAGTATGTTGTACAGTTTATATAAATGATTTCACACAGATTTGACAGTTTTATTTTCTTTCTGACAGTTGACTTTTTCCCTTCTAAGAAGTTGGGAGGGGCCACGTGAATACTCCCTTAATGGATCTCTGCAACCCTATGAGGTAAGTACTGTTTATATCACCAATGGATAGAGAATAAACCTATAGACTAGAAAGGTGACTCCATCACCATGCTTCACAGAAGTTAGGAAGGATGATCTGTGTGAAATAATCGATATACACCTGAAATCTATGTAATTTTACTAACAATTGTCACCCCAATAAATTTAATTTAAAAAAAAAAAAGAAATAATCGATATAAACTGTACAACATACTCAGAGTATTATTTTTTCTTTTTCTGTGTGACAGGAAAAAAATCAGTAGTTTGGGGATTTGACCTCAGCTGCACCTGACACCCAAGCCCAGCTTCTTGTTCCTTGTACCATGCCACCTCCCAAAGTGGGGCTGGGGGAGGAGTCCTATGAGTAGAAGCTGGGGGTGGAATTTTATGCTGCCTGGCAGGCCAGTTGAGGCAGGAGGTGAAACTGGATGCCTCCAGCTCCCTCGCTGACATTTCCCAAATTTAATCCCTGAGAGCCAGGTCAGGGGTAGAGGTGGAAATGCTGGATCTCAGGCAGAGAAGGATTTTTCCCATGGTCTGAGTGAAGGCCTTTGGAAAATCTGGGGGGACCAAAGCGACAGCACATGTACCACTGGAGCACTCACCTGTAGGAGGCTTTGCTCTACTGAACCCAGGCAAAGCCTTCCTGATCACAGTCTCATGACCCTAAAGTCCTCAGGCATAGGGCCAGAGATTTGAGCACTGTGTTTTACTAACCCTCTAGCCTGTTCCACTCAGTGATAGCCATGGGTTCCCAGGTCATTCTCAAGTCATACAAGCTTTGGGGTCTGCTAAATTAAGTGGCAAATTTCCTCTGCTCTTCCCATCATTACCCTCGATGCAAGAGTACAGCAAAGCTTATCTCTACACCTAACCATGGATCTTATGCTTGATATTCTGCCCTTCTTTTTTTTCCCCCAAGAAGCTACTGGAGTATAATGAACAACATGGACTCCAAGGGAATTCAAAAGTTTCTAAGATAATAACTCACTTCAGAGGAGGTGCCTTATCCTAAAAATTAGTAGTAGAAGATCTACACACTGGCCATTCTCAAGGTGAATTCTAGAGTAAGCACTGGTCAAAGGCACCTCCTTTGAAGTGAGTTATTAACCTAGAAAGTTTGGAATTCCCTTGGAGTCCAGGTTGGGCATTACACTCCAGTAGCTCCTTGGGGGGAAAAAAACAGGGCAGAATAAACAGACACGTAGACAAATGGAATAGAATTGAGAACCCAGAAATAAACCCCCATAAATATGGATAGACAATTTTTGACAAAGAGGCAAAAAACATACAATGGAGAAAAGACAGCCTCTTCAATAAATAGTGCTGGCAGAATTGGACAGCCACGTGCAAAAGAATGAAACTGGACTGTTAAATGTCACCATTTACCAAAATTAATTCAAAATGGATCAAAGACTTAAGCATAAGACCTGACAAAATAAACTGCATAGAAAAAAACATAGGTACTAAACTTATGGACCTTGGGTTCAAAGAACATTTTATGAATTTTACTCCAAAGGCAAGGTAAGTAAAAGCTAAAATAAATGAATGGGACTATATCAAACTTAAAAGCTTCTGCACAGCAAAAACAACCATCGACAAAATAAAGAGGCAACCAACTGAATGGGAGAAGGTTTTTGCAAACAGTGCCTCCAACAAGGGGCTAACATCCAAAATATACAAGGAACTCATGAAACTCAACAACAAAAAATCAAACAACCCAGTTGAAAAATGGGCAGAAGACCTGAAGAGACATTTCTCCAAAGAGGACATACAAATGGGAAATAGACATATGAAAAAATACTCACCATCACTAATCATCAGAGAAATGCAAATAAAAACCACAATGAGATATCACCTCACCCCAGTCAGAATGGCTATCATCAACAAGACAAATAGTAACTAGTGTTGGAGAGGTGGAGAAAAAGGAACGCTCATTTGGTGGAAATGCAGACTGGTGCAGCCGTTATGGGAGGCAGTGTGGAGGTTCCTCAAAAAATTATGAATAGAATTACTGTATGATCGAGCAATCCCTCTCCTGGGTATCTACCCAAAAAATCTGAAATCGTTTATCCATAAAGACACGTGTGCTCCAATGTTCATTGCAGCTTTGTTTACGATGACCAAGACATGGAAACAACGAAAATGTCTTTCGATAGATGAATGGATAAAGAAGTTGTGGTATATATACACAATGGAATACTATTTGGCAGTAAGAAAAGATGATATAGGAACATTTGTGACAACATGGATGGATCTTGAGAGTATAATGCTAAGCGAAATAAGTCAGGCAGAAAAAGCAGAGAACCATATGATTTCACTGATATGTGGGATATAAACCAAAAACAATAAGAGAACAAGACAAACAAATGAGAAACAAAAACTCATAGACACAGACTATAGTTTAGTGGTTACCAGAGGGTAAGGGGGGAGGGGGGTGGGAGATGAGGGTAAGGGGATCAAATATATGGTGATGGAAGGAGAACTGACTCTGGGTGGTGAATACACAATGGGATTTATAGATGATGTAATACAGAATTGTACACCTGAAATCTATGTAATTTTACTAACAATTGTCACCCCAATAAATTAAAAAAAAGAAAAGAAAACAAAGTTTGATTAATGGCATGTTTATCAAAACATCATTCTAGGCAGTTTCTTCAGGCCTCAAAACCCTGCAGCAACAACTCCATTAGTCATGAGGGAAATAATAATTAAATCCACATTAGATATCGCTACACACCCAACAAAATGCCTAAAACCAAAACAAGTGACAATACCATGTGAAAGCAAGAATGTGGAAAAACTAGAACTCTCATACACTGCAGGTGGGAGTATAAATTGGAACAATCACTTTGGAAAACCATTTGGCATTTTCCACTAAAGCTAAGAATACACATATCCAGTGATCAGTGACCTAGCAATTACACTCCTGAATGTACACCTAAGAGAAAAGAGTGCATATGTGCACAAAAAGACAAACACAAGAAAGTTTATAGCAACATTGTTCATCATTGCCCCAAACTAGAAACAACTCAACAGTAGAATGGATAAATAAATTGTGATGTGTTCACATAATAGAATGGAAATAAAAATGACCAGTGGTCATTCAGATAACAATGCGAATGAACCTCACAAAAACAATATTGAGTGAAAGAAGCCAAGTACAAAAGAGTACACAGTGTTTCTTTCCATTTACATAAAGTCCAGAAATAGACAAAACTAATTAATGCTGTTAGAAATAAAGTTTATTGTTAACCATAGACAAAGTATTTACTGGGAGGGGGCACCTTGGGGAGCTTCTAGAGTGCTGGTAGTGTTCTTGATTTTGATGCTAATTGCACAGGTGTGTTCACTTTGTGCAGATGCATGGATCATTTGCACACTTTTCTCTATGTACGTTATACTACAATAAAAAAAAAAAAAAGCTTACCAAAATCAAACTCTGAAGTATCTTCCATTCTTTTAGCAGAGTCTCCTAAATTTGCCTGATTATGAAGGTTGCTTTGGGCCCTTGTTTAAAACATACAACAGGCCATCAGACATATGGAAAGATGCTCAACATCACTAATCATCAGAGAAATGCAAATAAAAACCACAATGAGTTACCACCACACACCAGTCAGAATGGCTATCATCAACAAGACAAATAGTAACAAGTGTTGGAGAGGCTGTGGAGAAAAAGGAACCCTCATACACTGTTGGTGGGAATGCAGATTGATGCAGCCATTGTGGAAGGCAGTGTGGAGGTTCCTCAAAAAATTAAGAATAGAATTACCATATGACCCAGCAATCCCTCTCCTAGGTATCTACCAAAAATATCTGAGAACACTTATGCATAAAGATACATGTACTCCTATGTTCATTGCAGTATTATTCATGGTAACCAAGACATGGAAACAACAAAAGATAGATGATTGGATAAAGAAGAGGAGGTACATATACGCAATGGAGTACTACTCAGCCATAAGACAAGATGAAATACTGCCATTTGTCACATGGATTAATCTTGAGATTATCATGCTGTCATGCAGAGTGGCATGTGGGGTCTCAGCTCCCGCTCCCTGCACAACAATGCAGGACATGATGAGGCCAAAAAGGAACACCCACGGAGCCATAGACAAGGGACTCATACCACTATATTCTCACTGGTGGCTGGGCCACAGACACAGGAAGCAGGAGCCACATGATCTGCAATCCGTCGTACGCCTCTCTGCCAACCAACCTCACTTGCTAACTACAATCTGCCTCTCCTCAATCCACAATTCACAATCCGCCCTTGCTAGCTCAGCCACCGTCTTCTTGCTAGCCTCCATTTGCTGCTAGCATACCCACAGCAGTTATATTAGTGGCAATGGCTCACTGGTTACAGCTGATGGCCAACTAGCCACAGCTGATGGCCATCCAATCACAGTTGATGGCCATTTACTACCTGAGCCAGCACCTTTGCACGTGAGGCTGAGAGCCTGGAAACTGCACTCCTGGCTCTGTCCCCACACTCCACCCATACAGGGTCTCGCCTCACAATCTACGTGACAAGCGTCTTCCACGAGGGACCCTATACAAGGAGCCTGGAGGTGAATGCAATATCCTGGACACAGCCAGTCTCTCTGGACACCACCAGGGTTTCTCAGGGCACCACCAGTACTTCTTGGCATAGCCAGACTTCCTGGGCTTCTTAGGGTACCACCAGTCTCCCCGGACACAGCCAGGGACTCTCAGGGCACTGCCACTCTCTCTGGTCACAGCCAGACTTCCTGGACTCAGCCAGGGTTCTCAGGGCACTGCCACTCTCTCTGGGCACAGCCAGACTTCCTGGACTCAGCCAGGGCTGTCAGGTCACTAGCACTCTCTCTGGGCCTCTCAGGGTACTGTGCTCGAACAACAGCGACTCACAGTCAAGGTGCTTACATATTCTGGATGGCGGCTGGTCAAGACACAGGAAGCAAACATCCACCGGTTCCACTACATGGTGGTACATTCCCAAGCAAACAGTCAAGCGGTCCATCAAATCAGGAATGGACGCAATTCCCCATAGTCCACAGTCATTCGCAAGGGCTGTGCATTGGCCTCACAACGTGTGCCCTCTCTGCAGGGCGAGGGCTCCAAGTCCTCCCCAACCTGGGGGTGAGGGCCTCATCAAGCACTTCCCAGCCCACAGGGCCGCAACGACCTTCACTTTCTCCGGCCTATGCTGGTTGGGGAACCATCCATGTCTTCCCACCCCTCCATGGGGGTCCAGCTCTCCAGCAGCTGCTCCTCCTGGTCTTCCTGAGACTGAGTGTTCATACGCACAAAATGCTCCACTGCCCTTTGGGGAGCTTTGGCCGGCGCAGTAACCTGCTCGCTGCGCCATGTATCACGCGGGATGTCAGGCGGGGTCTCTAGTCCCGCTCCCAACATAAGAACGCAGGATATGGTAAGGCCAAAAAGGAACACCCACGGAGCCATAGAAAGGGGAGTCATAGCACTATAGTCTCGCTGACAGCTGGGTTGGAGACACAGGAAACAGGAGCCACACGACCTGCAACCTGCTGTCTGCTTCTCTGTCAACTAACCAACCCCACTTGCTAACTGCATTCCACTCTTGCTAGCTCAGCCACCATCTTCTTGCTAGCGCCC
This sequence comes from Rhinolophus sinicus, assembly GCF_057876585.1. Classification (NCBI taxonomy): domain Eukaryota; kingdom Metazoa; phylum Chordata; class Mammalia; order Chiroptera; family Rhinolophidae; genus Rhinolophus; species Rhinolophus sinicus. Next base: position 69,208,523 of record NC_142518.1, on the reverse strand, counting down.
ATTTGCTGCTAGTGTAGCCACAGCAGTTATATTAGTGGCCAATGGTTCACTGGTTACAGCTGACAGCCAACTAGCCACAGCTGATGGCCATCCAATCACAGTTGATGGCCATTTACTACCTGAGCCAGCACCTTTCCACATGAGGGCGAGAGCCTAGAAACTGCACTCCTGGCTCTGTCACCACACATGCTAAGCTAAATAAGTCAGACAGAAAAAGTCGAGAACCATATGACTTCACTCACATGTGGGTTATAAAACTGCAAGCAACAAATGAACAAGACAAACACACAAAAACTCATAGACACAGACCATAGTTTAGTGGTTACCGGAGTGTAAGGGGGAAAGGGGATGGCAGATGAGGGTAAAGGGGATCAAATATATGGTGATGGAAGGAGAACTGACTATGGGTGGTGAACATACAATGCAATATATAGATCATGTATTGTAGAAATATGCCCTTGAAACCTGTATAATTTTACTAACCAATGTCACCCCAATAAATTTCATAAAAATTATTTTTAAAAATCATAAAGTTCCAGTCCTAATCTCAGACCTACTGAATCAGAATTTCTGGAGGCAGGGGAGTGCTTAGAATAAGAGTTTGAAAGACAGTCTTCTAAGGACATTCTTTTTAAAATACACTTTACTGAGGTATAATTGATATGTAAAAACCATACATATTTAATGCATACAACTTGATGAATTTGGGGATAACTATACATCTGTGAAACCATCAACACCATCAAGGCCATAGACATATCCAACATGTCCCAAAGTTTCCTCTCACCCCTTTATTATTATCTATGTGCGTGTTAAGAGCACATAACATAAGATCTACCCTCTTATAAAAAAATTATTTTTTTTAAAGTTTATTGGGGTGACAATTGTTAGTAAAATTGCATAGATTTCAGGTGTACATTTCTGTATTACATCATCTATAAATCCCATTGTGTGTTCACCACCCAGAGTCAGTTCTCCTTCCATCAACATATATTTGAACCCCCTTACCCTCATCTCGCACCTCCCTCCCACCTTACCCTCTGGTAACCACTAAACTATTGTCTGTGTCTATGAGTTTTTGTTTCTCATTTGTTTGTCTTGTTCTTTTGTTGTTTTTGGTTTATATACCACATATCAGTGAAATCACATGGTTCTCTGCTTTTTCTGTCTGACTTATTTCGCTCAGCATTACACTCTCAGGATCCATCCATGTTGTCACAAATGTTCCTATATCATCTTTTCTTACTGCCAAATAGTATTCCATTGTGTACATATACCACCACTTCTTTATCCATTCATCTATCGAAGGACATTTTTGTGGTTTCCATGTCTTGGCCACCGTAAACAAAGCTGCAATGAACATTGGAGCACACGTGTCTTTATGGATAAATGTTTTCAGATTTTTTTGGTAGACACCCAGCATGGGAACAGGAAAACACACTGGATTGTGTGCTAGTGAGCCCTGGCTGCTTGTCTCATCTGTGCCAAGAACTGATTTGTGTGCTTGGCAAAGTCCCTCTCCACTCCGGATGCCCTCTTCCTGTCTGGAATATCATGGGATGGGGTTAAGTAGCTGGGATCCCAGACCTTGCTCTGTGATTCTCCGGGGACACTTACAGCTCTCCAGCTGCATCGTGCAGGTCTGGATGTCCATGGGGAAGTTCTTGAGGTCCATCAGGCAGGACAAAATCAGGGTCAGCCTGGCAGGGACCGTAAGAAAGAAGTGACATCAGCTTACTGGGGCTCAGCACAACACAGGGGACCTTCCTCCTACCCCTCAGCCTTCATCTGGCTTCATCCCCTTGATCCAAACTCTACGGGCTGCCCCCCAGGTGCACCTGATGCTGTGCAGCACATTCCCATTCTTGAAGATGCACAGTAACTTGTTGTCCGTGGTCACCTCATGGAAGTTGGCCCCTTTCTCATTGGCAAAGAACAGGTCTGGTTTCCAGATAGAGTCCAGCATGGAAGGATCGAGGTCCAAGGACTCATCAGGGTATTCTCGGTAGGCCAGGCGCGGGTCATTCCACTGCTGCCGCAAGAAGACATTCACCCGGTAATCCTGAGAAGGTGCAGAGATGGGCCCGTCAGAGGCAGTGCTATCCCAGGGGCACAGGAAGCCTACGTGGGCAGGAGGGCTGCGGGGAAGAAATGCTGCGAGCACATTTCAGAGGCAATGGGCGTTTTCCACTGGGGAAGGAGCCTGCCTTGGGCTGATATGGCAAAGATTGGCAGGGAAAAGACATTTATTAAGTACTTACTATGAGCCAGGCTCTGTGCTAAATGCTTTCTTTATGTGCACCATCGCAATTAAATCTCACACTCACCTTGTGAGGAGGGTGCTGTGATGACCCCCACTTTACAGATGAGAAAACTTAGACAAAGAGAGATTTAAGTAAGTTGCCTAAGGTCACACAGCTATTCGATGGTAGAGTCAGGATTTGAACACAGGTTTGTCTTGATTCCAAAGCCTGTGCTCTGCACTAAGCTACCTCCCAGACTGGATCATTTACTGCTTAAGCTTGTCTGCCTTTAGCCACTGAAACCCCAGGCTGGGGAAAACTTCCCTCCTACTGACCAACTTCACACATGTCATGGCTTTGGCTATGACCATGAAACTGGGGGAGGACAGCATAGGGAGAAAAGGCTTGCTTTTGATCTGGAGGGCTTCTCCCATTCACACCAGAGTGGAAGCGGGGAATGGGGAGACCTTACCATGGTAGTCTCAGTGACAGAGCCAAAACTGTTGATGAAGATGTTGCAGGTCACGTTCACGGGCGGGCCTGTGGGTAGCAAAGCACAGCCATATTGGCAGGGCATTCCAGGAGGCTGGGAGCAGGTTCCAGGATTCCCTCCCTGAGCTTGAGGCCAGAGCACTTCTGGGAAAGGGCAGAACCTGCTACATAGACCCATGGGCAACGGGGAGGGGAGGTTTTTTCTGAGCTGTACCTCCATCCTCTTATCTTTGGGGCAGGCAATAGGGGCTGGCTCAGCAGTGTGTCCCCAAAAAGGAGTGGGGAAAGAGGGACTTTGTAGGAGGAATGCTTCTTACCTTTAAAATTGGGCCGAATCCTGGCATCATATCCAGATGTCCGCCCCATAAGCTTGTCCAAGAAATCAGAGGGAGACATGAGCTGGGACCCCTTGGTCCCAGATTTGACTTCCTCTGTTGCCAAGGCCACCCTGGACAGGAGAGATAAAGTCTGAGGCCAGCTGTATCCTGCCTTTATCTTTCCCTGTCCCAACCACTTCTGGCTGGTTTACCCATCAGGCAGGAGGGTGGGAGGAGATGGGTCTCTGGGTGCCCATTTGCAAAATGAGAACAGAAACAGCCATAAGCCAACATGGCAGCTCACCAGTTAGTAATAGAAAAATGGCTTTCACATATAGTAGATCTTTTTATCCTCACCATTTTCAGTGTGATGGGGGTGAGGACTATTATTTCCATTTTACAGATGAGTAAAACTGAGGCTTCCAAAGGAGGAGCGACTTGTGGGATTGTAAATTGGTGCAGTCACTAAGGAAAACAGTATGGAGGTTCCTCAAAAAATTAAAAGTAGAACTAAAACATGATCCATAAATTCCACTTCTGGGTATCTAGCTGAAGAAAACAAAAACACTAATTCGGAAACATATATTCACCCCTATGTTCATCACAGCATTATTTACAATAGCGAAGAAATGGAAGCAACCTAGACACACACACACACACACACACACACACACACGTATTACACATAAAATGGAATATTACACAACAATAAAATGAAATCTTGCCATTTGCCATAATATGGAGGCACTTAGAGGGTATTATGCTAAGTGAAATAAGTCAGAGAAAGACAAATATTGTATGATCTCACTTATATGTAGACTCTAAAATAAATAAGTAATCAAACAAACAGAAAGAGGACTGACTTGCCCAATGTCTCAGAGCTGGTAAGTGACAGGATCAGGACTCAGATCCAAGGCTGAGGCCTCATCCAGTGTCCTCTTTCTGAAGGTGCCTTGAATGTACTCAAAGAGTGACTGCTCACTGGAAACAATGTGGCCGTTGCAATGTTTTGCCCGTCTGGCCTAACCAAGGATGGGAAGGGCTCAAGGATAATTGCATTCTTGACAGTTGGCTTTAGTTGCTTGGCCTTCATGCTGAGCTGCTCAGGAGCTAGGACCCAGCTTCTGGAGAGGGAGGGTTGGCTTCTGGTCTTTGCTCCAGTGGGAAGCTATGTTCGAGGTGGACCACAGTTCAGGGTTGTAGCAATTGCAGGCAGGCAAATTTGCTTTGGCAACAAAATAGGTGGGGAAGCAGGGCTCTAGGAGCATAGGAAAGCCTCGCAGTAGGATGGCCATGCTGATAAGGTCAACTCCCATCTTTTCCCCCAGTGATTTGATTTTGAGAAAAGAGCCAGTGTGCTTTGGCCTAGCCTGGAGGCCAGCCCCAGTTTGCCCTGATAAGTTTCCCTCTAACAGCAGCAAAGCCCCTTCCACATGCCTGCTTGTCTGCTTGTCAGCCAATAGCTGGAGGAGGGACCAGGAGCTCAGCAAAGCCTCGAGTGTAGGGGTGGGGCTCAAGGCTGAGCTCAGGTGGACTCCTGGCTGGGCCCTGCGCCTCCTGCTCCTCCTGCCATCACCTCTGCTCCATGGGCTAGAGCTGGCTCACCCACTGCTGCACTGTGGGGCTGGAAGTAAGGTGACTGCTGTCCTTCTGGGTCCAAGTCTCCTTTGAGCCAGCAGGTTCCTCGTTCCCAGTAAACCTATGCACCCACCAGTAAAGGATAAGATAATAAAAATGCCAAGACACCATGCTAAACGCTTTACTCACCTTATCTAGTTTAGTTCTCACATCAATCCTCTCAGTAAGTACTATTATTATCCCCATTATATAGATGAAGAGAGAATCAGCAAGGTGAAGAGACTTGTTCACGATCATAGAGCTAGTAAATGGTAAAGTCGAGATTCGAACCCAGACCCATTGACTTCAAAATTAATTCCATTTGCCACAACACCATAATACAAGCAGGACAGGGTGGGCTGCCAAAGAACCAGAGTGGGAGAGGGTGAGTGGCAGCCACACCCTGACCTCCTAAAGTTCTGCCTCCTTGAATTCCCCGAGCAGAAGGAATCCCTTACCCTGGGCACAGAGGCCACCTTGGCCCCAAGCAGGGGCTGCCAGAGCAGCTGGCCTAAGGAGACGGAAACTCCAAGGAGGCTGGTGGTGGTGCTGGAGCAAGCGGAAGTGCGTGGCTTCACCACAGGCTGTCCACACCGACTGGGTGCTGCTGCTGGTCACCGGCCACCTGCCAGCCGGCAGGCCACATGGACCTGCACGCAACGCAGCCTGACCTTTGCCACCTTCCTCAGCCCCACTTTTGGGTCACCTCTCCCGCTAGCTCCAGCCCCAGGACACTGGCACAGGCAGTGGGCTTAGCTGTGTTGGGCCCCAACCTCTGTTGCAGCCGTTCTATTCTGGGGCCACCTTGTCTGTGGACCTGAGAACAGAGTCACTGTACAGCTACTCCTTCCTCCCTTTCATTCCTGGGAAGTCCCAAACGCTGGCAGGCCTGGCTGGTTCCAGTGCTGAAAATCTTGCTCAGGCAAGGCCCTGGGGAGGGGTAGGGAGAGAACTCTGACTCTGCTCTGGGTACCTGAGTGACGTTGGACAGGTCACTCCTCCTCTCTAGGTCTTAGTTTCCACATGCACTATAAAGGACTTGGACTCAAGACTTCCTAAGGGTCTGCCTTGCTTTAATTGCCCAAGCCAAATGCTGACCGCTGAAGTTTGGGTCTTGAGGCAGCACCCCTCCAGGAGGGCCATCAAGGCCCAGCTGGGTGCCCCCTTCAGCCTGCATCCTCCTATCAACTCCAGCTGAGCTGCTATTCTACTTTGCCTTTCACTCATCAGAAGTTTTTTGCCCCCCCCCCCCACATTGCATCCCTGCCTGCCTGCCAGCCACTGTGTCTGCAAGCAGTGAGGCAGGAGGCTCCTCAGAGGCAAGCAGTCCTGGGGTGCTCCTTGAATGAAGAGGAGGAAGAGGATACTGTGCTGGCCCTCACCCCTCCCCCGCTTTGGAAGGCGCTCTTCTTACTCCAGTTCAGCCTAAGCCACAGCCATCTTTCCTCCTCAGCTCACCCTGTCCACCTAGATTGGCTCCTGGTGTAATGGGAATAGGTTGGGGGACATTTATCGGGAGCCCAAGGCATGTCTTGCTCCTCAAGGCCAGGCAATGACTGCCACTTAGTGCCCCTCCAGGGACAGCAAGCAGCCGTGTTTGCACAGGCAGGGTGACTGCAGAGGGCCAAATTTTGGTCAGCCCGGTTTCATTCTGATGTTGTTTCAGGTAAACATCCCTGCTACTTGAAGCCTTTTGGGTGGGCAGCTGGCAGATGTTGGTGTCATTTTTAGGGGTCTGAGCCGTGTGTGGCCAAGATGGTAGGGAGACAGAGTAGGATGGCAGGACAGATGGCCTCCGTTCTGGGACTCAGCTACCTAGCCCGTCCCCAGGCCCAGAAAGCTCCCACCCAAGCAGAAGCCTTCCCACCAGCTCCCGGGCCTTAACATGCTTCATGAAAGGCTCCTGGGTTCTGACTGGGGAAAGACGTGTCCTCCCCCGGAGCCCTCCAGACTGTGGGCTTTTTGCAAACTTGGAGGAAACTATGCCAGAGGCCTCTGCTGTCCCTGGCCAGAGTTTGCATGCACCTCCTTCTCACCCCCACTCAGCTCACCTGAGGAGGACCTGCCCTGGCAGTGTCCAGAGGAGAAGGATGGAGAGGGTTGCAGGAACACAAGTTGTCATTCCGCGGGGACCCTGGAGCCCTTTCTCAGCCTGGCTGCCAAGGTGAGAGGGGATATCCTGTGGGGACCGCTGGAAGTACAGAGCCTTCCTCCAACTTGGTCAGCTCGCAAGGAGCCGGGGCCAGGCTAGGAGTTGTGCAGCGCTCTTCTCTCTTCTCCTCTGCCCAGCCGTTACCTGTCAGGGGCCAGAACTCTTCCCCTGGAAACGATCCTGACACAGACAACCCTACCGGCTCCTGCTCTGGCTCTCTGGGCTCCGGAGGACCTCAGCCTGCCAGCGGGAGCTGGAAGAGATTCTCTTTGGGCATCAATCACTCTCCAAAACCTGGAGAGTCTTGGAGGGAAGGGAGGAGGGAGACTGGTAGGAAGATGTTTCCTTCCCTCCCACCTCCCCCCAGAAGCACCCTCCGAAAGCAGCAATTTAAAGGCACAGTCTCCGGCAGCTGGAGTGGGGTTCCGAGAGCGCAACCGTGTGCTCGGGAGGGGCTGGGGCTGCCGCTGCTGCCTGGAGAGGGCCTGAGGTGTGCTGTCCAGCTTCTATCTCTCCAGCTGGAGGAGTGCAGGCAGGCTGCCCTGCTCCCGGTTCCCCGCAGCTTCCCTTTTAGCCTGGAGCCAAGCTGGGGCTGAACTGTAAAGTCCTAATGATTTTTTAGAAGGGGGAAAAGACCTGGGAGGAGCCACTGAGCATTCTCAAGCTGACAGCTTCAGGTCTGTGAGGAGGAGAAAGCCAAGTGCAAGGGCGGCTTTTCCTCAGCCCTCTGGGTAGAGGCACAGGGGATGGAGGAACAGAGAAACTTTGGACTCCTCCTCATATGTGGTCTGCTTGCCTGTCAGTCTGTCTGTCTGTCTGTTTCATGTCCTTCGTCCTTGCAGATGCGCATCCTTTTCCCTGCCTGCTTCCCTCTCTCAGGGCATCTCTGGTCAGCCTGGCCGCTCCTCTGTAGCTCCCCGAATGCCCCTTTTCCCAACACCCTTTCTCCAGCTCCGCTTGGCTGTGGGAAGCGATAGGGGTCCCTGGCAGGGCCAGGGCAGGCCTGGCACACAGCAGGCTTTGCAAGCTTCAGAGGAATCAAGGAGGGCAAGAGCAATGACATAGAGACTGGCAGCCCTGGACAGAGGAGAGAGGCAGGGAGGGTGGGCCATCTCCTCCCTTGCCTCTGTCCATTTGCTTACAGTATCCAGGTGTTTCAGCAGCTCCATGTCCTCTGCTGGACCCTTCCCCAAACTTGCCCATGCACCATCTAAATGGCTCTGAGACTTCCCCAAGTTCCTCACCCTCCCACCCTCCCTCCCTTCTACCTTTCCCTCCCTGCCCTCCCTTCTCCTCCCCCTCCCCCGTTTTCTCCATTCTCTTCCTCCCTCTCTCCTTGAAGCTTTCCTTCATTTATCCTCTCTCCATCTCCATTTCCCTCCGTGCTTCTTCTCTGTGTCACCTTTGTGTCTGTCTCCCCCTCCTCTTGCCCTCACGTTCTCTCCATCCCTATCTTCTCTCCCCATCTCCCATCATCTCCATTCTCTCACCCTGGCCACCTAAATTACAGCCGCGAGAAGCCAAGGGTTTTCATTTCTTTCTCACACACCAGCTCTGCTGAGTTCCGAGTGTGTGTTGGGGGCGCGTTTGTGCCACTTTACAGGGATTAATCCCAGAGCTGACTGCAGCCTCCCAGCCTCACCAGACAGGGGTTTGGGGGGGATTGCAAGCTCCTCTACTGGGGCCCATTGAGTCCTTAGAAGGATTAATGATGACAAGGCAACGATGGGTGGAACTCGTGCTGCATCTTTCTTGTGGCTGTGTTATTACTAAAGAGGAGGGATTTTTAAACCCCAAATGAAAGGGAAAGAAGATAATTTTAAAGAATACACACTGAAATGTTGATGGAGGATCTGGGCTTTTGGAATTGACACTGGGAGCATTACAAACCTCAAATAACGCTTACATGGCCACTAAGTACAAAGTATTAATTTTCCTAAAAACACCTTTAGCAGCCCTTTCACCTGTTCTTTCTCCCTTCTTGCTTTCTGTTACCATCACAATCCTCACTCCGAGGGCAGGAACCAAGCCTTACAGAATTTTCCAGGGCAGGACTCCCAGCTAGGGAGCTAAGGGCGGGTGGGGGTGGGTGGGTTGGGAAGCACTTGGCACCTTCATTTAACTCACTCCCTTTGACAAGCCTAATCCTGTCACTTCCACTGCCTCAACTGTTTCCCCATTGCTCTCAGGCTGAAGTTCAAGGTGTTGCATGATTTGATCACTCTGCTTGTCCCACTGATGCATCTAGACTTACCTGTCTCTCCAGCTTCCAGGTACTTTCACATCTTGTTCCTCCGCTCTTACTCATTCTTCTAGACTAAGTTTTGTTGGCACTTTCTCAAGAAGGATTTCTTGAATTGCGCTCCCCCCTCAGGTCTGAGTTAGGAGATCTTCCAATGTGTTCCCACAGGACCCTTGCCTTCTCCTTTCCCAGCACCCCTCACAGCCCATTACAGTTGAGCCTCGTTCCCTAGCGATACCACTATCCCACAAGGCTATCCCACGAGCTCCTTGAGGGCAGAGATGCATTATCCACCAAATCCCCGGGCCCCGCCCAGAACATGGAACATTATAGGCATAGTGAACGTTTGTTAAAAGATGTATCCAGAGATGCTTCTCCAGGCACGGCGCCTCTGCATCTTTATAAAAAAAAAAAAAAAAAAAAAAAAAAAAAAAAGAATGAGAAATTTGACGCACAGCATGAGGTAATGGTAAGAAGGAGAAAGGAGCAAGTAGTTTCCCTTCCCTTGTCCCTTAGGCCTGTGACTTCACACTCAGTCACCTGGAATTCTTGGATAATGGAAGGCATAGGCTCCTGGAGAAGGTTCCATTCTCTTGGTGTCACCTCCTGTGTGCCGCGAGGGATTTCTGAGTACTGAGAGCAGAGCAGCGTCAGCTTGCTGAGAGGAAAGACCGCTCCTTATGAGAGGCTGTAGCAATGACCAAATGTCTGGCTGGCATGAAGAAGAGATTTAGCTTTCCTAGGCTGCTGGAAGCCAACTGTTTGGGAGAAGAAGGGAGGAAAGAGAGGCAAAGAACTGGGTAGGCTGCTCCTAGGAGTTGACAAACAGCAGGGGAGATGCCCATTCAAGAGTCCCCTGTACCAACAAGTTGACCTCAGCATTTTCTGGGAAGGGTACAAAGTTGTGTTCAGTCTTGACCCATACCCTTATCGCTTTTTATTATCAAACTATGGTATATATGAATCTTCATGTCCGAAAATGTATTGCACCCTTTTCTTGTTTTGCAATTTGCTGCCAAAATGGCCCCCAAACTGGCTGTATTGCAATGCTGAGGTTGTGTAGAAGCTACAATTAAAATAAAATAAAAGTTTTTTTCAGGATGAAAGGTACTATTTCAGCATGAAAAAACTACTGAGATGTTAAAAATGGATTAAGCACATTTTCGTAAATATTTCGTTCCAGGAAAGAGTCTGTCACATTTCAGCCCTATGTAAGGCCAATTGCAATTGCGCCCTCCTGACAAGCAGGCTTTCTGAAACCTCAGTCTGAGGAGCAGTATGTCTGTTTTGGGATGGGTATATTTGGTGAATTCAGTGACTTCTAGGGCTTAATTTTGGGGGCAAAGCCAAAGACTCATTGGCATACCTTCCTGGACCCAACTCCCCCATAGTGCCTATTTCATTTATTGTAGTAGAAAGTGGTCTGAGGAGTACCTCAAAGAGCAAGTTGTGTCCCCAATCTGAAGAAATTCCCAGGGCATTAGCTACTTTTCAGAAACATTGGGATAACACGTTGTGTGTGTGCATGCGTGTATGTGTGGGTGAAATAAAAGACAGATGCCTATTTAAAAATCTGCTGATAAGCATGAGGGAGTTTCAGTTGGATCTCCAAGGAGCAAGGCTGCATCTTTTTCTGTGTGTGTTTTTCTATTCAGGGTCATTTTCAACTTCCAAGGATGTGACAGTTTACTTGAAAGTGAGGGCTCAACTTCTGGTGCTGAGAGAGTGCTGCCAGCCAATGCAGGAAGCCCTTTCGCCCCTCTGACTCAAGGAAACATGCATACTATGTATAGGTTGCGTGGCGGTGGGATTTTCACTGTCCTCGACTCAGCTGGAGGAAGGAAGAAGAACAAAGACATGTTCAGTGCTCTCCTAAGACTTTTAGAGAGTGATTGGTTTAAGTCTGATGTTTCAAAGATTAGCCTTCCTTCTGGTTATGGAATGTTTCAGACATGAGTTTTGCAGACAAAGCCTGGGGGATCTAAACTTGAGGGAAGCCCATGGAGAGGTTAATTGAACCCCTTTCAGTCCTCACAGACAAACTAGGTATCAGCACCAGGATAGCACCAGTGAGCACTGGTCCTATCTCTGTTGCTGGGCTCTCTGTTTTGCGTCCAGGGGATGACAGAGAGCTAGGGCTCCAGTCAGGGAAGCTATATTGACTGGCACCGAGGTATGCACCATTTCTCCTCTGCTGGGCCCTCAGAATCATCACTCATCCCATCAGCCACTTGAGAGTAATTCACTAGGTGTGCAGGAGAGTTTCATTAAGGTTTCCACAGAGTTTGCATTGACTCTCCTTGTCTCTTGGCTGTCATAACGCCGAAACATTCTTTTTAGGAGATGTCACGCGTCTCCTCAAAAGTAAATTGGTTTTTGCTTGTGATCACGCTCATGAATACCTTATTTCACAAATCTGGGGATTATGATCATCCATGCTATGTAAGGTGTGAAGCCTTTACATAACATAAAAGCAACAGAACGTGGAAAGATGAATAAATATTTACCGTGTGGAATGGATCGCTTTCCCACTAATTCATGCGTGCACTCAGCACATATTTATTGAGTGCAAATCACATATCAGACATTCTAGGTGCTGTAGATACAACAGTGAACAAAGCAGATGAAGTCTATGCCCTCATGTAGCCTACATCTAGTGGAGTAGTAATGGTGACCCTTGAATAACGTGGGAGTGAGGGGCACTGACACCCCCCCACAGTCAAAAATCTGCATATAATTTTTTCTATTAGTTTCAGGTATACAAAACAATGTGCATATCATTTTTGACTCTCCCAAAACTTAACTACTAATAGCCTACTGTTGACCAGAAGCCTTACTGATAACATGAACAGTTGATTAACACATATTTTGTATATTATATGTGTTATATACTGTATTCTTACAATAAGGTAAGCTGCAGAAAAGATTATTAAGAAAAATATAAGGAAAAGAAAATCCATTTACAGTACTGCTGTGTTTCCCCAAAAATAAGACCTAGCTGGGCAATCAGCTCTAATGCGTCTTTTGGAGCAAACATTAATATAAGACCCGGTATTATATGGTATGATATGATATGATATGATATTATACTCTATTATATTATGTTATATTAAAGACCCTGTCTTATATTATAGTAAAAGAAGACCAGGTCTTATATTAATGTTTGCTCCAAAAGACGCATTAGAGCTGATTGCCTGGCTAGGTCTTATTTTCAGGGAAACACATATGCGTATTTATTGAAAAAAAATCCATGTATAAGTGGACCCACACAGTTCAAACCCACATTGTTCAAGGATCAACTGTAATTCCTTCCCAAAGAAGGTTCTGCATGCGTCATCAGCAGTGCTGCAGGGCCTCAGTACCTGTCACAGCATTTGAGTTGGGTATTTATTTATTTAAAAAAATAAAATTTTTTAAAAATTATTTAAAAAATTCTTTTTAAGGACAGCGCAGCTCACAGTGGCCCATACATGGATCGAACCAGCAAACTTGGTGTTATTAGCACCATGTTCTAACCAACTGAGCTAACCGGCCACCCTGTATTTATTTATTTTTAAACATCATTTTTAAAAATTAAATTTATTGGGGCGACATTGGTTAGTAAAATTATATAGGTTTCAAGTGTACAATTCCATAATATATCGTCTATATATCACATTGTGTGCTCACCACCCAGAGCCAGTTCTTCCATCACCATATATTTGACCCTCTTGACCCTCATCTACCACCACCACCCCTTTTACCCTCTGGTAACCACTAAACTTTTGTCTATGTCTATGAGTTTTTGTTTCTTTGTTTGTCTGTTCCTTTGTTGTTGTCAGTTTTATATACCAGATATCAGTGAAGTCATACAGTTCTTGATTTTTGCTGTCTGCCTTATTTTGCTCAGCATAGTAATCTCACGATCCATCCCTGTTGTCGCAAATGGCAGTATTTCATCTTTTCTTATGGCAGAGTAGTATTCCATTGTGTATATATACCACATTTTCTTTACCCAATCATCTATCGAAGGACACTTTGGTTGTTTCCATGTGTTGGCCACCGTGAATAATGCCACAATAAACATCAGGGAATTGGGCATTTATTCCATGGCTTAGACAAAAGAGACACTACTTTTCAGTAAGCAGGAATGAGTTTCATTTCCATCCATCTCAGAGTCTGTCTGCTAGTCACGTCACACAGATCATCATTGACTAGACACCTTCCCAAGAAGCTTATCCTCCAATAATCCTCCCAAACCCTAAATAGAATACACATGTCCAAGGCCCATGAGTATCTCTGGAGGTGCATACATATTTGTGTGTGACTGCTAATAAGCACCTTCCTCATTGGGAGACTTAGGGGGATTAACAGCACTGAGCACTCTTGCTGTGGTGCTTCTCTAAATGATCTCCAATTAGTTAGGATTCTCTCTCTCTCTCCCTTCATCCCTCCCTTCTGACTTTGTCTTTCCTTTTCTTCTCCTTCTCCTTCTCCTTCTCCTTCTCCTCTTTCTCTTCCTCCCCCTCCTCCTCCTCCTTCTTTTTCTTCTTCTTTTTTTTGGTTGTACCGTGAATATATTCAATGTCTGCTGCAATAGGCGTTGGACACTGAGGTAAGGAAAATTTTAGTTGGTGGCTACATAGAAAGCTGAATTTTCATTAATGATACCAATCATACAGTTATAGTTAAATAATCAGCAAATGTTATATGACAAGAATTAGAAATTTAACATTAGGGAAGATGCACTAGGTTAATCTTGCACTCCTGTTCACAGTCAGAGTATACACACGTGTGTGCATGCAGACAAGCACATCCACACAGAGCTCTTCCTGCTCATCTAAAGATGATGTCCCTGCTGCCAGCAATTATTATCCAAGAGTGTGACATTGGGGTGTGATGAGTAGTCCTTTTCATCCTGAGTGCAAGTGGATCCTGCTCTTTGATTTGTGGCTGTGGCTTCTACATGTACTGCACTAATGAAGCCCTTTCAGCCACAGTCATTTATGAAGAAAAAACTGGAATCTTTAGGTAAAGTGCCAAATTGAATCACTTCTCTGTACAGGGTGGGTTAATTCATTTTGCAAAAGTTATGCTGCATATGGCCCAAAGTGACAGATTCTAATCAGTGATAGGCACTCCCAAAGAGTCACCAGAGATGCTAAGCACACAACAGGCTACTCCAAACCTTAGCAGATCACACATGCTAGCTTTGGCTGCCACCCACTCATGCATTGTCAGCAACATCATTATTCGACATCGAGAGAGTGTTGCTTTGAGAACTCTGACTTCCCTTTCCTGCCCGTTCATTGTCAATTTCTTTCTGTAACCTTCACATTGCCTTTCTACCATGCATTACATCCCACGTGTTCTATAATCTCCTCACTTTCCACAGCAGTGTGCCTGCCTGCTGCTGAGTCAAAGGCAGGTGCTGTTTCACAACTGCAACCCCAGTACAACCAGCCTCAATTATGATCCAATTTCAGGGGAGACAAATAGGATGCTGAGGTCTTGACATTTCCAGGCAAGCAGTGGCCCAGAGCCCGGGAAGTCGGCTCAGGTGCATCACCTTCAGCAAAAGCACCTGGGAGACCAGATTATTTTCCATGTACAGAACCAGGTCTATGAAATAGTACAAAGGAGGAGAAGAGGGCCATGAAGATGGTTCACTGAGTAAGGGTGGACATTTTCACACTTCAGAGAAGAACCCAGGAGGAAACTGGAGGCATGGGCAGGGGAGCTCAGCTCAACCTGAGCTGCTGGAGGAAGAGAACTTGAAGCGACTCTTTTTTGATGGCTCAGATTCTGGCAAAAATTTTGCTGAGATTCCATTCAAGATCAAGTAGCAACCAGCAGTACTCAGAAGATTCCCAGAGAGAGCTAAACTAAAGACATATGCCTCAGACCAGAGACCAAATCCTAGAGAAGCTGTTAATCAGTGCTAAGAAAGCCAATTAATTGCATCGATTGACTCTTAGTGTAGAACTGAATCCACCATAGACTCTAATGACACCAAAGGGCCCTTTTCATCCCAGTACTCTGACAGGATTCTCTTGTCCCTGTGGAGATTGCAAAGCAGTTCTAGTTACTGTGGAAGAGACGTTTCTGACTTTCAAGTGCCTCCAATAGTCAGAGTTAAAGAAGCTTCTTTGTTCCAAGATGGTGGGATTCATAACTATTATTAGATACATTTCAGTGTCTTTATTTTAACTTCAAGTTCAATCTGGTCTGTCATTATTGATCCTTCCTAGATCCATTTTACAGATGGGAAAATGAAGATGCACAACACTCTCATCTCTGTCTTCTCTGTCTCACATCCTGTACCTCTACTCTCATTCCAACTCCACTTTGCCAAACATAACTATATTATGTTTACAAGTTGGTGAAAATCAAGCCAACCAATAAGATAAACTGAAGCAAAGATGACAGTAGGCTTCTTTTTGGTAGTTAGTGTCCAGGAAATGTTTAGCTGTCTGTCTCATGTCTAATTCCATATTCAGATTCTAACCTCTCCACTGCTCTGCACCTACTCAGACCTCTATTCATTTGCTTTCCTAGCAGTCAAAGGCCACTCTGGAGGCTTTCATAGGAAAAAAAATTACACATCTATAGGCTGCGTTCCACAGAACTTCACTGTGGAATAGGCATTTTCCCCTAAAAGTCAAACGAGTTGGCCATGAAGCCAGGAGACAAAGCCAGGCAGGCCTATGACCCAACTGGCTGCTCTAGTCAAGTGAGAACAAACTGGATCCTTAACACATTAAGGGATGGTGGACAGTCAGTCCACGTTCAATACTTCTTTCCAAATCAAACTTTGCTGTGGTTAGTGGTGAAGTTTCTATCCTAGTGAGGGAACCCTTCCAACTACAAGACAAATCATGGATGAAATGAACACAGCAGGTATTTTTTTTCCTGAACGGCACGATTCTTCTCTGCTCTGCTCCACTGCTTCTTGCTCCCTGTCACCAATCCTCTTCAAACCTGTTCTTTGCCTGAGCTGAGTAGAAGGAAAATGTGGTTGACTCTCAAGGTTCTTCTATTGTCTGTGCAGAAGCTTGGCCCAGCCTACCGTGAGCAGAGATGGCAGCAGTCTTGACTGCCCTCATAAGTGGTTTAGAAGCGCCTTGTGGCTTCCATTTGGTGCCTGAAATATATTGATTTTGTGAGGAACGGGGGGAAAGACTAAAATTCTTTTTTTAAAATCAAATTCATTGGGGTGACAATGGTTAGTAAAATTAATAGGTTTCAATCATACATTTCTGTAATACATCATCTGTATATCACATTGTGTGTTCACCACTCAGAGTCAGTTCTCCTTCCATCACCATATATTTGACCTCTTTTACCCTCTTCTACCATCTCTCCTCCCCTCTCACCCTCTGGTAACCACTGAACTGTTGTCTGCATCTATGAGTTTTTGTTTCTTTGTTTGTCTTGTTCCTTTGCTGCTTTTAGTTTTAGATCCCACATATGACTGAAGTCATATGGTTCTCAACTTTTTCTGTCTGACTTATTTTGCTTAGCATCATAATCTCAAGATCTATCCATGTTTACACAAATGGCACTATTTCATCTTTCCTTACTGCCGAATAGTATTCCATTGTGTATATATACCACAACTTCTTTATCCATTCATCTATCGAAGGACACTTTGGTTGTTTCCGTGTCTTGGCCACGGTAAACAAAGCTGCAATGAACATTGCAGCACACGTGTCTTTATGGATAAATGTTTTCAGACTTTTTGGGTAGATACCTAGGAGAGGGACTGCTGGGTCTTCGGGTAATTTTTGAGGGATCTCCACACTGCCTTCCATAGAGGCTGCACCAGTCTGCATTCCCACCAACAGTGTATGAGGGTTCCATTTACTCCACAGACTCTCCAACACTTGTTACTATATGTCTTGTCGATGGTAGCCATCCTGACTGGGGTGAGGTGATATCTCATTGTGGTTTTGATTTGCATGGGAAAGACTAAAATTCAATAGGAGAGACTTGAATGGGACAAAGGGAGAACAGGGGTTAGAATTCCCCTCAAAACCTCATGCACAATCACCAAGGCATAGAATGTTAGAAACAGCTAGGATATTACAGATGAAACCCACTCCCTTCTTCTTCAAAGCCAAAGAAAAGACCAAAAGGGTGAAATGACAGGTTGAAGGTGATCTGGCTAGTTGGTGCAAAGCTTAGAGTAGATCTCAGACACTGGCTCCCTGTCACATTTCTGCCTTCCACCAAAAGCCCAAACCAGTCCTCTGCTGTCCCCATTATTATCTGCTTTGGACTCTGCGACATTTCCCCTGGGCCCTTCCACCATGCATACATGTGCACACCTACACTCTGTACTGCACCTGGCAGCCAGGAGCTCTTCCCACTAGAGCATAGGCCTGGGCAATCTGGCCTTTCCGAGTTGCTGCTTTGCGATAAAAGTTAAGCAGTAGGGCCAAGGGAGTCCCTTTATATTACGCCTCAAGTCAGCTAAATTATGCACACATAAGCTGGTTTCTCCACTCTTTACCCGATAACTCATTCTCCTAACAAACAAACAAACAAACAAAAAAACACAAAGAAACAGAGGAAAGAGCAAGACAGAGAAACAGGAATGAGTAGATATCCTTAGAATTTCTTGGCACCACCTCCCTGTCTTACCCAAACCATTTCTGTAATCCTGTTCTGTTGGGCCAATTTCCCTGGGCGCACTCAGTCCTGCTAATAATGATAAAAATGATGCTGCCCTGGCAGTACCTTTCTTTACCCAGAGACCTCATCAGCGTAGAAGATTGGTGTCAGAACCAAATGCTGTGTTCTACAGAGGGCTGGTTCTCCTTGGACCACAAGAAGTAAGCCATTTGGAAAGAGGAATCTGGGTGCTCCAAGAGGCAAGTAGGTACGTACATGTTGTGGGCAGATTTGGGTTCCCTTGCTTTGAGAGAGCCCACTCCTAAGAGAGTTGGTAGGGGGCTCAGCACCTCCAGACCCATCCCGTCTCAGGGAGAATTCTGCACCATGCCCCCACTCCCCTTTGTGTCAGGAGAAACTTTCCCTTGTAGAAGTGATTCTACCTCTACAAAGTTTACCCCACCCCCCACCCCTTGTGTCAGGCACCATATTCAGTGCTTCTAGAGTCATGGTTTCCATTAGCTCACAAGTATTATTATCCCCAGAAACAGGCTCAGAGATGGTAAGTAAAGAGCCAGACCTCATAAACAGGGTTCCCAGCACCCAACAGTCTTTCTGATTGGGTAGGAAGATAGATAGAAATGAGCAAGAGAAGGAGAAATTTAGCCCTGGTTAGAAAGCCCCTTGCTGCAGCTCCTACTTGGGTCAAGACCCCTGGCAGCTGCTCAGCAGGACTCCAGGCTTACACATACACGTACATCAAAGAGATACGTTGTTAAAAGTCAGAGAAGGGGTGGAGGAACCCATCCTGTTTGTCACCAATACCTTACTAGATGCCAGGTTTTCATGTACCCTAAAGGGATGTGTTTACACATGCCCCCAAACCAAGGGGATGTACATGTTCGGGCAATTAAGTTTGCGAACTCATCCTAGAAAAAGTGCTACATACCTCATTGCTGAATATCACCATGGTCACCTTCGAAGTACTCCCCTTGGGAAGCTATGCACTGATGCCAGTGCCTAGTCCACCCTTCAAAGCAGTTTTGGAACTCCTTTTCTGGAATGGCCATCAGAGCTGTCATCATATTACCCTTGATGTCCTGAATGTCATCAAAATGTCTTCCTTTCAGTATTTCCTTCATCTTTGGGTAAAGAAAGAAGTCATTGGCGGCCAGATCAGGTGAGTACGGATGGGTGTTCCAATGCAGTTATTTGTTTACTGGCTAAAAACTCCCTCACAGATAGTGCTGTGTGAGCTGGTGCGTTGTCATAATGCAAGAGTCATGAATTGTTGGAGAAAAGTTTAGGTCATTTTCGTCTAACTTTTTCATGCAGCCTTTTCAGCACTTCCAAATAGTAAACTTGGTTAACTGTCCAGTTGGTACAAATTTGTAATGAATAATCTCTCTGATATAAAAAAAGGTTAGCAACATTGTTGCAACAAGTTCACGAACTTAATTGTCAGAGCTCATATTTACACATGCTCCTAAATCAAAGAAATGTACTGCTAAACGCCAGAGGACCAGGCACCTCACAGGAAGAAAGAGAGATAAGAGGGGAGGGGGGAGGCAATTCCACCCATGGAAATAAAAGCGTTCACATAATATAAGGCGAGGCTGCTTCCCTGTCTTGGGTCAGCCAGCTCCACGTCTCAGAGTGTACTTTCTTTTACTAATAAACTTCTGCCGTTCATGCTGCGCTAATTTCTGCCTCTTGATTGAAGTCTTTCCTTCAAGAAGACAAGAGCCAACGTTTCAACATCTTTTTCCTGATAACATTTCTACAATAACACAGATGCCTATGGATAGGCTGTGGAGCCTGCGTCATGGGAAATTCTTGCTAAATGTGTGTTGGATGAATGAAAGAATGAGTGAATGCATGAACAGAGTGTCTGAAGGGGGACGAGGCTCATAGCTAGGGTTCCTCAACTCTGATGCTCCTCTTTCTGTTCCACTGTTCACATGGACCTAAGCAGAAAGACGTGTTTGTTATCCAAGACCTTTTTATTTGTTGACCAGAACCCCTCCAAATAATGCTGACTAAAGGGCCTACCTAACCCCTTCTCATTCGGCGAATCAGGACAAGATCTGCCTCCCCAAACCTCTTCTGAATGTAGTCGTGAAAGGGGCAGGATTTGGTGCGAGGCAAATTGGCTTTAAATCCTTGCCCTACCATTTATCAGCTGTGTAACTTTTTACAAGTGGCTTAACCAGTCGAAGCCTCTGTTTCCCCATCTGTTAAGTGAGATAATAAAACTTGTGCCATCAGGGTTGTCATGAAGATTAAATGTGATAATAGCCATAAAGCTTTAGCATAGGGCCAGCCACATAGTCAGCACTCGACAAACTATCATTATTCTGGACCCTGGAACACCTTCTTTCCCTTTATCTTCCCTGTGGGATGAAGTAGTTTTACTGCACTGTGCCCCCAGCTGGGGTTACAAGAACAGAGGATGCCGACTTTGGAGGGAGTACCACATAGTGTTTGTCCAGAGCAAAGACCAATGCTTACTGCTTACTAGGCTAATAGAACTGCAGCTGATGAAACATCCGGGATGAGGGCTTAGCTCTGAGAGAAGAGAGATGGTTAAAACTATTGCTTCGGGGGAGAGGGGACAGGAAGTTGTGGGGACAGGCAGAATAAACAGAGTAAATAGACTGAAGGGAAAGGAAGGATGAGGAAACAGGGGAAGAGAAGATTTGGGAGAGACAGGGAGGGGCTGGAGAGCCCAGGAGAAGCTAAATTGCTATTGGAACATTAAGCACAAATGAGGGGAAATAAAATTAACATCTTTATTGAAAAGAAAAACAAGGAAGTAAGAAATATCTCTGTTTGGGGAAATCTTGTGTAGAAAGGAGCAGGTGCTGGGGGCCTTCCGAGGCTTGTTGCCATGGTGATGCTATATGTCTTCTATTACACTGCAAATCTGGCAGCTGATAGTTTCTGCTCTGGTTTCTAAGTCCAGAGTTTAGCCCTCGATGAAGCTTTGGTGTTTCCATGTCCAGCACTTTGGTTATGCTGTGGGACCTGCTGGCTTGCTGTCAGGACTCCTTTTTGAAATAAAACCTGTACAGAAACAAAACAAAACAAAAGAAAACAACAAAGGAGAGGGTGCACGCTGAGAAGCTGGAGGGAGAAGCACTTTGTGCAGCTCTTTCCAGACAGATGAGAAGGCAAGTTTAGCAGGTAAGGAGCACTTTGGCCAGAGGCATATGGGGTAGGGGGGGCTTTTAGTCACTCCTTCCTTTTCAAGGTGAATCTAGGTGGGCAGTTCTCTAAGAAACTAAGAAGACCAATCATCCTGGTTTGCCAACACAGGGATTTCCTGGGACATGGCACTTTTATTACACAGTAGGAGAATCCCAGACAAACCAGATGGTTGATAACCCTAAGAAAAAACCCCACTCAGAATGTCCAAGATGGGGCTGGCCCCATGGCTCAGGTGGTTGGAGCACCATGCTCCTAAAGTCTAGGTCAACGGTTCGATCCCCACATGGGCCAGTGAGCTGCGCCCTCTACAGCTAAGATTGTGAACAACAGCTCTCCCTGGAGCTGGGCTGCGGTGAGCTGCTGACCAATGACTGGCGACTGACTGCCTCAGCCGGGGTGAGCGCAAGGCTCATAATACCAGCACGGGTCAGGGAGCTGTGTCCTACTAGACTGAGAAACAACGTCTTGAAGCAGTGTGTGTGTGTGGGGGGCAGGAGGCAGAAGAAGGAGGGGCAATAAAAGATAGTCCAAGATGGAGGGAGCCCATACGCTTCAGAGCGTGACATGAAAATATCACATTCAGGGGCCACAGAAGGCTCTTGAGAGAAAGTCACTATTTAACCCAGGCTCATCAACATGGCTATAATTTCATAGATTGTGTGTTTTTTTTGTGTGTTTTTTTTTGCCACCAAATCATCTTCTCCATACTATAGCACATAAAACATTTTCTAACTTCCAGTAACATCAGAACCATCTGGGGACCTTGCTAAAAATGCAAATTCTTGGGCCCCATCTCAACTTGCTTAATACAAGTCCCTGGGGGACAGTGCAGTGCCACCCAGGCATCTGTATTTTCTCTAGCTTTCTAGCTGTGATGCACATGGTCTGAGGGCTGGGTGCTGAAAAACCTGGGTGACAGCAGTCAGAGAGGTTGGCAAGTGAAAGCCAACATGTGTCCAGAACTCAGAAAGCCTGACTCCACCAAGGAAAACGGGCTTGGAAATGCCCTGACCTGGGGGTGGGAGCACACCTCAGCCTCCTGCACCCACCTCCCCGCTCTCCTTGCCTGGCCCGTGCCTTCTCTTCCTCAGGGTCGGGCCTCAACACTCAGAGTTCTCTCCTGACCTCCTTCTCTATCTTAAGAGACATTCACAACATTCTGCTTTTTATTTTCTTCTGTTTATCACAAACAGGGATCTCACATTGTGTGTGTGTCTGTGTGTCTGTGTGTGCGTGCGCGCGCGCACCCACGCGCATGTGTGTGTTTTCATAAAGGCCTCCGTCCCCACTAGACTGTAAGCTGCTGAGGTCCAGGTCCATGCCTGTTTTTCTCATCGCTGAGCGCCCTGCAGCACCTAGTGCAGGGCAGGCACAGGAAAAGTGGCAGCTACATATTTTGGAACAAATGCATGAATGAATCAGTCAAAGAATGCATGGGGAGGCACTGGTGGCAGCTCCAGCTTGGACAGTGCCGAGTGGCAATCCTCCGTGGGGACAGTCCTAGCTGCTCTGTTGGCAAGGTTGCTTGCCACACCATGAATGGACTTGAAAGGTGACAGAGCAGGGCCTCTTCTTCGTAGGCTCCCCTCTGGGGAGTCACCTAGGTGACTCCCGACATGTAAAGCAAACAGAAGCCAAGGCAGCCAGGCCTGGGGTAAGAGACCAGTGGAAGCACTACATTTCCAGCTGGTTAGCTGGGCACCAGAGGCTGGGCTGGAGGGGGGTGGCCCTGGGCCTTGCTGCCTTCTTGCCCTAGCCCTGGCCTATCCCGTCTCTGGCTCCCTGGGGCAGGGCACAGAAGAGGAACAGAATTTGCCGCCCCCAAAAGTTCCGTTGAGGCATAAAGATTATTTCAGGCTGATTATTTTTGAAACCAGCAGACACAGGGAAAGCTCTGAAAACTGAGTAGAAGTTACTCTTTTGTGAGAGGCATTTACGTGTATAAGGGAAATCTCCATTTGTGAGGGTGTCTCCCTCTCTGTACCAGGAAGAGGATGATGAAATCTCTAGAAACCCTTATCAATGGAGAGGGCAGAGACTTAAATCTGGTCACTGTGCTTTGCCTGGTCATCTCTCTTACCTGCCCCTCCCCCCCCCCACATTTTCTTTTGTCTCTAACTGCAGATGCTATTTAAGGTGGTGGCTTGGGCCATTTCAAGGGGTTACTCAGTTTTCCTGTGTCTCTCCCACGTATACAGGAGGTATACAGGTTATTAAACTTCTTTGTGTTTTCTCCTGTTAATCTGTCTTTTAATACAGGGGCTCTCAGCCAAGAACCTACAAGAGTAGAGGGAAATTTACTTTTCCTCCCCCACAGCCCTTACCCTGCCATATGCAGTTGTAGGCAGGTGGCCTCAAAGCCTGGTGCCTTGGTCTCCAAAGCACCGTTCCCAAGGGAGCCTCAAAAATGAGGAGGGCCACACGTGCATTTGCACGAAATCACATGTGATGTGCATCGAGCTGCATGTATTCCGAGGGCTGGCTCAGGCACCGTGCAAACCACAGTCTTCTCATGGCTGGAATGTCATGCTCTCTCTGGAATGAAAAGCCAAGTCCCAGTAACCTGAACACTGGGACAAATGACAGACCTGAAACTGTCTATCAGACACTGTTCAACAGCTCAAATGCTGAAGAATGAGGATCTCTGATGAGACAAATAGCTAGCGTTTTGCAGTGTTTCCTAAGGGCGCGTGCTGACTGCTGTACGTGCATTGCTGCAGTCTTTTGAGCTGGGTACTGTTGTTCCTAGTTTACAGAGGAGGAGACCGAGGCGTTGTGGGGCTAAACGTTTTTCATGGTCACTTAGTTGAAAGAGCCAGAACTGGGATGTGAACCCGGGCAGCCTGGCTTCAGAGCCCAGGCCCTGAATTGCTGCCTCCCTTGTGATAAGGGAGAGCCCCCTCCCTATGGAGATTTTAAGTTCCCTTTTTATTTGGATCTTTGGAAAGCTTTCTTTTCTTTCTTTCTTTGCCTTTTAATGGTTCTGCTTCCTATACATTTACTATACACACCAATTTCAATGCTTCTATTTCCTTCACCCCAGTGCTGGCCCTGTGACTTTGATGTAGGATATTTCTTATGTGTGCTCTGGGATCGTGGTCTCGCAGAACCGAAGAATGGAGGCACGGACCGAGAGGTAAGGTTTTGTAGAAGAGGATAGTTTATTAAAGCAAAGAGTTACAGCTTTCAAGCGAGAGCGGATACCCGAAACTGGGATGCCCACTAGCTAACGCAAAAGGCTTTTGCTTTTATACTTTTTCTTGCATAAGCGAGGAGAAGAGCTTGTGCCTAATGGTACTGTTTATCAGATTTGCTCTGTTTCCCAGCCTGGAGGAGGCTTTTGAAATGACGTACTTGCCCCAGAGTTTCTGTTCTGGTAGCCCCAGAGCATAATTTATGTTTTTGCTCTGGTCGGAGTGAGTTATCGCAGGGCCAAGTCTTTCAAGATATGACTGTTTCGGGGCTGGCCGGTGGCTCAGGCGGTTAGAGCTCCATGCTCCTAACTCTGAAGGCTGCCGGTTCGATTCCCACATGGGCCAGTGGGCTCTCAAACACAAGGTTGCCGGTTCAACTCCTCGAGTCCCACAAGGGATGGTAGGCAGTGCCCCCTGCAACTAAAATTGAACACGGCACCTTGAGCTGAGCTGCCACTGAGCTCCCAGATGGCTCAGTTGGTTGGAGCACATCCTCTCAACCACAAGGTTGCCGGTTCGACTCCCGCAAGGGATGGTGGGCTGTGCCCCCTGCAACTAGCAACGGCAACTGGACCTGGAGCTGAGCTGCGCCCTCCACAACTAAGACTGAAAGAACAACAACTTGAAGCTGAACAGCACCCTCCACAACTGAGATTGAAAGGACAACAACTTGACTTGGAAAAAAGACCTGGAAGTACACACTGTTCCCCAATAAAGTCCTGTTCCCCTCCCCCAATAAAATCTTTTTTAAAAAATGACTGTTTCTGTTCATTCTACCAAGGAATTCCTGACGGCTTGATGTCATGCCAACTAACCTGTCTCAATCCCCTCTCTGGAGACGAAACCCTAACTGCTGTTAGGGAGGGGGCGATGACCGCTCTGGCTACTTCAGGCTGAGGAGGGGTGTAGAGAGACCAGCAGCTAGGGCTTGTCCAGAGGTCTAAGGGTCCCAGGTAGATGAGCGAGTCCATGTGAAGTTGTTGTAGTCGTGCAGGCCGTTGTAGCAAACTAGTGGGTAGTCTGCAAGTCGAGACGCATTGCAGGCAACAGCATGAGGTAATCCCTATAATAATGAATGAAATAAAAATGAGAAAAGTTTCTTTAAGTCCCACTAAACTGGGAAGCCAGGAAGCAAGGAAGGAAAAATCTAGGCTGAGGAATCCTGTGGGTTTTTTGTTTGTTTGTTTGTTTAATATTGGAAACTATATCATGAATTTGTTGAACTTTATTTTTAATTAACTGTGAATTATCAGAGAGGTTGAAACAACATAATCCTTTATGTTGTTTTTCACATCCTTGATTGTGTCTGAGGAGTAGATAATCTATGGTAGCTCTGTGCTCTAGAACTGCTTCTCTGACCTGCCCTAACTCTTGTCCCATGGCATGGATAGCCTGAGAGGCAGCGTTTAGGGGCTTTGCCATTGAGCAAGCTATTCGACTAATCTCTACATTTAAGGCAATGGTCATAGCAGGTACTACATAAAGGGATAAGGATACATACTCAGCCGGGCTGATTAATGTACATCTCTGTTACAACCGGA
Source organism: Rhinolophus sinicus (assembly GCF_057876585.1). NCBI lineage: Eukaryota > Metazoa > Chordata > Mammalia > Chiroptera > Rhinolophidae > Rhinolophus > Rhinolophus sinicus. Next base: position 69,182,920 of record NC_142518.1, on the reverse strand, counting down.
GTCCAAAGTAAGTTCTCTGCGATGTCTACCCTGATGAGGCTTCTGGGGTGAAAAGACAGTTAATCTTCTGAGAGCAGGGTCCTCCGGTGCTGTAAGCTGGGACACAAGAGTAGGCAATCTTCCCACAAATGAGAAACCACCAGCCGGCAATTTGACATGTGCGTTAGCATAACTCATAGAAGTGGTAGAACTATAGTTGAAGCTGTTACTGCCGAAAGATTAAAACACTGGTTGGAGCAGTCAGTGAAATTAACACATTTATCCGCCAGAGTTACGGCTCTTACCTGGAGAGAAAACACGCTTATGTCCTTTTGAGTGCAGATGGGACCCCAATTGTAGATGTCAGAATAAGATAAGGGCTTACAAATAAACTGAAAGATAGTATAATTTTTTTATATGACTCAAGGGTGTGCAAACCCCTACTAGGCAGGAGGTGAAGGTTTGTTCTACATAGATTCCTCCAGTGAGACAAAAATCTGATACATTCATTATATGTTTGACTAAATAAACCCACACGTTTTCATTTTTTTGGAAGGTTATAGGACTATCTGAAACTCCCCTTAGGAACGCCACTAAAAAGAGCAAGAATTGATATTGATACATTTTTAAAACTTTTAGAGTTTTACTGGAATAACGGACTGAGTCTGTTGAACAGCTCTTAAGCCTAAAGGTGGTATATTATGTTAGAGGTCAGAGAATCTCCATAGGCTGATTAGAATGTAGTTTAGGAATATATATATATATATATATATATATATATATATATATATTTTTTTTTTTTTTTTTTTTTTTTTTTTTTTTAAGATTTTATTGGGGAAGGGGAACAGGACTTTATTGGGGGAACAGTGTGTACTTCCAGGACTTTTTTCCAAGTCAAGTTGTTGTCCTTTCAATCTTAGTTGTGGAGGGCGCAGCTCAGGTCCAGGTCCAGTTGCCGTTGCTAGTTGCAGGGGGCACAGCCCACCATCCCTTGCGGGAGTTGAAGCAGCAACCTTGTGGTTGAGAGTACGCGCTCCAACCAACTGAGCCATCCGGGAGCTCAGTTTAGGAATATATTGCAGACTACTCCTAATACTAGACCCACCCAAGATAGGTAATGACATGCAGGGGGAGCCGAATCTAGGACAGCACACGTAAGTGAAGCGATAAAGAAGAGAATAAAGGCTATAGCTAGAAAAATGAATCCCCCAGTACACTTTTTTTGAAGTTAAGTTTTATCATCTGAGTATTTATCTGTACGACACAGAAGGAGTTTTAGGTCCCCTAGGGGTTGGCTGGAATATTTAGGACTTTTGTCTTCTTTCTTCTTTGGGGATATCTTTGTCTAGGGCTTGACTTGAGAGTGATGAATCCAAGAGTCAAATTCTGGGACTTTTATTGCCGTGGGGGTAGAGAGAATCACGGTGTAGGATCCCTTCCACACTGGATCTAGCGTTGGAGGCAGAGAAGGGAGAGGTTTAATAAGATCTTCATCCCCTGGGTTAAATAGGGGTTTTTGATCTGCTCCGGGTTGAGCTTCTGACAATTGATGGATGGCTTGCTGAAATTGTGCTTGAGAGGTTATATGTTGGGTCAATTCTATAGCCTCACGATTGACGAGGAGGTCATTGGTTAGAAAAAACGGTCTTCCATACAACATTTCGAAAGGGCTGAGGCCACACTTAATTGGAGTATTTCGAATGTGAAGGAGAGTGATGGGGAGTAGAGCTATCCAATTTTGACTGGTTTCTTGTGATAGCTTTTGAGGATGTCTCTTGATGATGTCATTGGTTTTTTCTACCTTGTCTGAGGATTGTGGTCTCCAAGCACAGTGGAGGTGACAGTTTATTCCTGGGGCTTTGGATACACCCTCAGTGACTAAAGACTTGAAAGAAGGTCCATTGTCACTTTGGAGAGACCTGGGGAGGCCAAACCTAGGTATAATTTCCATGATTAGGACTTTAACTACTCCCATCGCCTTTTCTGTCTTACAAGGAAAGACTTCGACCCAGTGTGGGGAGGTGTCTACTCATACTAGGAGATGTTTATATCCCTTGGCTTTGGGCATATGGGTGAAATCTAACTGCCAGTCTTCCCCTGGGCATTTGCCTTGTCTTTGTACCCCTATGGGTGTCTGAGCGTTATTTTTATGACAGACTTCACAAGGTGTAAGAATATATTGTATAGTCTTCTGAAGATCTTTTCCTTTGAATAATCTTTGGGCCATTTGTAAAGTTTTGTCCCTTCCCAGGTGGAAGGTTTGGTGGAAGATTTTAAGAATATTCCATTGATTGGCAGCTGGGAGGTGTAGACTTTATCCCCTGGGCTAAATAGGGGTTTTTGATCTGCTCCAGGTTGAGCAGATCAACCCGTGGGTTGGGCAGTGTAGCCCCTTGTTTTGGCCCAATCTTGTTCTTTTAGAGTATATTGGGGCTTAATTTGAGTTCTGGATTCATCCCAAACCAGAGGAGCTAATATAGGGTCGAGACCCATGTTGGCAACGTTTTTAGCTGCTCGGTCTGCTAATCGGATGTTGCCTTCAGAAACTTCATTACTTCCTTTTTGGTGTCCTTTGCAATATATGACTGCTATTTCTTGAGGAGTATGTACTGCCTGTAGCAGTTGGTTGATCTCCTGGTGATATTTGATGGGTGACCCGGTGGCTGTTAGGAAGCATCTTTCTTTCCAAATGCTTCCATGCGCACATAATACTAAAAAGGCATATTTTGAATCAGTATATATATATATATATATATATATATATATATATATATATATATATTGACTCTTTTTCCTTTACTTAGTTCTAGCCCTTGGGTGAGAGCTATTAGCTCAGCCTGTTGTGTGCTGGCCCAAGAGGTGAAGACTTGCATTTTCTAAGATGTTATGTGGAATCACCACAGCATATCCAGCCTTTCATATGCACTTTCCATAAAAGAGCTCCCATCAGTGAAGAGCGTCCAATCTGGATTATCTATGGGTGTTTCTTTTAAATCTGCTCTAGCAGCATAAATCTGCATTAAAACTTTTGGCAGTTATGAGTTACTTCCTCCTCTGTCTCAGGGAGCAATGTGCCCGAATTAGTGGTTCAGCAGGTCCGTATTTGGATTACGGGACCTTCTAATAAAAGAGCTGGTACTGTAGGAGGCGGCTATCTATAAGCCGGTGACTATTGTTAGCATTTAAAAGCCCTTGGATGTGGTGTGGGGTGAAAACGCTTAAGTCTTGTCCCATTGTGAGCTTGGTGGCTTTGGGAACTAGGAGAGCAGCCGCCGCTATGGCCCGAAGGCAAGCTGGCCAGCCACGCGCTGCGAGGTCTAGTTCCTTACTGAGATAGCCCACTGGTTGCTGTGAGAGTCCCCTGGATTTCGTTAGGACTCCTAAAGCCATTCCTTTTCTCTCTGTTACATATAGATAAAAGGATTTTCCTATGGGAAGGCTTAAGGCTGGGGCACTTAATTGTGCCTGTTTTTGAAAAAGGCTGAAGCCTGTTCTGCCTCTGGGCTCCAAAGTAACAACAGGTGGGTATTTGCAATCTGAGTATCTTTGATCAGTTGATATAGAGGGTGGGCTATTTCTCCGTATCCCGGGATCCAAAGGCGGCAGTAGCTGGTGATGCCCGGGAAGCACCTTAGTTGTTTAAGGGTCTTAGGTAGGAGCTACGTGGAGATGAGACGGATCCTGTCTTCTCCCAGAGCCCTAGTCCCTTCGGAGATAATTAATTAGCCCAAGGTATTTGACAGAAGTTTGATACCTTTGCGCCTTGGCCTTGGAAATCTTGTAGCCCTTGGAGGCTAAAAAATTTAGAAGAGTGGTGGTGCCTCGGCTGATGAGGTCTTTAGATGGAGCGCATGATAGGAAGTCATCAACATATTGTAAAAACATACCACTGTTCTAAGAAAATTTTGATAGGTCCTTAGAGAGAGCCTGTCCAAATAGATGGGGGCTAGTCTTAAATCCTTGGGGGAGGACTGTCCATGTGAGCTGTGAAGCCTGTGAAGGCAAAGATATATTGTGAGTTGGGATGTACAGGCATGCAGAAAAAGGTATCCTTTAGATCTATAACTGTGAGCCATGTGGCAGTTTCAGATATTTGGGCTAAGAGTATGTACGGATTTGGAACTATAGGGTGTATAGGAATAACTGCCTCATTGATGGCCCGGAGGTCTTGAACTAACCTCCACTCCCCATTTGGTTTGGGAATTCCTAAGGTGGGGGTATTGCAAGGACTACTGCATTCTCTAAGAAGGCCTTGTCATTTGAGATTGATAATGATTGGTATTAGTCCTTTCCATGTTTCGGGTTTTAGAGGGTATTGTTTCTGGCAAGGAAATAGAGTGGGGTCCTTAAGATAAATGTGGACTGGGGTGGTCATTAAGGCATGACCAATTACCCCCGTGTGGCCCAAACTTCACACGGGTTGATGCCGGCCCCTATCACCGGGAGGCAGCTAGGACTATTTCCAGGGGCTAGGAGAATAATAGTTCCCATCTCATTCATAAAGTTCCTTCCTAATAATGGGGTGGGGCTGTCTGGCATGATTAAGAAAGAATGGGAAAACATTAGGTCGCCCCATAGGCAGCCTAAGGGCTGGGAAAAATATTTAGTAATTGGCTTGCCCATTACTCCACAGACAGCAACATGTCGATTAGAGAGGGTCCCTGGGTTGGAGAGGAGGATGGAGAAGGTGGCTCCTGTATCTAGAAGGAAATCAATGGATTTTCCTTCTACTTCTAGGGTTACCCAGGGCTCGGGAGTCCCGATGATTAGATGGGACGAAGGAGCCTCTGTTAGAAGTCCCGGGCCCCCTCAGTCCTATGTGGGAGTCTGGCTGGACGAGGCTGGCCTTGGGGGTGGAGACCACCAGGGACAGTCTGACTTCCAGTGATCCCCTTCACAGATGGGACAGGGCCATGGAGGTCTCTGGGTCGGCTCTAGTCGCCGTGGACATTCCTTTCCCCAGTGTCCGGACTGCCCGCACGGTGGCAGCTGGATTTCCCCTGGGTACCCTGTTGGGGTGTAGTCTGCAGCGCAACCACGAATACTTCTGCATTTTTCTTATTTTCCTCTCTTTATCCTGGGCTCCCTCCTGGTCCCGATTGTAAAAGACAGTATTGGCTACTTTGAGTAATTGGTCCAATGTTTTTGTGGGGCCAATAGCCAATTTTTGTAATTTTCAGCAGATATCTGGGGCAGCCTGAGTTATACATTTGTCTTTTAAAATAACTTCCCCTTCGGGGGAGTCTGGCCTGATGGGACTGTATTTAAGTAAGGCCTCCCCAGGTCTTTCTAAAAAGGCTGAGGGATTTTCTTCTGAATGTTGGCTAATCGTAGATGGTTTTGAGTAAGTGATGGGTTTGGTCCTAGCTCTCCTTAGTCCCTCTAAGATGCATGCCAGGAAGTGTTTGCCAATTTCCCATGGCTGTATCAGGATCACATTGTGGGTCGTCAGTGGGACTGCTTGTTTTCCCGTAGGGCAGTGTTCCCGAATAGAGTCCTGTCTTGTCTGTCTATCATGATATACTAGGAACTGATCGTCTCCAAACTTTTCGGCAGCTCATAGGGCTGTTTGTTTTTCAGAACTAGCGAGAGTCTGATTTAAGATTTTTAATATGGCATCTTTCCAAGAGAGGTCAAAGACCTGGGTTAAGTTTTCGAAAGCATCTATATATTTGTTGGAGCTGTCTGAAAACTTTCCTAGATCTCCCTTTATTTGTCTGAGATCCTGTAGGGAGAAAGGGACCTGAACCCTGATAGGCCCAAATTCCCCCGGCATTTCTTGTAAGGGAAGGAGATTTGTTCCAAGCTGGGAGCACTTTTGTACGGGAGGTCCTGGATATGGAGGGCAACTAGAGGGAGCCGGGACAGGAGCCGGCTCAGGAGGAAAGTTAGCGTATAGGGTTCTGGAATGGTTTTCTGACTGGGTACCTCTTGTGGGGGCCCCCTCTAGGGAGGAGGATCCCATTGGAGGTGCCTTTGAATGGGTCTCTTTTAGAAGAGGGAGACAAGTGACCACAGCTAAAAGAGCTGAATCAACATTACATTTCTTGCAGTGGTCTGGGTTGCCCCTTAGAATGAAAAAAGCCTGAACATATGGAACTTCTGACCACTTGCCTATCTCGTCTACAAAACAGATCTAGCTGCATAGTAGTATTGTAGTTAAAACTTCCCTCCGAAGGCCAAGTCTCCCCATCTTCTAATTTGCATTGAGGCCAAACCTCAGGACAAAAGAAGACCAGGCGCCGCTTCTTCAGAGTCTGAGGGTCAAATTTGTCCCACTGTTTTAAGACACAGTTCAGGGGGGTGAGGGCGTGCGAGGGCTGATTGCCCATCTGGAAGGGAGGGAGAAGAGAAAGGCATCCCTTTGCAATTCATCTCCCAACAACCTATCTAGGGCATCCCCTAGAGCCTGAGCCAAGGAGACCGCACGACCAGTTCCAAGGCTGTGTGAGGAGACACGGGGTGCCAGGGTTAGTCGTGCTTACCTGGGCTGCCTGATCCATGTCCCTGGTGAGTGCCTGCCCAAATCCATGTGTGTCCCTGTCTGAATGTATGGTGCCGGTCGCCCACAGGCTGATAAATGTAGTGGCCGACGATAGGGTGTTTTAATCTAGAGGGGTGCATGGCCTGACTCTGGGCATATCGAAAATTGATGGCATGGTTAATGTAATGGTGACTTTCCAAAAAGAGGTGGTTAAGGAGGCAGTATATGCTCAAGGTCTGTAAGGAAGGCACATGACATAGGTGAAAGGGTGAGGAAGGTGGCCATCATGTCCAATTTGTGAGGGAGGACAGAAAGATATATCGGAAGCCCCACAAGGCTTCAGACAAGGCTGCCTCCTTAAGGTAAAGCGAGTCCAGAATATGTCGGTTTTCCTTAAGGATTTTGCCTGACGGTCAGCAAAAACAAAGGTGTAAAAGGAAAGTGGCGAAATATTGAGGTCCCCAAGGGTGGAGTCCTAGATGAATGTGGGCCGCTAAACAGTCATTGGAAAATTGACAACGGATGGGAGGGCACAAAAACAAGAGATGTTTGGAGGGAATTCCAGGATACCTCCATTTGTGCTTTAAAACTAAGAGGAGATCCCAATAGGATAGTAAGAGAGGGTAAGCTAGATGCCAGTAAATTTTATCCTGAGTGACAAGGAATGCCCTATAGAGACAGATGTCCATGTTCTTACCTTAAGATGTCTTAAGGCTGGCAGAGAATGTTGAGGGAAGGGACCCTGGACCAACATCTCAAGAGCTGAGGAGAAATAGTGACAGAATGAAAAGAGCAGTATGAATGGTGGAGACGTTCAACCAGCAGCAGGCTGGGTAGGGACCAGTGAGGCCTTTGGGACCCACCGCAGAGTGGCCTCGGACAGAGCCCCTCAGTTGTCTGCAAAGGCCCACAACCTCAGTCACGCGCCGGTATTCAGCCTCCTCGTGGAAAGGAAAAGGCAGCAGAGAAATAGGAGATTGTAGCAGAGAGGGGGAGGGGGAGGGAGGGCCTCTGAAAGGCAGGTTACTGGGCAGTTGGGTCAGGGGAAGACCCAGGGAGCCTTCAGGGGCTCACCTCAGTGCAGCTGTGCCCAGACTCCCTCAATTGCTGCTGAAGGTCGTTCACCCTAACCTTGTGCCGTCTTTGGGCCCCCCTCCTCTTAAAAGAGAAGGCAGTTGGATTAAGGCCAACATTCCCCCGATTTAGTGCAGGAGGGGATTGACCAGAGCCTTCCTGCAAAGCCTCTCCTGCGAGTCTTGTAGATTGGCAGTGGTGCTATTCACTTTTAAGTGGCTAACGGAGGCCCAATTTTGGTATAAAAGAAGATGGATTTAGAGGTTCTTACCTCTCGGGATATCCTGGATGAGTCCCCAAGAAATGATGTAGGATATTTCTTTATGTGTGCTCTGGGATCGTGGTCTCGCAGAACCGAAGAATGGAGGCACAGAACAGAGAGGTAAGGTTTTGTAGAAGAGGATAGTTTATTAAAGCAAAGAGTTACAGCTTTCAAGCGAGAGCGGATACCCGAAACTGGGATGCCCACTAGCTAACGCAAAAGGCTTTTGTTTTTATACTTTTTCTTGTATATCTGAGGAGAAGAGCTGGTGCCTAACGGTACTGTTTACCAGATTCGTTCTGTTGCCCAGCTGGGAGGAGGCTTTTGAAATGACCTACCTGCCCCAGAGCATAATTGATTTTTCTGTTCTGGTAGCCCCAGAGCATAATTTATGTCTTTGCTCTGGTCAGAGTGAGTTATCTCAGAGCTAAGGCTTTCAAGGTATGACTGTTTCTGTTCATTCTACCAGAGAATTCCTGACTGCCTGATGTCATGCTAACTAACCTGTCTCAACTTGGGAGAGGTTTTGCATCTGTATGGGATCCACTCCTGGCTCCAACTTAAATCTACATAACAGGTGCAACAGGGGGGAAATGATATGGACCAAGCAAGTCGCCCTTCCCCGCCCCACTGAAAAAAAACTTTAAGTTTTCTTTCCTACAGAGATTTTAAGGTCTCTTTTTCTTTTCTTTTTTTTAGATGTTTTTTCTTGGGAAATGTTGAGGAACAGTGTGTTTTTCCAGGACCCATCAGCTCCATGTCAAGTTGTTGTTTTCAATCTAGTTGTGGAGGGCACAACTCACTGGCCCGTGTGGGAATCGAACAGGCGAACTTGGTGTTATGAGCACTGCGCTCTAACCACTGAACAAACTGGCTGCCCACCAGTGGCTCAGCTCCAAGCTCAAGGTATTGTTTCTCGCTGGCCCACGTGGGAATCGAACCGCCAACCTTGGTGTTATGAGCACGGCACGCTAACCACTGAACCAACCGGCCGCGCAAGTTCCCTTTTTCTTGTTTTCTTTTCCCCACTTTCTTATGTCCTACCCCCTGCTTTAAATTATTACCCTAAAACTTGTGATTTATACTTATTGGTTGTAATCATTGAAGCCTAATGTTCTTTCCAACCCGTTCTGGGCCCAGTTCTTGGACAATTGACACCACCTGAGTGACCAGTTGAATGGCTACAGGCTTCATAAGAGCTGATGGATTTTTCCATCACATAGCCACCCCACATCAATAGCTTTGAGCTCTGCTCTTTAAGAAATTTATTAATTGAAATCTATTATTCCTCATGTAGGGGCCTTGGGGATACAGATGATACCCCAGCAAGATTACCAGTCCCAACCAATGAAGTCAACACGGTCTTCTAGGCGGATCTTGAGACCACTTCATCTCATCGAAGGTCAGATAGACGAGAGTTCTGTGAATTCCCCAATAGGTAAGGACAGTTCTATGCCCCTACCCAGCAGGAAGCAGATACAGAGGAAAAGACCTCCTGTCCCTCAACTTCCCATAGAGACTTTATGGGGATCACATCTCTCAAGGGGAAAACAAGGCAGGCAGCTAGAGGCAGACATTGGGTTTCTGCATTTCTGCATGTCCAACACAACCCACAGGATGCAACCGCCCAGAAGACCTCCCCTCTCTGTCCAAACTTCCTCTTTTCATTGTAATTGTCTACCCCTATGAGGAACAAATGGGTACAAAATACCCAACTAGATTAAACTAGTCCCTCGCACCTGTGCAGTAAAGGCCATAACAACCTTCATTTCATCTGGGCTTCATTATACCATCATTATAATGTCATACATATGCCCGGAAGTTCATTAATATCATTATAACAGACTGAATTCTGGGAAAGAACATGTGCAGTCTAAAAAGATGAAGTAATAGCCTCTTGTCAATCACAGGTGTCAATCGAGTGATCCTAGTCCTGGAAAGGAATAGCCCACTCTAGAGAAAAAAGGGGATAAAAACTCCAAGTCCTCGCCGTTCAGCTCCTTTTGAATCTCTTGAGCCTTGCCTTTGCTCGGGGCCCACTCTAAACCCTTTGGAGTGTACTTTTCCTTCTAGTAAACTGCTCTTTCTCTACTTTACCTCAGTATCTCATTCAATTCTTTGCTCGAGACGCCAAGAACCTGGACACTGAGCCGAAGAGGGCCCTTCCTCCGGCAGCTAAAGCAGCTAAGATTCCCAGTTTTGCTCGAAGGCCTGGGTTCGATCCCTGGTCTGGGAATCTAGCCCAGACTCCACCTGGGTTCGACCTCCGGTGTGAGAGGCAAGCCTGGACATCGTTCCAAGAAGGGCCCGCTCTCAGATAACACCTGTGTAAGTGAAGACACTGACACAGAGAAGCCAAGCCTTGTGCCCAGGGTCACACAGCCGGTTAACCCCAGAGCTGCAACCAGAAGTTAGGTCTCCTCTCCCCCACTCTGCTCTCTTTTCCCCCATGGCCCCATCCTTCTAGGTACAACAGGGATAACTTGTCCTACTTTAACCAGCCAAGCAGAGTCCCAGTGGCCTAGACAGAGGCTGAGATCTCTTTAATCCCATGACTGGATTTTCTTTGCTCAGCACTGGAAGGTTCTAGGGCTGGAAAGCATGGCGGGATCAGGCTTTCGCTGTTTGTCCAAAGCTTTTGAGAAAGATGACACAGCTGACCAGCACCGTGGTCACCCTGTGGTGAAGAGCCTCCACATGTCCCATCACCCTCCTGCCACCTGGGTCTCAGGGACTCACTCTCACAGGCCCTTCGGTGAAACCTCCCACCCCTGCCCCATACCTCTTTCTCCCCTTGGTTTTCTCTCTGGCTAGCTGTGGGTGTTGGGGACGGGTAGGTCACTCCCACCCAGGGCTTTTAATGAGAAGTCCTGTCATGCCCAGGCAGCGAAGATGAATAATTCAGTGAAGGAGGCCTAGGAAATGTTATTCTTTCAGAGAAGAGTCCTTTGATAGTGGGAGAGGCAGAGAAGGGCTGAATCTTATTATGGGACGAATAGGGGATGGGATGACAGTGATACAGGAGAGGAGGAGGAGGAAGCCTACACAGGAGTCACTAACAGAATTCTGAGGGATCTTTGTCCAAGCCACTTTGCCATTTAGGAGTTAAGCCTACTTAGGCTGGTGCCAGTCCCCAGTACTCTGTTGACTTTTGCCCCACAAGGCAATGATGTCTTTGACTGATGCCTACTGCCAGAGAGCAGTGGTGTCATCTCTAGGGGAGGTAGCCTGTTTTCTTTATTCATCGGACTTCAAAAATGATGCAGAGTGCTCAGAGCAGAAAGAAGACAGACGGAGGGAAGGAGTGACATGAATTCCTGGTCCTCGTTTTGGTGCCGGGGGAAAAGCAATAAACTCACAGAGCCCTTGCCAGCTTGCACTGGATCTGAGCACATATTCCTCCCTAGTTGCGGGGGGGGGGGGGGGTGTCCAGGAGGGGGTAGTCTAATTCTTAGACAGCGCCTTTGAGGATTTCACATCAACAGGTTTTCCTTAAAGGTGATGTGTTTCTGCTTCTGACAGCACATGATAGAGCCAAGCTTCCTCTCCGTTGACAATTTGGGGCACAGCACCAGGGCCCTATGTTGTCCTTGTCTGAATGGAAGGCGATAGTCATTAGTGGGAATTGACACGTGACACAAAGCAAGGTTTCCCATGCTTTCTGTGCCAAGGAGACCCAGTAGCTTATGCTCTGGGGTTCCAGAGTCAGAAAAGAGTGCATTTTAGCAGCAGCTCTACTACGTCCTGGCTGTGTGAACTTAGGCAATTTGCATCACTTCCTTGCGCCTCAGTGTCCTTTTCTCTAAAGTGAGTAACGGTAACAGAACTCCTTATGATTCCTGTGAGGACTACAGGAGACATAAAAGTGATCTGTGAGCTGTAAACTTTTATACTTGCGTCAGGGACACTGAGAAGTAGAATGGTACACTTAGTAACCCACACTCTTGCACTTGGGCCCCGGCAGACAAACTGATTTGCTGGTGTTGAGTACAAAGTATGTGGCCAAGGAACTGTCTCTGTGAAAAGCTAACTGGCATTTTGGGAAGATGTATAGTGACCTTAATCTCCATTGGACTTCTCTAGCACCAGAGGTATAGGGACGCAGGCTTTGAAGTCCAAGGGACCTGGGTTTGGTCCCAGGATCCATTTATTAACACGTGAATTTGGAAAAATGAATTAATGTCTTTGAGTCTCATTATTCTCACCTATGGAATGAAATTAAATAATGATTTCTACCCCTCAGTATTGTCATAAAGTTTAAATTAGAGGGTGTGTATGAAGTACTTAACATAGGCCCTGGCACATAGTAGTTGTTCAGTAAAGGGAGGTTTTAGATGCTGCTGTTATTTTAAGTGTTCAACAGACTCAAGCCTACATATAGTAGGCTTGATTCAAAAAATCTTCACTGAAAACCTACTGTACGCCCAGCAGGCACTGGAGACACGGTGGTGAGCAAAATCAGACATGGCACCTGCCTTCGTGGACTTTAGCCTAGTAACTTTCACTAAATGTTGAGTGAGTGAGTGAAGGGAAGACCCCATCTTGGCTCAGAAATCAACAACTCTTAAGTTATGAAGGTCTTGGAGGTTAAGGCTGAAGGGGAGATGATTATTTTTCCAGACTCTGGGACTCAGTTGCTCACTAAGGGAATGGGAAGAGGGTGCAGATGGTACCAGACGCGGGGGGGACAAACAGAGGAAGGAAGGTAGTGGTTTTTCTTTGTTTGTTTTTAAGGAGGAAGGAGTATCCAGTTCCTTTTGCAATAGAAGAAACCAAACCCACTGAGAGCAAAGTGAGCAAGTAACCCTTCACTAGCCGTAGACATGAGCAAAACTCACAAGGGCCTTCCCTGAGTCCTTTCTCCCCAATTTACTGCCTCCCCTTTCCTTATGAAAGCCTGCGTTTAGGAAAGGACCTAAGAATTCATCCACACTGCTGTGGTGCATGGCCAGTGCGAGCTGCCGGGGAACCAGCCTTAGGTCTGATTTCCGAGTCAAGACCTGGCTCATTATGTGGGTCAGTGAATCTGTTCCAGCATCATACCCATCTCCAGCCTCTGTTTCTTAGGAAAGACAATGGCCAAAGCAGTTGCCAGTGGGAGTTATAGAGCCTCTGATATGACCTGAGGCACTAGCCATCTTGTCAATTTGCTCTCCATCCGTGGGGATCAGTGCATTTTACTAGACAGACTGAGCCAAATGAGGGCTGTGGCAATGGTGCCGTTCGGAGGCCTGGCGAGGCAGAAGTGGAGGTCAGAGGAGCTGAGTTGCCAGCAACCTTTCCTGAGGAGTGTGCCTCCCGTTTCTTTGGAGAGTTACACTGTCACCAATGCCCAGCTGCCTTCTGGATGAGGTGACTATGGATACCCTGCTGACTTTTACTTTCTGTCTCCTCTTTCTGCCTTTGGCCAAAGAAAGAGCAAATCACTTAGGGCTGCAAAGAGCTGACTTGTTCCCCTACACATTGAAGGATTTCTCAGACTGCAGAGGCTTGCCTGAGGGGAATGGGGAAGAGTGGGAGGGCTGGCCTTCTCCAGAACCTTTGAGGGTTAATACACGTTAGCACTGGACGTCTTCCCCACCTTCCCAAGAGAGTTCCTGAGAGATGGTGCCTAATAGAAACCTGCCATTCCTCACCTCAGCGTTCCCTTTCCTCTCTGACACTTCTCCCTCCTTCAACGTTTACCTGTCCCCAGGACCGGTTTAATTTGCCCAGTATTGAAATCATCCCAGGCAAAACAGCCAGCCTTGCTCTTCACTAACAATTGGATTGAGGACTGAGGAGGCCTGGAGGCTTACTGGTTGCCATGGTGAGGAGTAGGCCCTGAGAGGATTAAGGAACTGGGAGCTTGAGTTTTTTTGTTTGTTGGTTTTGATGAGTTCTGTTTGTTTTTCTTCCCTCTCTCTTCCCCTCCCATCCACCCCTCCACAGTCTCAAACCACTAAATCAGAAGGAGATTACTAGGAGCAAAATCAGTTCCCAATGTGGGCTACACTAAAAACAGCCTGTCTGCTGAGGATAATTGGTGTGTACTTTGCAATGCAGACTCCTGGGAAGGCCAAGTTTGGAAAGTAAGATGTTACAACCTTTGTGGTGTGGTGCAGCATCTTGAGGCAGAGGGAGACTGGTAGAAGAGGAGGGTTCACTGAAGCTCTCAAGCCTCCATAGTTTTCCCTTGCTGGCCACAGAATAGGTAATGCATAGGCAAACTAAAAACCAGGAGTTTGAGCTGAGGGAGGCCTCTAGAAAAATGGAGGCAGCTCAGTCCTGGCAGCCAGGGAACGCCTGTGCTGTGTTTCCCACACCCCAAGATCCTTTTTAACTGGGGTCCACACACCCAGGCCACAAGATCTCCCTCCATCAGCTGCCTGCCTTCCCACTGGTGACCGAGGTAGAGCATATTTGTGGAGGAAAGGTGTGTTACACAAGGGCAGTGAGGGTATTACGTTATTATTATTATTATTATTTATTTATTTATTTATTTATTTATTTATTTATTTAATTAGTTTCAGGTGCACAAGACAAAGCAAAACTTAGACGTTTATCATTTATATCCCTCACACTGTGTGAACCCCCCTCCCCCATCCACTATCCCTCTGTACGTTCCCAAAACCTCTCACCTTCCCCTTATCCCCACCCCCCCGCCCCTCTAGCAACCCTCTGTTTTTCCTCCATGTTTCCAAAACTGTTTCTGATTAGTTCATTCACTTATTCTTTTCTTTAGATTCCGCATATAAGTGAGATCATATGGTATTTGTCTTTCTCTTTCTGACTTATTTCACTTAACATAATGTTCTCTAGGTCCATCCATGTTGTTGCAAATGGTAAGATTTCTTTCTTCTTTATGGCTGCGTAATACTCCATTGTATAAGTGTACCACAGTTTCTTAATCCAGTCATCTACTGACGGGCATTTCGGTTGTTTCCAGGTCTTGGCTATTGTGTATAGTGCTGCAATAAACATAGGAGTGCATAAAGATTTTTGAATTGGAGTTTTGGATTTCTCCGGATAGATACCTAGGAGTGGGATTGCTGGATCATAAGGTAGTTCCATTTTCAGATTTTTGAGATATCTCCAAACTGTTTATTATTATTATTTAATAAATAGATCCCTTCAATTAAACTCATTGCTCTGAAAAGGAAGACAGCTGATTCAGGGAGATTTTATGGATTCCTGTAAAGAATTACCTTGCTTCTTTCTTAATTGGCACCCTGAGGCTGAGGAGCTACACGAAGGGAGAAGGGCACAGGAGGAAAATCCTGAGTGCTCCAGATCATGGCAAATGGTGATGTCTCAGTGGCTTCTATCCCCTCTTTCATTCTGTGGTAACTGCATAAATCTAGCTTGATTGGATGAGCATCTCAGTGTGAAGGCATCAAGTGGTGTCCCTGTACCGCTAATCCAATTCTTTCATCCATCCTAGCCTGGGAATAGAGACCCTGCTCCCTTTTTAACCCTCCAAAATTGTATTCACAGCTTCTGAGGACTTTATTTATCCCTTATTTATCCAGGAAAGGTGCTGGCAACACTTAGGTGTTGCTTTGTGTATATTCTCAAGTCCTTGTGTCCATGCTTTATTCTCCCAGCTGGATGGCATGTTTCCTGAAGGCAGGCCCTTCCTCTTCAGGGTTTTGAATCAAAATAGGAGCTTGGTAAATGGATTTTGATTAACTGCTCGAGAACTGAGGGCCACAGGAAAGGTCCATGTGCTGTAAAACCAGCATAATGTAGCAACATTGAGAATATTGGCTTATTATAAAGAAAAAATAAGATTAAGTGCTTATCTCATGCCATAGACAAAATAAACGCAAGCAGTATTAAAGAAAAACATAAAAGGCAAAACTATACAACTTAGAAAAGGTAGGAGAATATCTTTGCAGCACTGGGGTGGGAAGGTTTTCTTAAGATGTGGAGAGCACAAATCATAAAGTCAAAAGTGGCTGGACTGATTAAAGTTCATTAAAAGTAAAGATTTCTTTTCCTCAGAAGACACAATGAGCAAATCAAACAGAGAGGTGACCGACTTGGAAAAAAATAGTTGTACTGTATTTGAACAGAAAAGATTAATACTCAGAATGTGTATGGCAAGGAAGAGACTGGAAATCTGAAGGAGAAAACAGCAAATGTACGAGTAGGCAATTTGCAGAAAGGGAAGTTCAAGTAAACGAATCATAATCATCTAAAGAAATGTTCAACCTCATTATTATTAGGCAAAGGCAAATTGAAACAGCAGGAAGATACTCTTTTACACCTATCAGATTGGCAAAACATTAAAAAAGAGTAAGCTGATAACAAATGTTCGTAACAATGCAGGGAGACAGAGATCCTCACACATTATGTAAATGTAGGAATTATGTAATGCTAGGAATTATGTAAATGAATACAGCCACTTTGGAGAGGAATTTGGAAGTATTTGGAAAAATTTTTTTGTTAAGTATATAGGGGTGAAAATTGTTAGTAAAATTACATAGATTTCAGGTGTACAACTCTGTAATACATCATCTATAAATCCCATGGTGTGTTCACCACCCAGAGTCAGTTCAGCTTCCCTCGCCATATATTTGATGCCCTTTACCCTCATCTCCCACTCCCACCCCCCTTACCCTCTGGAAACCACTAAACTATTGTCTGTGTCTATGAGGTTTTTTTTTATTTATTTTTTAAATTTATTGAGGTGACAATTGTTAGTAAAATTACATAGATTTCAGGTGTACAACTCTGTATTACATCATCTATGAATCCCATTGTGTGTTCACCACCCAGAGTCAGTTCTCCTTCCATCACCATGTATTTGATCCCCCTTACCCTCATCTCCCACCCCCCACCCCCCACCCACCTTATTCTCTGGTAATCACTAAACTATTTTCTGTGTCTATGAGTTTCTGTTTCTCATTTGTTTGTCTTGTTCTTTTGTTGTTTTTGGTTTATATACCACATATCAGTGAAATCACATGGTTCTCTGCTTTTTCTGTCTGACTTATTTCGCTCAGTATTACACTCCCAAGATCCATCCATGTTGTCACAAATGTTCCTATATCATCTTTTCTTACTGCCAAATAGTATTCTATTGTGTATATATACCACAACTTCTTTATCCATTCATCTATCGAAGGACATTTTGGTTGTTTCCATGTCTTGGCCACCGTAAACAAAGCTGCAGTGAACATTGGAGCACACGTGTCTTTATGTATAAATGTTTTCAGATCTTTTGGGTAGATACCCAGGAGAGGGATTGCTGGGTCATATGGCAATTCTTTTTTTTTTTTTTTTTTTTTTTTTTAATTAAATTTATTGGGGTGACAATTGTTAGTAAAATTACATAGATTTCAGGTGTACAATTCTGTATTACATCATCTATAAATCCCATTGTGTGTTCATCACCCAGAGTCAGTTCTTCCATCACCATATATTCGATCCCCCTTACCCTCACCTCCCCCCCCCACCCCCCTTACCCTCTGGCAACCACTAAACTATTGTCTGTGTCTATGAGTTTTTGTTTCTCATTTGTCTCTCTTGTTCTTTTCTTGTTTTTGGTTTATATACCACATATCAGTGAAATCACATGGTTCTCTGCTTTTCCTGTCTGACTTATTTTGCTCAGCATTACACTCTCAAGATCCATCCATGTTGTCACAAATGTTCCTATGTCATCGTTTCTTACCGCCGAATAGTATTCCATTCTGTATATATACCACAACTTCTTTATCCATTTATCTATCGAAGGACATTTTGGTTGTTTCCATGTCTTGGCCACCGTAAACAAAGCTGCAATGAACATTGGCGCACACGTGTCTTTATCTCTAAATGTTTTCAGATTTTTTGGGTAGATACCCAGGAGAGGGATTGCTGGGTCATACGGCAATTCTATTCGTAATTCTTTGAGGAACCTCCACACTGCCTTCCATAACGGCTGCACCAGTCTGCATTCCCACCAACAGTGTATGAGGGTTCCTTTTTCTCCACAGCCTCTCCAACATTTGTTACTATTTGTCTTGTTGATGATAGCCATTCTGACTGGGGTGAGGTGATATCTCATTGTGGTTTTGATTTGCATTTCTCTGATGATTAGTGATGTTGAGCATTTTTTCATATGTCTATTTCCCATTTGTATGTCCTCTTTGGAGAAATGTCTCTTCAAGTCCTCTGCCCATTTTTCAATTGGGTTGTTTGTTTTTTTGTTGTTGAGTTGCATGAGTTCCTTGTATATTCTTGATATTAGCCCCTTATAGGAGGCACTGTTTGCAAAAACCTTCTCCCATTCAGTTGGTGGCCTCTTTCTTTTGTCGATGGTTTCTTTTGCTCTGCAGAAGCTTTTAAGTTTCATATAGTCCCATTCATTTATTTTAGCTTTTACTTCCCTTGCCTTTGGAGTCAAATTCATAAAATGCTCTTTGAACCCAAGGTCCATAAATTTAGTCCCTATGTTTTCCTCTATGCAGTTTATTGTTACAGGTCTGATGCTTAAGTCTTTGATCCATTTTGAATTAATTCAGTATATAGTGACAGATAGCAGTCCAATTTCATTCTTTTGCAGGTCGCTATCCAATTCTGCCAGCACCATTTATTGAGGAGGCTGTCTTTTCGCCATTGTATGTTTTTTTGCTTCTTTGTCAAAAATTATCTGTCCATATTTATGTGGTTTTATTTCTGGGTTCTCAATTCGATGCCATTGATCTATGTGTCTGTTTTTCTGCCAATGCCATGCTGTTTTGATTATTGTAGCCCTGCAGTACAAGCTAAAGTCAGGGAGTGTGATACCTCCAGTATTGTTCTTTTTTCTTAAGATTGCTTTGTCTATTCAGGGTCTTTTGTGGTTCTAAACAAATCTGATGATTTTTTGTTCTACTTCTTTAAAAAATGCCATTGGGATTTTGATGGGGATTGCATTAAATCTGCATATTGCTTTGGGTAACATGGCCATTTTAACTGTTGATTCTTCCAATCCATGAGCACGGAATGACTTTCCATTTCTTTGTGTCTTCTTCACTTTCTTTTTTTAAATGTCTTGTAGTTTTCAGCATATAGGTCTTTCACATCACCGGTTAAGTTTATTCCTAGGTATTTTATTCTTTTTGCTGCAATTGCAAAAGGAATTGTTTTTCGTATTTCTTTTTCTGAGATTTCATTGTTAGTATATAGGAATGCAATGGACTTTTGTACTTTGATTTTGTAGCCGGCCATATTTCTGTACTCGATTGTTTCAAATAGCTTTTTGGTGGAGTCTTTAGGGTTTTCTACATATAGCATCATGTCATCTGAAAAGAGTGACAATTTAACTTCTTCATTCCCAATTTGGATGCCTTTTATTGCTTTCTCTTGCCTGATTGCTCTGGCAAGGACTTCCAACACTATGTTGAAAAGCAGAGGTGATAGGGGACAGCCCTGTCGTGTTCCTGAACGTAGAGCAAATGGCTTCAGTTTTTCACCATTAATTATGAGATTAGCAGAGGGCTTGTCATATATGGCCTTTATTATGTTAAGGTATTATCCTTCTATACCCATTTTATTAAGTGTTTTAATCATAAATGGATGTTGTATCTTGTCAAATGCTTTTTCTGCATCAATTGATATAATCATATGATTTTTGTCCTTTATTTTGTTTATGTGATGTATCACATTGATGGATTTGCAAATATTGAACCTTCCTTGTGACCCGGGGATGAACCCTACTTGGTCCTGATGAATAATCTTTTTAATGCACTGTTGTATTCGATTTGCTAGAATTTTGTTTAGGATTTTTGCATCGGTATTCATCAGAGATATTGGTCTGTAGTTTTCTTTTTTCTGTTGTCCTTACCAGGTTTTGGTATCAGGGTAATGTTGGCCTCATAAAATTAGTTAGGGAGTACTGTCTCTTCTTCAATTTTTTGGAAGACTTTGAGCAGGATTGGTATTAGATCCTCTTTGAAAGTTTGGTAGAATTCACTAGTGAAGGCATCTGGTCCTGGACTTTTGCTTTTGGGGAGGTTTTGGATGACTGATTCAATATCGTTACTGGTGATCGGTCTGTTTAGATTTTCCAGTTCTTCATAGGAGGCTATATGTTCCTATGAACTTGTCCATTTCTTCTAGGTTATTGAATTTGGTGGCACATAGTCCTTCATATTATTTTTGGATGATCCTTTGTATTTCTGTGGCGTCCGTGATAAGTTCCCCTTTCTCATTTCTGATTTTGTTAATTAGTGTCTTCTCTCTTTTTATCTTAGTGAGTCTAGCCAAGGGTTTGTCAATTTTGTTAATCTTTTCAAAGAACCAGCTCTTTGTCACATTAATTTTTTCTATTGTCTTTTTGTTCTCTATTTCATTTAGTTCTGCTCTGATTTTTGTTATTTCCTTTCTTCTGCTGACCTTGGGTTTCATTTGTTCTTCTTTTTCTAGTTCTTTAAGGTGTAACATGAGGTTATTTATTTGGGAGTTTTCTTGTTTCTTGAGATAGGCCTGTAATGAGATAAATTTCCCTCTTAAAACTGCATCCCAAAAATTTTGTAAGGATGTATTTTCATTGTCATTTGTTTCTATGTATCTTTTGATCTCTCCTCTAACTTCTTCTTTGACCCAGTCGTTCTTTAAATGTATGTTGTTTAATCTCCATGTATTTGTGTTGTTTCCCTCTTTCTTTTTGCAGTTGATATCCAATTTCAAAGCCTTGTGTTCAGTGAATATGATTGATATGATTTCAATCTTCTTAAATTTGCTGAGACTGATTTTATGTCCCAATATATGGTCTATCCTTCAGAATGTTCCATGTGCACTAGAAAAGAATGTATAGTCTGATATTTTAAGATGAAGTGCTCTATATATGTCAATTATGTCCATTTCATCTAATGTGTCATTTAGGGCTGCTATTTCGTTATTTATTTTCTGTTTAGATGATCTATCCATAGCTGTCAATGATGTATTAAAGTCCCCTAGTATAATTGTGGTTTGGTCAATTTCTCCCTTTAGTTCTGTTAGTAGTTGCTTGGTATATTTCAGTGTTTCCTGATTGGGGGCATAAATATTGATGACTGTTATGTCTTTTTGTTGTATAGTCCCCTTTACCATTATGAAATGTCCATCTTTGTATCTTGTTACATCTTTCACACTGAAGTCTGTTTCATCTGATAACAGTATAGATATACCTGATTTTCTCTGGATACCATTTTCTTGGAGTGTCAATTTCCACCCTTTCACTTTGAGTCTATGCTTGTCCTTGTAGCTGAGATGCGTCTCTTGGAGACAGCATATGATCGGCTTTGGTTTTTTGATCCAATCTGCTACTCTGTGCCTTTTTATTGGTAAGTTCAGTCCATTTACATTTAGGGTGATTATTGACATGTGAGGATTTCCTGTCATTCTATCTTTAGTTTTCTGGTAAGGCTGTGTCTCCATTGTTTCTTTGCCTTTTGTTGTTGTCTATTATTACTGTGTGGTGGTATTCTATGATTTTTCTCTCTGTTTCTTTTTTTATTACAGTATATATTTCAGTTCTGGATTTTTTTGAGTGGTTACCCTTAAGCTTATGTAAAAGAAAGTTTGATATTTAGAGTATTCCATTTTCTTCAGCATGCTTACTTTTTCCATTCCCATATTCCAGTTCAGGCCTTTACTCTCCCACTTTTATGTTTTGGTTGCCACAAATTGTCCCTGTTGATGGTGGTAGAATAGTCTCCTTTTGTATTTCTTGTAGTGCAGGTCATGTATTAGAAAATTCCCTCATCTTCTGCATGTCTGGAAAGGTCTTTATTCCCCCTTCATATCTAAATAATATCTGTGCTGGATATATTATTCTTGGCTCATAATTTCTCTCTTTCAATAGTTTGAATATTTGATTCCACTCCCTCCTGGCTTGTAGAGTTTCTGCTGAAAAATCTGATGATAATCTAATGGGCTTTCCTTTGTAGGTTACCGTCTTCTTTTCCCTGGCTGCCTTGAGGATTCTTTCTTTGTCGTTGATTTTAGACAGCTTCAATACAATGTGTCTTCGAGAAGGCCTGTTGGGATTGAGGTAATTAGGTATTCTATTTGCTTCTTCGATTCGAGGATCTAGTCCTGTCCACAAGTTTGGGAAGTTCTCATCAACAATTTGTTTGAATATATTATCTGTTCCCTTCTCTCTTTCTTCTCCTTGTGGTATGTCCATTATTCTTATATTGCTCTTTCTGATGGAGTCAGAAAGTTCTTGTAGAGTTCTTTCATTTCTTTTAAGTCTCAAGTCTCTTTCTTCTTCCATCGTGTCATTTCTAGGTTTCTATCTTCGATGTCACTGATTTTTTCCTCCATCTGGTCAACTCTAGTACCTAAGTTGGCTATTTCATTCTTAATTTCTTCTATTGAGTTCTTAATCTCCAGAAATTCTATTTGGTTGTTTTTTAAAATTTCAATCTCTTTTGTAAAGTGCTCATGTTGTTCTTTGTTTGTGTTTCTGAGTTCATTAAACTGCCTTTCTGTGTTTTCTTGCATCCTGTTGAATTTTTTTCAGAACTGCAAGCTTGAGTTCTCTGTCATTTAAGTCACATATTTCCATAACTTTGAGTTCCTTTTCTCACTTTCTTTCTGAGCTGTCTTGGTGCCTTGGTTATTCATGGCAATTACTGATTTATTATTTCTCTTCCTAGACATCTACAGGAGTGGCTTCAGCAACTGGTTGATAGGAAGCGGTCTTTCTTTTGTTTTCCAGTACTTGTTGGTAGAATGTTTTGTTTTCTCTCTGACTGCAGCCTTTTTTCTGTCTCACACGGTAGTGCTGTGTTTTCTCTTCACTATTCCAGCTTCTCACACAATGGGGGGATTCCCTGGGTGACGGGCTTCTCTTCTGTTAATAGTTTGCCTGGGTCACATGGTGCAGTGTCCGTGTGGGTATGCGGAGAGCTTTTGAAATTTCAAAGCTCTTCCTGCACCAGGTTCAGAGCCCGTATGTTTCAGCAGTTCTGTTTACTCCTGCATGGATCCGCCCAGATAGGTGGGGCCAGGGGCGGGGTGAGTTGTGAGAGGTGGCCCAGAGCAATGGCAGTGACCACCTCCACAGCCAGTCCTGCTTCCACAGCTCCCTCCCCTTTGCCAGAACTAGTTGGGATGCGAATCTGTGTCTGCGGTCCACAGTTCTTAGAACAGCATATATTCTGTTATTTTGATCTGATACTGTAACTGTTCCACATCTAGCACCAGGCAGGTGGAGGCGGGGTAAGCTCTGGGAGGGTAGGGAGGGGGCGGCTCGTCTCAGTGACTAAGGCTTCCATTCTCTGCTTGGCAGTGAGGGCTTAAACCACCGTTTTCAGACTTCTTCCTTCAGTCTTTTCTCTGAGGTCTCTGCCGTGAGTGTTGGGTTCAGCAATGTTATATGCTGCCCCCTCATCCCTTTGGGCCATAAGCGGAGCCCTAGCAGTCCGACTTCTTCCCTCTCCCGCATCTGTGGTAGTTTCGGGAAGCAGCGAGCTCGGAGCACTGAGCTAGGTCTGCGTCCTGTGCCCTTGCGGCTCCGTCTCCGCACTTCTCCCTTCCCTCCTCCCCCACTCGCAAGATTCCTGCCCACCTTTAGGTGAATTAAGTCGTGGGCCTCTTTGTCTTGTCTGTCTGCTGTGCAGGGAGTCCCCTGTGGAGTTATAGTTGTTCCATTTGTTTAAATTCCAGGGGAGATTTACGGAGGCTAACCTCAAGCTGCCATTTTGATGATCCAATATCAGAAAAATTTTATGTATACAGAAAGTCAAATACTGTATATACTCACTTATATGTGTAATCTATAGTAGTCAAACTCATAGAAGCAGAGAGTATGATGGTAACTATTTGGGCCTGGAGGAGGGCGGAATTGGGTGATGATGTTCAAAGGATATAGATTTTCAGTTAGGCAGGGTACTTTTGGTATGAGACAAGTTTCAGAAAACTTTTACTATAACATTTAAGAGTACTTTGGTTGACTGAAACTTTCTTATTTGTTCCCCATTGCCTAGCTCGGATGTCAAGCTACCCAGTCCTCTGTAAGCATAGACTATCTCGAAGGTCCTATAGAAATCCTTGATTTCAGTGTTCTCCTTTTACAGAATGGGAAACGGAGACTCAAGTCAGTTTTTAACTTACCCAAGATTGTAATAAGAAAGTAAAAAAGACATAAGATATAGCAAGAAGATATCTGATCATATCTATATATTTGAAAGGATAAATATCCAATTTATGAACACATATGCTTCTGAAAAGATCTATGATGGAAAGTAATATCTTCCTCCATTATATAGAAAAGGTAAAAAAAAAAAAATCCAAAGGTTGGGGAGGGATGATAAATTCATACCATCAATATAGTTTACACTTAACTGAAAAATGAAAGATCCCCATAAAATTGATAGGATTTATTTGAAAGAAAGAAGTCATGCAAAATGAAGTGTCATCACTTCTAGTCATGCTGTGGCAAGAACCTAAATTAATTTCTTAAAAGACTGTAAAGTTAGAAGAGGTATATGGAGGTTAAGCAAATCACTGCTCTTAGAGGAACTAGAAATATAATAAGAAGATGGCATATAAACCTTGTTCATCTCTCCAGATGCCCAAGCGGGATGTGTGTGTGTGTGTGTGTGTGTGTGTGTGTATGTGTGTGTGTGTGTGTTACCTAGTGTGGATGGGGGGGTTAGTGTAAAGAGTATTCTAAGGGAAAGAATAAAGTCAAAGTCTTTATAGAGATGATAGATCTTCTCTTCTGTAGAAACAAATAATGAGGGATATAAGAAAACTACAGATGAAGAAAGGAAGAATGTGTAAGGCAAGATTAATGTTGTATCTACAGACCGCCTAGAACTGTGATTTTCAAACTTTAGTGTGTATCAGAATCACCAGGCCTTAAGAAAGTTGTGAAAATGAAGATTCCTATGTCCCTCTCCTACAAATACTAATCTAGCAGATCTATATAGGGCCCAGAAGACTGCATTTTGACAAGAACACTCCCCGATACACACACATTACACCAAGGAGTTTCTGATGCACACTAAACTATGATAATCATAAAGCTTGCTATAGCCTGGGGAGGATGGTGAAATTATGGCTAGTGAAAAATCTCCAAATGCTTCTGTATCCACTTTCTTCATTTTCAAAATCCTGAGAAGGATTTAAACACCTAGGTCATGTGAGTAAGTCTAGGTCATGTGCATGTACCTTAGTTGTTGACAGCAAGAACTGACTCTGGGTGATGAACACACAATGGGATTTATAGATGATGTAATACAGAATTTTACACCTGAAATCTATGTAATTTTACTAACAATTGTCACCCCAATAAATTTAATAAAATAAAATTTAAAAAAAAAAGAAGTTTGGCCCCTCTTGGCCTCTGTAGTGAAAGGCAGAGAACTTTCTTCCACCAAGATAACACACAGTGGACAACTCTCTTTAACATGAAAGGGGTTCAGATTCTGCAAGCATAGAAAGATTGGCAAATACTTACCATAAGACATCAGATAGCATAAGAGATCTTGATCAAGTTGTTGAAGAGAAAAGTTCCTAGGTTGGGTGGCCTCAGTGCTAAGCCACTTAGGGATCAGTAAATATTAGTAAATATTTTGAGATCAATAGACCAGCAAGTGGTATGAATTTTACAGTTGAGGGCACTGACCCAGAGAATTTATTATGCCTCGCTGAAGGTCACCTAACCAGAAAGTGGCAGGACTGGGATTAGCCAGACTTTATGAAGGAAGGAAGATTTCAGCTGGACCCCAAAAGAAGGAAGCTTGAAGCTAGCAATGAAGAAGATGAAATGAGGGCAAAGAGAAATCCAAACTTGGGGCACCTTATGAATGAAAGGATGAGACAAGACTAACAAGGTATGTTCAGGGAAAATTGAGTAGTCCAGTTTAGCTTGATTGGAAGGCTTGTATAGGCAAAATATAGAGGAGATAAAAGGTAGATAGGGGGTAGGGATCTCAGAGGGCCTTGAATGAATGAATGTTTTAGGAAGAATAATCTGGCCATAACATATCAAATGGCTTGGAACCTAGATGCAGGGATGCCATTAAAGTGGCAAAAAAAAAGTGTATAGAAGCCAATGCCTTAGAATTAGAAAGCTCTTAGGCAAGTTACTTAACCTCTCTTTGTCTCGTATTTCCACATCTGTAAGATAAGGTTAATAGTGATATCTACCTCATAAAGTTGTGGTGAGAATTAACTGAGATAATGAATGTAAAGGCCTAATGAGTGTATTAGTCAGGGTGCTAGCAAAAAACAACAACAAACAAACAGATGGTGTACTCATATTAGGTAATTTAAGAGAATTTAATAAAGACACTATAAACAAAAATATGGATAGGGTGTAAGAAAAATTACAAGGAATAGTAAAGTACCCAAGGACAAATAATGGTGGGGTTGTTACCATTACTAGTCCTGTAGGAAGAAGGAGAGGGAGAAGTGAGAGAAGTTAGTTGGTGAGAGAAAGCGATGTTGAGAGGGTCATCTATTAGGTAGTGTGAACTTAGTCATTTCACTGTGACCCAGTAGGGAAGGAGCTGAGTGAATAAATACCCTGATCTCACTCTCTCAGATCTCCTGCCAGGGCTTCTCAATGGTGGAACCCAACAGGAAGCCAAATATAAGAAAGCCCATACATGATGTTGATATAGGCCAATTTCCTGCTCCACACCAAGCATGGAGAAGAGTGGGGAGGTATGCAGAATGAAAGTGGAAGAGCAGTAAGTGCCTAATAACTCGTGGTAGTGTGATTTAGATCCAGGTTCTGCAAGGTCCCAAGCCTTCTGGCTTGCTGGGATCATTGTGCCCTTTAAGATTTAGGAGATTCTTCTGGTTTGGTGCTTATGTTTCTTCTAGTCACGAATATCTGTGAGTTTCTGCTTCCATTATGTTGTTCTATCCTTGTGTCTCCTGGGTATGTGGTTCCTTTTCTGTAATGTGTTGCCTCCCTGCTCACTCATTGATTCCTTCACTATCCCATAGACTTCCAATAGCTGTATGCTTGCAGATTTTACTGAAGGACCAGGTATTTGCAATACAACAGCAAACAACTAAAAATTAAATATTAAATATTTATCACCTTAAGAATTCCTTAGCCATTCTACTAGGGCTTAAGTTTTCTCAATGCTGTTCAATTTTCCTTCTCTCTCCTTCAGTCTTCTCCCTATTTTCCCTCAGATCACAAATACCCAAACCATGCTGATAAGGTAGGTAGAAAGGTAAAAATTAGCAGGACAAGGAAGGAACTGGCCCCAGTTAGGAGGCCCCTTGCAGCTGTTCCTACTTGGATCACAGATATCCTGCTCTGCAGGATGTTGAAAACAAAGACGGGCACAAACACCTTGCTCAGCAGGATATTGAGAACAAGATGACATTACAGTTTCGCCCCTTCCCCCTTTAGCGAGCTTTCCTAAAGAATTACGAGAAGACAGCCGTCTCGCACAGGCCCCTATATCAAGACGATATGTCATTAGAAGAGTGGGAAATGCCAGAGAGGGAGGGGAAACATTCCGCTTATCAAAATGTACAGCCTGCTTCCCAGGACCACACATTATAGTTTTGCCTCCTTTTTAATGGGCTTCTCAAATAAATCACGGAAAATTGGTGGGTTCACACTTACACCCTGAGAAACAACCTTGGGAACAAAAAGGGAGAATAGGACATGTCAGCAGAGAGAGAGGAAGGTAATAAAGAGGGGGGAGGGGAGACAATTCTACCCATAGAGATGAAAACTCTCACACAATGTAAGGAGCGGCTGCTTCCCTCTCTTGGGTCAGCCCGCTACATGTCTCAGAGTGTACTTCCTTATCAATAAAACTTGCTTTTATGCAACTCAGTTAATTCTGTCTCTTGACTGAATTCTTTCCTTCAAGAAGACAAGGAATCGAGGAAAACATCACTCCTGGTAACAATACCATTACTGTTCATTTCCCAAGCAGAGTAGTTTAGCTCTAGGTTTACTCCAGTCATACCTGAAGGATAATCTTTAAGCAATCAAAATGACCCATCAAGGTGTTTGCTAAAACAAATACAAATCTCTTCCCCTAAGAGGAATTTCGCAGTTAGTTAGCTCTTAAACTGACACTTTTATTTTCTTCCCATTAGTTAGTTCGGTTGTTTTTCAGGCCTGAGTTGAATGAGCACCTGGTCTGATAAGAGTGGTGAGAGGATTAAAAACAAAAGGACAGATGTGAGGTACATTAGATGAGAAAAATAAATCAATAGCCCATGATGACTAAGTTTATATGGATGAGAGCCCAGGAAAGGGAAGAGGGCCATCCAACAACAGAGTTTGCAGCTTGAGTGACTGACAATCTTGATGCTTTAGGCCCTCTTCTGCTGAGAGTCATACCATCATTTTCTCCAACAAAATAATTGATTAGGTCACCTGAAACACTGGGTTTTCTCTCCCCCCACTTGTGTGTGTGTGTGTGTGTGTGTGTGTGTGTGTGTGAACTCAGTGGGTTTAGGATGAAATGAGGAATTTCTGGTCATGCAAGCCCTAACTGTGAGCCCTGCCACTCCTTTGCCTCGCTGAAACTTCTACTTTGTGCTCTATACTTGTCGAAAGGCAATTATTAGCAGGCTGATTTCTAATGTCTCACAGAGACATATGGCAGCTCTGTGATCTCACCTTTTCCATCCGTTAAGAGTAAGGTAGTTTCTATCCCAGGCTAGGCTTCACTTTGGTCTCATTCTCTTCAACTTTCCCACTTTTCTTTGTTGCAAGTTGTCCTCTCCCGCAGCTTACTGTCCTCCAGAAGCCAGAGGAGGGGTCCAAGCCAACCATAGCTGCTTTAACTCACATCCCATCACCCATAAATCACCCACACTAAACCACAGTCCTTCAATGTCAAAACAAAACTGATTTTCTTATAGTTGACCCTGAAGCACCTCAGGAGACTACTATCTAATGTGTCTTCTTAAACAATAACAACTTATTGATATATAATTCACATATCATAAAATGTAGCCTTTGAAAGTATATAATTTAGTTGTTTTTAGTATAGTTTTCTAGTTGCATAACTATCATTGCTATCTAATTTCAGGATATTTTCATCACCCCAAAAAGACACTCCATATCCATTAGCAGTCACTCTTGGTCTCCTCTCTTTGCAGCCCCTGGCAACCATTAATCTACTTTCTGTCTCCATGCATTTACCTAGTCTGGACATTTTATATAAATAGAACCATTTTTTGTCTGCCTTCTTTCATTTAGCATAATTTTTCAAGGTTCATCCATATTGTAGCATGTTCGGTAGTTCATTCCTTTTTGTAACTGAATAATATTCCATTGTATGGTATTCTACATTTAGTTTATCCATTCACCAATTAATGGGCATTTGGGTCTTTTTCACATTTTGGTTAATGTTAAGAATGCTGCTATGAATATTCATGTACAAGGTTTTATGTGGACATATGTTTTTATTTCTCTTGGCAATATATCTAGTAATGGCATTGCTGGGTCACATTTTGAAGAGCAACCAAACTGTTTTCCAAAGCAGCTGTATCATTTACAATCCCATCAGTAATACTTGAGGGTTCCAATTTCTCCACATCACTGCTAACACTTGTTATTGTCTGTCTTTTTTATTTTGGCCATCCTGTAGGGAGTGAGGTGGAATCTCATGGTTTTGATTTGCATTTCCTTAATGATTAATGAGATTGAACATTTTTTTATATGCTTAATATCCATTGGTATATCTTCCTTAGAGAAATGTCTATTCAAATCCTTTGAAAGTTTTTTTTAATTGGGTCATTTGTCTATTTTTGTTCAGATGTACGAGTTGTTTTTTTTAATTAAAGTTTATTGGGGTGACAATTGTTAGTAAAGTTACATAAATTCATAAATTTCAGGTATACAATTCTGTATTACATCCTCTGGGTGGTGAAAACACAATGTGATTTATAGACGAGTTCTTTATATACAAGTCCTCTATGAGAAAAATGATTTGCAAAAATTTTCTCCCATTCTGCAGGCTGTCTTTTCATTTTCTTGATGGCATACTTTGAAGCACAAAAGTTTTAAATTTTGATGATGTCCCATTTATTATAACTACTTTTTCTTTTGTTGCTTGTGCTTTTGGTGTCATGTCTAAGTAACCACTGCCTAATCCAAAGTCAATAAAGATTTACTTCTGTATTTTCTTCTAATAGTTTTAAAGTTTTTTTTTAAATTAAATTTATTGAGGTGACAATTGTTAGTAAAATTACATAGATTTCAGGTGTACAATTCTGTATTACATCATCTATAAATCCCATTGTGTGTTCATCACCCAGAGTCAGTTCTTCTTCCTTCACCATATATTCGATCCCCCTTACCCTCATCTCCCACCCCCCACCTTTACATTTAGGTCTATAATCCATTTTGAGCTAATTTTTGTATGTAGTGTGAGGAAGAGGTTGCCCAACTAGTGGCTGCAAGCCAGCTTGCCCTAACTCTTAAGTCTGAGGATTTTTTGCTGGTAGCCAGCTATTCTATTCATGCTTTACCACGGATTCTTACTGCACACAATGGGCTGCTTCTCACTATTGGCATTAAATCCCTCTCTTACCACTCACTGTCAAAATATGGCTCAACTGAAATCTAGTGACCTTAGTATTTTTTAGCAGGGGAGATAAAGCTCCTAAGTCAATTGTCGCTGCTGTACATCTTTCCTACCTGTAGAAGAAATGGAAATTGCACAGCTTATTACTGCCACCTAATGTCAGGCACAGTTCAGACAAAAATTGGTAGCCCTAAAAGTTAGTTGACAGGGTTAGCAAATTGAAATCCTTCAGGAGTTGGGTAGGCAATAGGAGTGTATGCAAGGTTCTGGTTAGGAACTATGTGAACTGCTAGCACCAACCCATTAAAAATAGGAAGAGGCTCCTCACCTCCAGAGAATTATTGCCACAAGGGAACATTGGTCCAGTAAGGCCAGATCATTGAATTTTTTTTCAAAAGAATCCAGAAATTTAAATGTGAACTCTCCCAATTATTAGTTGACAATTTAAGAAAATGTAAGTGATATGCAGACCAAACAAAACATGTCTCTAGGATAATAGTTTGCAATCTTTCTTTCTCCTGCCATAGTCCCAAGGGCCATTTTGATAAATACAGGAATGACAATTAAAAGCAATTTTTTTCTAATGAAATTCAAGTGATATTAGCAGTGACCCAGCATCTTCAGGCTGCTTGACTTATTTTGGAATCTGAAGACCTGGACTTCCTTGAGGGCAGGGACCAAGCCTTCTGCATCTTTGTATCCCCTTCAATGAGTACATTGCCCTGGATGGAGTAAGTGCTCAATCAATACAGGATAGATGAACAGGTTTATGCTTTGACCCTGCCACTGATCAGCTCTGTGATCTTGAGTGATTCAAATAGCTTTACTGATTGTCCATTTCCTCATCTGTAAAATGTGAGTTGTCAGGCTCAATTTTTATGAAAGTGATCTTTATGCAAAGATGACTTAATAATGGTGAAAGATAAGCTGAATAAAGGAATGTTTAAGTTCTCCAGGAAGAAGTTCCTGAGCATAAACTGGGTGAGCCATAGCCCAAAAGTCCTCAGATCTCAGGGAAATAAATGCCATACTAAATGAACCCTGATGAAAATCAGCCACAGAACAATTTGACAAGGGCTGAAAAAATGAAGTGTTTCAGCTTGAACATAAATTAGAGTAAATTGGATGATTAAGGCTAAATCCACAACTTTGCCCTCATCCACTATTCAAAACCCTCTCTACCTAATTAATTTTATGAAATATGAACATTTCTAATCTTTAAAATGTCATAAATTGTGGTGATTGTGAGGATCTAGTGTCAAGATGGAAAGATCAGTGAATTGTAATCTAGACATAATATTTCCTAAAATCATAACACTCACTTCACAGCAGAGACTTGTTAAGATAAATATTCCCAGGCCCCAGCTTCTCAAGATTGTGATTTAGTAAGTCAGGGTGGATAGAATCTTTTTTATCTGTATTTCACAAGGCCCCCAAGTGATTCATATAATAAGGCAAGTTTGGGAAACTAAAGAGGATTTGGTTTCTGACTTTGAGTTCTAGGTGACTGCTAGTAACAAAACTTTGAGAAGTCACAAATGCTCTGAGTTTCCCACCCCACCCCCCGTAATAAAATGAGAAGCTGAATTAACCAGATTCAGTTTTGATTACCGGGTTTTTAAGGCTCCTTTATGATCTAAAAATATGTACACTATGTTCACAAAATGTATATTTGAAGAAAAGACTGGTATACTCATTCTGTTCATCTCTTTTAGGCCTGCTGTTTCAGAATCCCCACATCTCTATAAAGGAAGAACAATTTTGACCTGGTCTCACCTTCTTTAAAGGCTCTATTTAGATTTTTAATATTTGTTTCAGATAAGCTTGTACATCCGGTTCCAGACATAAACTGACAAAATTTAAGGAAGTTACATTTATCAGGCAACTTTAAACTTGTGTCGTATTATTGAACCATAGGACATAAAGAATATTGTTGATTATGTCTAAAATCTTTTCTTTTGTGGTGGGTGGGTGGCTCAGTTGGTTAGAGCGTAAGCTCTGGGCAACGGGGCTGCCATTTTGATTCCCACATGGGCTAGTGGGCTCTCAACCACAAGGTTGCTGGTTGGACTCCTTGACTCCCGCAAGGGATGGTGAGCTCCACCCCCTGCAACTAAGATTGAACACGGCACCTTGAAGTGAGCTGCCACTGAGCTCCTGGATGGCTCAGTTGGTTGGAGTGCATCCAACTACAAGGTTGCCGGTTCAACTCCCACAAGGGATGGTGGGCTGCGCCCCCTGCAACTAACAACGGCAACTGGACCTGGACCTGAACTGTGCCCTCCACAACTACGATAGAAAGGACAACAGCTTGATTTGGAAAAAATCTTGGAAGTACACACTGTTCCCCAATAAAGTCCTGTAAACCCTAAAAAAACAACAAAAAAAACCCCTCAATTGTTAAAGAATAAATGAATAAATAAATAAAATAAAATATCTCACGATGTTCAAACCTTGTTTTGACATGTCTTCATAATTTTCTTTTAATATATCAGGAGCCTCAAAAATAACAGTGGTGGCCTAGGCCTCTTTTGAACTCTTGAGAGTCCTTGTCTCTAATTTTATATTGATAACATCCTTCCTATTCTCCAATGCTAATTGTTCCACTCATGCTCTTATTTCATCACTTCTACCTCTTCTAGAACATTTTTCCATTTTCTATTGCAGTGTTCCCCTCTTTAGGATCTCACCTACATAACTTTTCCTTCTTGTTCTCCTTCAAGCAATCCTCATCTTCCTTCAATCCCCTAACTCAAGTGCTCTAAGGGACCAGGAAGTAAACATAAATACCTCAGTGTTCTGTTGGGCATTTGTACTTGGGTATCCCACCATCACTTAACATGTTTAAAAAACTCATCAAATTCCTTTGAATTAGTTATCCCTCACCCACCCCTACTTTATTTTCTTTGTCAATGACATGGTAATTCTGATCCATCAATTTGGGACCAGTGAAGAGCCCTGACAGAATTGAGTCAAACAAAAAGATGTTTACTAGTGACATCAGCATGGTTGTGTTACTAGCACAGGTCCAGTCAGAATCCAGGGTTAGGCAGGAAACAGCAATCAGGTCAATGTGGGTCACTGGGGCAGAGCAGAACTAGGTAGGATTTAAAGTACATTACCGGACTGAGGAAAAATGGTGGCGTGAGGTGAGCCTCTGTAAAGTTCCCCTGGAATTTACAACGAATCGAACAACAAAAACTCCACAAAGGACTCCCTGCACAGCAGACAGGCAAGACGAAGACGCCCACTACCGAAATCACCTACAGGTGGGAGATTCACGCGAGCGGGAGGAGGAGGAAAGGGAGAAGTGCGGAGACGGAGCCACGCGGGCACAGGACGCAGACCGAGCTCAGTGCTCCGAGCTCGCTGCTTCCCGAAACTACCGCAGCTGCGGGAGAGGGAAGAAGTCGGACTGCTAGGGCTCCGCTTATGGCCCACAGGGCTGAGGGAGCAGCATATAACACAGCTGAACCCAACGCTCACGGCAGAGACCTTGGAGAAAAGACTGAGGGAAGAAGGCTGAAAACGGTGGTTTAAGCCCTCACTGCTGAGCAGAGAATGGAAGCCTTAGTCACTGAGACGAGCCGCCCCCTCCCTACCCTCCCAGAGCTTACCCCCCCCCACCTGCCCGGTGCTACAAGTGGAACAGTTACAGTATCAGATCAAAATAACAGAATATATGCTGTTCAAAGAACTGTGGACCGCAGACACAGATTCGCATCCCAACTAGTTCTGGCAAAGGGGAGGGAGCTGTGGAAGCAGGACTGGCTGTGGAGGTGGTCACTGCCATTGCTCTGGGCCACCTCTCACAACTCACCCCGCCCCTGACCCCACCTATCTGGGCGGATCCATGCAGGAGTAAACAGAACTGCTTAAACATACGGGCTCTGAATCAGGAGCTGGAAGAGATTTGGAACATCAAAAGCTCTCCGCATACCCACCGGGACACTGCACCCTGTGACCTAGATGAACTATTAACAGAGGAGAAGCCCGTCTCCCAGGGAATCCCCCCATTGTGTGAGAAGCTGAAATAGTGCAGAGAAAACATAGCATTACCGTGTGGGAGAAGAAAAATAAGCTGCAGTTGGAGGAAAAATAAAACATTCTACCAACAAGTACTGGAAAACAAAAGAAAGACCGCTTCCTATCAACCTGTTGCAGAAGCCACTCCTATAGATGTCTAGGAAGAGAAATAGTAAACCAGTAATTGCCATGAATAACCAAGGCAACAAGGTAGCTCAGAAAGAAAGTGAAAAATCTCCAGAAAAGGCACTTAAGCATAAAGAAATATGACTTTTCTACAGAGACTTTGCAGGCCAGAAGGGAGTAGCAGGAAATATTCAAAGTGACCAAAAGCAAAGGACCTACAACCAAGATTGCTCTACCCAGCATGGCTATCATTTAAAATTGAAGGAGAGATAAAGAGCTTCCCCAAAAAGAATAAGCTAAAGGAATTTATTACCACCAAGGCAGTATTGCAGGAAATGTCAAAAGGGCTTCTTTAAGCAGAAGAAAAGAGAAAGCAAACTTATTAATAAAAACCAGAAATACGAATAATAAAATGGCAATAAATATTAACATGTACCTGTCAATAATCACTTCAAATGTAAATGGATTAAATACTCCAATCAAAAGACATAGTGTAGCTGAGTGGATAAGAAAACAAGATCCATGCATATATTCTTTACAAGAGACCCACCTCAGATCAAAGACACACATAGACTGAAAGTAAAGGTATGGAATAAGATATTTTATGCAAATGGAAATGAGAAAAAAGCTGGGGTAGCAATATTTATATCAGACAAAATAGACTTTGAAACGAAGACTATAATAAAAGACAAAGAAGGACACTACATAATAATAAAGGGATCGATCCAATGAGAGGACATAACCCTAGTAAATATCTATGCACCCAACATAGGAGCACCCAAATATATAAAATAGGTATTGACTGACAGAGACACAGATCAATAGTAACACAATCATAGTAGGGGACTTCAACACCCCACTGACACCAATGGACAGATCTTCCAGATAGAAAATCAATATGGAAATATTGGCACATTAAATGACACATTAGACCAGATGGATTTAATCAATATTTTTAGAGCACTTCACCCCCAAAGCAGCAGAATATACGTTCTTTTCCAGTGCACATGGAACATTTTCCCAAGATAGACCACATGCTAGGCCACAAAACAGGTCTCAATAAATTTAATAAGATTGAAATCATATCAAGCATCTTCTCTGACAGTGCTATGAAATTAGAAATCAATTAATTACAAGAAGAAAACAGGAAAACACACAACCACATGGAAACTGAATAACATGCTACTAAATAATGAATGGGTCAGCAATAAGATCAAGGAAGAAATCAAAAGATACCTTGAGACAAACGAAAATGAAAACACAATGACCCAAAATCTATGGAATGCAGTGAAAACAGTCCCAAGAGGAAAATTCACAGCAATGCAGACCTACCTAAAGAAAGAAAAATCTCAAATCAACAGTCTATCTTTACACCTAAGGGAACTGGATAAAGAACAGCAAAATAAGCCCAAAGGGAGTACAAGGAAGGAAATAATAAAGATCAGAGTGCAAATAAATGAAATAGAGACCAAAAAGAAAAAAAAAATACAAAAGATCAATGAAACCAAGAGCTGT
This sequence comes from Rhinolophus sinicus, assembly GCF_057876585.1. Taxonomy (NCBI): domain Eukaryota; kingdom Metazoa; phylum Chordata; class Mammalia; order Chiroptera; family Rhinolophidae; genus Rhinolophus; species Rhinolophus sinicus. Next base: position 69,146,982 of record NC_142518.1, on the reverse strand, counting down.
TTTTTATTACGAATAGAATTACCATATAACCCAACAATCCCTCTCCTGGGTATCTACCCAAAAAATCTGAAAACATTTATCCATAAAGACATGTGTGCTCCAATGTTCATTGCAGCTTTATTTGTGGTAGCCAAGACATGGAAACAACCAAAATGTCCTTCGATAAATGAATGAATAAAGAAGTTGTGGTATATATACACAATGGAATACTATTCGGCGGTAAGAAAAGATGATATAGGAACATTTGTGACAACATGGATGGATCTTGAGAGTATAATGCTAAGCGAAATACGTCAGACAGAAAAAGCAGAGAATCATATGATTTTACTGATTATATAAACCAAAAACAACAAAAGCACAAGACAAACAAATGAGAAACAAAAACTCATAGACACAGACAATAGTTTAGTGGTTTCCAGAGGGTAAGGGGGGTGGGGGTGGTAGATGAGGGTAAGGGGGATCAAATATATGGTGATGGAAGGAGAACTGACTCTGGGTGATGAACACACAATGGGATTTATAGACGATGTAATACAGAATTGTACACCTGGAATCTATGTAATTTCACTAACAATTGTCACCCCTGTAAACTTTAATTTAAAAAAAGAGCTGTTTTTTAAAAAGATAAATAAAATTGGCAACCTTTAGCCAGACTCATCAAAAAGAGAGAGAGAGAGAGAGAGAGACAGAGAGAGACAGAGAGAGAGAGAGAGGACCCAAATTAATAAAAATCAGAAAGGAAAGAGGAGAATTGACAACACACACCACGGAAATACAAAAAATTTTAAGAAAATACTACAAACAGCCATGCACCAAGAAATTAGACAATCTAGAAGAAATGGATAAATTCCTAGAACATACAATCTTCCAAGGCTGAATCAAGAAGAAACAGAAAATCTGAACAGACCAATTACTACCAACAAAATCGAATCAGTAATCAACAAGCTCAAAACAAGCAAAAATCCTGAACCAGATGGCCTCACAGATGAATTTTATCAAAGATTCAAAAAATAATTTACACCTATTCTTCTCAAACTGTTCCAAAAAATCCAGACGGCAGTAAGGCTCCTGAGCTCATTTTATGAGGCCACCATTACCCTGATACCAAAACAAACAAAGACATTACAAAAGAAAGAAAACCGCAGGCCAGTATCCCTAATGAACATAGATTCAAAAATCCTCAACAAAATACTAACAAACCGAACTCAGCAGTACATTAAAAAAGATCATACACTCCGATCAAGCAGGATTCATTCCTGATACGCAAGGTTGGTTCAATATCTGCAAGTCAACTAATGTGATACACCACATTAACAAAGTGAAAAATAAATGTCATATGGTTATATCCATAAATGCAGAAAAAAACATTTGACAAAATCCAGCATCCATTTATGATAAAAACTCTCAGCAAAGTGGGAATAGAGGGAACATATCTCAACATAATAAAGGCCATATATGACAGACCCACAGCTAATGTCATACTCAATGGGCAAAAGCTAAAACCATTCCCCTTCAGATCAGGAACAAGATAAGGATGCCCACTTTCACCACGTTTATTCAACATAGTACTGGAAGTTCTAGCCAGAGCAATCAAACAAGAAAAAGAAATAAAAGGTATCCAAATTGGAAAAGAGAAAGTAAAATTGTCATTATTTGCAGATGACATGATACTATACAGAGAGAACCCCAAAGATTCCACCAAAAAACTGTTAGAACTGATAAATTAATTTAGTAAAGCAGCAGGATACAAAATTAATATTCAGAAATCAGTTGCATTTGTATACACCAATAACAAACTATCAGAAAGAGAAATTAAGTAAACAATCATATTTACAATTGCATCAAAAAAATAAGATACTAAGGAATAAATTTAACCAAGGAAGTCAAAGACCTGTACTCAGAAAATTGTAAGATATTGAAGTAAGAAATTAAAGAAGATACAAATAAATGGAAACATATACCTTGCTCATGGATAGGAAGAATTAATATTTTAACTAATGTCCATACTGCCTAAAGCAATATATAGATTCAGTGCAATCCCTATCAAAATACCAATGACATTTTTCACAGAACTAGAACAAGTAATCCTAAAATTTATATGAAACCATAAAAGACCCCAAATAGCCATAGCAATCCTGAAAAACAAGAACAGAGTGGGAGGTAACACGCTACCCAACATCAAATCATACTACAAGGCTATAGTAATGAAAACAGCATGGTATTGGCATAAAAACAGACACATAGATCAATGGAACAGAATAGAGAGCCCCAAAATAAATCCAATACTATATAGTCATTTAATCTATGACAAAGGAAGCAAGGATTTACATTGGAATAAAGACAATTTATTTAATCAATGGTGCTGGAAAAACTCGAGAGATACATGCAAAACAATGAAACTGGACCACATTCTTATACAATATACAAGAATAAATTCAAAATGGACTAAAGACTGAAATCTAAGACTTGAAAACATAAAACTCCTAGAAGAAAATGTAGGAAGTCAACTCACAGACATTACCCTTAGTAATATTTTTATTGATATATCCCCTTGAGGAAGGTAAGCAAAAGAAAAAATAAACATATGGGACTACATCAAACCAAAAAGTTTTTTCACAGCAAAGGAAGCCATTAACAAAACAAGACATCCTACTGAATGGGGGAATATATTTGCCAATGATACATCTGATAAGAGGTTATTATCCGAAAATGTATTTAAAAACTCATATAACTTAACACCAAAAAATAAGCAACCCTATTTAAAAAATGGCAGAGGACATGAAGTGACATTTCTCTAAAGAGGACATAGAGGTGGCTAATAGACATGGAAAGATGCTCCACGTCATTAATCATTAGAGAAAAGCAAATAAAAACCGCAATGAGATACCACCTCACTCCTGTTAGAATGGCTAGCATCAATAAATCAACAAAAAGCAAGTGTTGGTGAGGATGTGGAGAAAAGGGAACTCTTGTGCACGGTGGATGGGATTGCAATTGGTGCAGCCACTATGGAAAACGATATGGAGGTTCCTCAAAAAATTAAAAATACAACTACCTTATGACCAAGCAATTCCACTCCTGTGTATTTATCCAAAGAAATCCAAAACACTAATTTGAAAAAACATATGCACTCCTATGTTTGTTGCAGCACTCTTCACAGTAGCCAAGACATGGAAACAACCGAAATGCCCATCAATAGCCTGTTGGATAAAGATATTGTGGTACATTTATTCAATGGAGTATTACTCTGCTACAAAAAAAGAATGAAAGCTTACCATTTGCAACAACATGGATGGACCTAGAGACTATTATGCTAAGTGAAATAAGTCAGACTGAGAAAGTCAAATACCATATGGTATCACTTATATGTGGAATCTAAAGAACAGAATAAATGAGCAAACTATACAGAATCAGAGATACAGAGAAAAAACTGATGGTCCTAGATGGCAGGGTGGTTGGGGGATGGGGGAGAAAGATGAAGGGGTTAGAAAGCACAAACTGGTAGTCACAAAATAGTCACAGGGATGTGAAATATAGTATGAGGAATATAATCAATAATGTTGTAAAGAGTATGTAGGGTGCCAGATGGGTACTGGACTTATCGGGGGATCATTTCATAGACTGCGTAGATGCCTGACCACCACTGCACTGTGCACCTGAAGCTGAATCTGAAGTAGATTAATATTGAATGTCAATAATAATTAAATATATATATTCATTTATATAGTCATATATATAGTCACGAGATATAAAGTACAGCATAGGAAATATAGTCAATGGTACTGGAACAGCTTTATACAGTGTCAGAGGGGTAGTAGACTTGGGGGAATTATCACTTGGTGAGAGGTGTAAATGTCTAATCATTATGTTGTTTTGTACACCTGAAACTAATAAAATAAATAAATAAATAAACTTTTTAAAAAGCAAGTCATGGTACCTCACTCTGAATTTTATTCAAAGTGTAACAGGAAGCTATTGAATAGATCTAAGTAGGAAAGTCACATGATTCTATTAACATTTTAAAAATCACTCTTCTGTGTGGATAATGGATTAGAAGAGGCAAGAATGGAAGCAGGGAGACTAATTTGGAGTCTGTTGTAGCAACTCAGGTGTGGCTTGACTAAGATGGTGTTAGTAGAAGTCAGAGGTGTATTCCATATATATTTTGGCACTATAATCAGCATAATTTGCTGATGTATCTCTTTTGAGGAGAAGGAAGGCAAATCAAGGAATCAAGTTTTCAGAGGAAGGAATCAAGAAATTCATAGCTTTCTGGCTAGAAAAACTGTGGATGGATATTTATGCCATTAATTGGAATGGGAAAGATTATAGATGGGAAGCAGGCTCAGTAGAAAAAAATCAATAGTTTCATTTTCAACATGTTGTTTGATATTGGTGTGACCTATCAGAGTGGTGCTTTCAGGTAGACAGCTGGATATGAAAATCTGGAAACAGAAATTTGAAAATCATCAACATAAGATGATATTTGAATCCATGAGAACTGATGAGCTTTACTAGGGAAATTATGTAGCGAGAGAAGAGGGTCCCTAAAGTGTGTGAAAGAATGTCAACATTTAGAGTCAATTATAGGATGAGAAGCCAACAGAGGAACCAGAGGTGGAGCAATCAGCTGAAGTAAGAATAAAAAGCAGGAGAGACTAGTGTCACAGAAGTTGCTATGGACTGGCTGAATTATGTCCCCTGAAAATTCATATGTTGAAGCTCTAACCAGTAATGTGACTGTATTTGGAGACAAGGTCTTCAGGAGGTAATTAAGGTTAAATGAGGTTATAAGGGTTGGGCCTTAATCTATAGGATTTGTGTCCTTATAAGAGGAAGAGAGATTAAAGTGTTCTCTCTCTCTCTCTCTCTCTCTCTCTCTCTCTCTCTCTCACGCACGCATGCACGCGCGCGCGCACACACACACACACACCGAATGAGGACACAGTCAAAAGGTGGCAGTCAGCAAGCCAGGAAGAGGTCCTTACCAGAAACCAAATCCTGTCAGAACTTGGTTTGGACTTCCAGCCTCCAGAACCGTGAGAAATAAATTTTTTAAAAAATTAAATTTATTGGGGTGACAATTGTTAGCAAAATTACATAGATTTCAGGTGTACAATTCTGTATTACATCATCTATAAATCCCATTGTGTGTTCATCACCCAGAGTCAGTTCTCCTTCCATCACCATATATTTGATCCCCCTTACCCTCATCTCCCACCCCCCACCCCCCACCCCCCTTACCCTGTGGCAACCACTAAACTATTGTCTGTGTCTATGAGTTTCTGTGAGAAATGAATTTTTATTGTTTAAGCCACCCAGTATGTGGTATTTGTTATGGAAGCCTGAGCTGACTAATACAGAAGCCTAGAGGAGAATATTTCAAGAAGAAAAGGGTGGTGTTGAGGACTCAAGTAAAATGAAAACAAAGCAGTGACTATTGAACTTGGCAATACTGAGGTAATTATTGACCTTGACAAGAACAGTGTCTAAGAACAATGATGGAGATGGAAACCAGAAAAGAGTGGGCTGAGAGGAGAAATGCAATGATGAGGATGTGGAGACATCTACTACAGACAACTCCATTGGGAAGTTTTGTTATTAGGAGAATCAGAAAAGCAGAACAATGACTGAAGGATGACCTAGGTTCAAAACGCTTTCTCTCAAAAATTGGGAGCTAGTAGACGTTTTATGCTGATGTACATGATTGCATAGAAACAGAGAAAATAATGAAAAAGAGAGAAGAAATAAATTCAAAACGCAAGTAACTTGAGAGGTAAGAAGGATAATCCTCAAAGCATATGTTGAGAAACTGGCCTCTGGTGGGAGGATGGATACTCACTCAGCTGTAAGAGAAAGCAAGAGAAAAATAAGGGTGAAAACAAGGGTGGGATTGTAGACTTCGTGGTAGTAAGAAGTGGGAATTTCTGTAATGGTTTCTATTTTCTCAATAAAATATGAAATAAAATATAAGGTCAACAGATGGGAGTGAATGTGAAGGAGGAGATATAGGAGGCTTGATGAGAGAAGAAAAAGCTTGAAATAATATCTATGAGAAGAAACAAAAATAAACCTCTTAGAGAAACATAGTGGCATAATCAGGCAGAGTTAGGCATGAGTTCGAAGTCTGAGGTCGTGGATTTAAAAATTAAACCAGTTGATTCAGTTGTAGGGTTTTTCTCCAGCAAAGTTTGGGTGCTTGAAGGCAGGCACAGAAAAGGTAGGAGACAGGTTTCATCTAGCATTTTGATGATGAGAGAGAGGGACAAGTACAATAAGAGAGTGGTTATAATAATTAACCATGGAATCTAAGGGAGACAAGTGAAGCCAGGAGGTGGATAGGTAGGGAAGGTTTTGGGGTTGTTGGTTTTCTTTAAATTTCAGGTAGAACATTGTTTTTTCCCATAAAGTTTAAATAAAGTATAACATATGTACAAAAAAATGCACAAATTATTTGTATATAGATTGATGAATTTTTGCAAAGTGAACATATTCTTCTAACCAGCTCCCAGATCAAAAAGCAGAACATGACCAGGCTCCAGGAAATCCCTCTGTGCACACGTCCAATCACTACCTTCCAAAGGGTAACACTATCCTAACTTCTAAGATCCTGGATTAGTTTTGCATGGTTTTGTACTTTATATAAATGGAATCACATAGTACACACTCTTTTTTGTCTGGGTTTTTTCACTCAGCCAGACAAAGCTTTTTTCACTCAGCCAGACAAAATTTCACAAACATTTCACTCAGTTATGTTTGTGAAATTGATCTATTTTATTTGGGTGGATATTTGGGTACTGAGGCATCCCGACAACTGGTTTTATGCATTTTCCATGATGTCAACTGCCTCCTCCAAATAATAATAGAAACACCTTTCACACTTATGCTATTCTAGCTCCCTTTATATATAACCATGAATCCCTTGGCATCCCTTCCAGCTTGTGTCTTAATGTACTTTGTTGTTCATCTGAAGTATAGAAGTGACACATAGTATTTCCTAATGTAGGAATTAAATGTTTGAGTGTTTGGATTATTGTACTGACAGAAAACAGAAGATATTTTCCTTGGTGTATAATTAAAACTTGAGTTCTTTTTCCAACAAATGACAAATTTTGTAATGAATTACAGGTCAGTGCAAATATTTTCCATCTAAACAGAGCTTCTCTTCTAAATCACTTCTGTAGTTGTCCAAGATACAACTGTCACAGATTCCTTTCTATAATAATTGGTGTTATTGATGTTGTTGATATTGTATACACATCATGGCATTTAGATTTTTTAACTTTTTTTAAATTAAGATTTTATTTGATGTAATAGGAATGGCGGCAGCGAGGTTGTCTTCTTGAGTTCTCCTCCAGAACTTACCACAAGTTGAACATCTATAACCCATCAAAGGACTCTCAGCTCATCACACAGAACAGCTAAGAGACTGTATCAGGATTACTTGAAGGTGGGCAAACTGAGTGAGCAGGGGAAGAGGGAAGGGAGCTGAGTGGAGATGCAGCCTGCATCTGAAGCTGTGGAGATGCAGAGGATCCCAGGACAGAACAGAGACCACAAGAGCCAGGAGGTGGGCTCTTTCCCTGCGTCCCAGAGCTGATCTCTCCTGCCCAGAGAGCAGCACATTCAGCCTTTGAGGCAGTAACCTCAGCTGAGACCTCCAGCGTGGACCTAGGTCGGACAAAGGACATAAACTCCATACCTGGGCCCATCCCCCCACTCTCCCAATCCTACCCCCGCCCTTCCAGAGACTCAAACTGGCCCCTGAACTGAGGAGTAGTGTCAGATTACAGAGGAACAGTAGAGCTCAGGATTTGGGAAGACCCAGTTTGCAGCTGCTGTGACCCAAGAAAGGCCGGGAAGAGTGTGACACTGCTGGGCTGGGACAGAGAAGACTCCTCCATCCACAGCCCCCACCTTTTCTGGCCTGCCTAGAGCAGGGCAATTACAACTGGGGAGATACACCCAGGGGTCAGCAGCAGGTGGCAGAGGCAGCTCTGGGCTTTCAGCAGCTCAGAAATCTCGCAGCCTCCACACACACACACACACACACACACACACACACACACACACACACGGAAGAAGTGCCCTAAGACATAGGAGACCTGGGCACAGGGATGGCTGTGTTACTCTCAGTGCGCATAAGGGCAGGCAAGAGCAGAAACTGCACTGACTTTGTAAAAACTACCATCCAGACCCCATAGTCCCACTCATCTTGAACTGCAGTGCCAGGGTCACTCTGGGCACTAGGTGACCGACTCTGCCTGCACAATACACAGAGGACTCTTTGGTACAGCAGAGGACAACCTGGACATTACTTGATGGGCTTAAGCCAAGACTGCTGCTACTATTTTGCTTTGCTTTGTTTTTGTATTTTTGATATTTTTCCTGTGTTGAGTGTGGGTTATCGGTTGTTTTTACATGTGAGTGTATTTGGTTTCTTCTTTGTTGTTATTGTTGTGCTTGGTGATTTGCTTTGTTCTGAAATTGCCCTACACCAGGGCACAGCCCAAGAGGCACAAGATTCAAAACACCCAGAGGTCAACTCCAGACCAAACCAGAGTGCTACCGGGTTTGACATACAAGTGGCACACCCAGAGGGGATTCTCTGCAGGCACAAAAGCCCATAGAGACCAAACCTCATTTAAGCAGTTCACGCAGCAGAATATCCTGCTGTGGCAGAGCCAGTCTCACAACTAGTCAACCTAGGAGTCAATCCCACCTGCTGACATGCCAAAAGCAATTAAAGTTCAACTTTAACAGGACAATATACATAACTCAATGGTCACCTTTGGAGCACATGCACAGAAAGATAGGGAAGTGGTGTAAGTCAAATATAAAGGACACATACTACATAAGATAACCCACCCAAAACCAAGAACCATAGGGGATCTACCTAATATATCAAAGCAAACACAAAGAGTCAACCACAATGGGGAAACAAAGAAACATGTCCCAAATAAAAGAAAAGAAGAAACCTCCAGAATTGGAACAAAATGAAATAGAGGTAACCAAACTACCAGAGACAGAGTTCAGAACACTGATGATAAGAATGGTTAAGGAGCTTAGTCACGACATAAAGGATAGAGAAATCATAATGAACAACCAGTTAGAACTAAAGAATACAAAAACTGAAATAAAGAACACACTTGAAGGAATTACCAGCCAGTTAGATGAGGCAGAGGATCGAATCAACGACTTAGAAGACAAGTTAGCAAATATCACCCAAACGGAGCAACAAAAAGAAAAAATAATAAAAATCAATGAAAATTATTTAAGAGACCTCTGGGGTAACATCAAGTGCAACAACATGCGCATCATAGGAATACCAGAAGGTGAAGAGAGGGAGCAAGTGATCAAGAAATATTTGAAGTAATAATGACGAAAACTTCCCTAACCTGGTGAAGGAAACCGACATACAAGCTCAGGAAGTGCAGAGTTCCAAATTGGATAAACCCAAACAGGTCCACACCAAGACACATTACAGTTAAAATGGCAAAGGTTAAAGACAAAGAGAGAATCCTGAAAGCAGCAAGAGAAAGACAGAGGGTTACATACAAATGAACTCCTATAAGACTATCAAATGACCTTTCTATAGAAATATTACAGTCCAGGAGGGAGTGGCAGGATGTACTCAAAGTGATGGAAAACAAAGGCCTACAACCTAGGTTGCTTTATCCAGCAAGGCTATCATTTAAAGTTGATGGAGAGATAAAGAGCTTCCCAGAAAAGAATAAGATAAAGGAATTTATTACCAAGCCAGCATTGCAAGAAATACTAAAAGGACTTCTGTAAATAGAAGAAAGATGAAAACCATCTAACTACAAATTTAAAAATGGCAATAACTATGTACCTATCACTTTAAATGTAAATAATCACTTTAAATGTAAATGGATTAAATGCTCCAATCAAGAGACATAGGGTGGCTGAGTGGATAAGAAAGAAAGACCCTTGTATATGCTGTATACAAGAGACTCACCTCAGATCAAAAGACACACTCAAGCTGAAAGTGAAGGGTTGGAGTAAGATATTTCATGCAAATGGAAATGAGAAAAAAGCTGGAGTTGCAATACTTATTTCTGACAAAATAGACTTTAAAATGAAGAAAATATTAAAAGACAAAGACGGGCACTATATAATGATAAAGGGATCGATCCGACAAGAGGACATAACCCTAGTAAACATCTATGCACCCAACATAAGAGCACCTTAATATATAAAACAGATATTGGCTGACGTAAAGACAGAGATCAACAGTAACACTATCATAGTAGGGGACTTCAACACACCTCTGACTACAAGGGACAGGTCTTCCAGACAGAAAATCAATATGCAAACAACAGCCTTAAATGATACATTGGACCACTTGGATTTAATCAATATTTTCAGAGCATTTCACCCCAATGCTGCAGAATACACGTTCTTCTCAAGTGCACATGGAACGTTCTCCAAGATAGACCATATGTTAGGCCACAAAGCAAGTCTTGATAAATTTAAGAAAATTGAAATCATACCAATTGTCTTCTCTGACCGCAGTGCTATGAAATTAGAAATGAACTACAGGAAGAAAAACTGGAAGACACACAAATTCATGGAGGCTGAATAATATGTTACTAAATAATGAATGGGTCAAGCAGGAGATCAAGGAAGAAATCAAAAGATATCTCAAGACAAACGAAAATGAAAATACAACGAACCAAAATCTATGGGATGCCGCGAAAGCAGTCCTAAGAGGGAAGTTCATAGCACTGCAGGCCTACCTAAAGAAACAAGAAACATCACTAATCAACAGTTTATCTTCACACTTAGGGGATCTGGAAAAAGAACAACAAAATAAGCCCAAAGGGAGTACAAGAAAGGAGATAATAAAGATCAGAGCGGAAATAAATGAAATAGAAACCAGAAAAACAATACAAAAGATCAATGAATCCAAGAGTTGGTTCTTAGAGAAGATAAACAAAATTGACAAACCTTTAGCCAGACTCATTAAAAAAAAAGAGAGAGAGGACCCAAATCAGTAAAAACAGTAATGAAAGAGGAGAAGTGACAACAGACACCGCAGAGATACAAAAAATTTTTAACAAATTACTATGAACAACTGTATGCCAACAAATTTGACAACCTGGAAGAAATGCACAACTTCCTAAAGGCGTACAACCTTCCAAGGCTAACTCAAGAAGAAACAGAAAACCTGAATAGACTGATTACCACCAAGGAAATTGAATCAGTAATCAACAAGCTCCCAACAAACAAAAGCCCTGGACCAGATGGCTTTACAGGTGAATTTTACAGAACGTTCAAAAAAGAATTGTCACCTATTCTCCTCAAACTCTTCCAAAAAATCCAGAGGGAGGGAAGACTCCCAAACACTTTTTACGAAGCCACTATCACCCTGATCCCAAAATCAGACAAAGACACCACAAAAAAAGAAAACTACAGGCCGATATCGCTAATGAACATAGATGCAAAAATCCTCAACAAAATACTAGCGAACAGAATTCAGCAATACATTAAAAAGATCATACACCATGATCAAGTGGGATTCATCCCTGGTATGCAAGGGTGGTTCAACATCCGCAAATCAATTAATGTGATACACCACATTAACAAAATGTGGAATAAAAATCACATGATCATATCAATAGACGCAGAAAAAGCATTTGATAAAATCCAGCAGCCATTCATGATAAAAACCCTTAAGAAAGTGGGAATAGAGGGATCATATCTCAACATAATAAAGGCCATATATGATAAACCCACAGCTAACATCATACTCAATGGGGAAAAGCTAAAACCATTCCCCTTAAGATCAGGAACAAGGCAAGGTTGCCCACTTTCTCCACTTCTATTCAACATAGTGCTGGAAGTTCTAGCCACAGCAATCAGACAAGAAAAAGAAATAAAAGGCATCCAAATCGGTAAGGAGGAAGTAAAACTGTCATTATATGCAGATGATATGATACTATATTTAGAGAACTCTAAAGACTCCACCAAGAAACTATTAGAGCTGATAGATGAATTTAGTAAAGTAGCAGGATACAAAAATTAATATTCAGAAATCAGTTGCATTTGTATATACCAATAATAAAACATCAGAAGGAGAAATTAAAAAAGCAATTCCATTTACAATTGCTCCAAAGACTATAAAATACCTGGGAATAAATTTAACCAAAGAAGTAAAAGATCTGTACTCAGAAAGTTATAAGACACTGAACAAAGAAATGAAAGAAGATACAAATAGATGGAAACACATACCATGTTCATGGATAGGAAGAATTAATATAGTTAAAATGTCCATACTGCCTAAGGCAATATACATATTCAACGCAATTCCTATCAAACTACCAACGACATTTTTCACAGAAATAGAACATATAATCCTAAAATTTATATGGGACAACAAAAGACCCCGGATATCCTCAGCAATCTTGAGAAATAAGAACAAAGTGGGAGGTATAACAATTCCTGACATCAAATTATACGACAAGGCTACAGTAATCAAAACAGCATGGTACTGGCATAAAAACAGACCCATAGATCAATGGAACAGAATAGAGAGTCCAGAAATAAATCCATGCCTATATGGTCATTTAATCTACGACAATGGAAGCAAGAATTTACGGTGGGGTAAAGACAGTCTATTCAATAAATGGTCCTGGGAAACCTGGACAGACACATGCGAAAAGATGAAGCTGGATCACCTCCTTACACCACATACAAAAATAAATTCAAAATGGGTTAAAGATTTAAATGTAAGATCTGAAACCATAAAATTCCTAGAAGAAAATATAGGAAGAAACTTCACAGACATTACCTGGAGTAAGATTTTTACTGATATATCCCCTCGCGCGAGGGAAGTAAGAGAAAAAATAAACATGTGGGATTACATCAAACTAAAAAGATTTTTCACAGAAAAGGAAACCATCAATAAAACAAAAAAGGATCCTACTGAATGGGAAAAGATATTTGCCAATGATACATCTGATAAGGGGTTAATATCACAAATTTATAAAAAAAACTCACTCAACTCAACTCTAAAAAAACAAACAACCCAATTAAAAAATGGGCAGAGGACATGAAGAGACATTTTTCTAAAAAGGACAGACAGATGGCAAACAGACATATGAAGAAATGCTCAACCTCACTAGCCATCAGAGAAATGCAAATAGAAGCCACAATGAGATACCACCTCACCCCAGTCAAGATGGCTATCATCAATAAATCAACAAACAACAAGTGCTGGCGCAGATGTGGAGAAAAGGGAACGCTGGTGCACTGTTGGTGGGAATGCAGATTGGTGCAGCCACTATGGAAAACAGTATGGAGGTATCTCAAAAATCTGAAAATGGAACTACCTTATGATCCAGCAATCCCACTCCTAGGTATCTACCCCGAGAAATCCAAAACTCCAATTCAAAAATCTTTATGCACTCCTGTGTTTATTGCAGCACTATACACAATAGCCAAGACATGGAAACAACCAAAATGCCCATCGGTAGATGACTGGATTAAGAAACTGTGGTACATTTATACAATGGAGTATTATGCAGCCATAAAGAAGAAAGAAATCTTACCATTTGCAACAACATGGATGGACCTAGAGAACATTATGTTAAGTGAAATAAGTCAGACAGAGAAAGACAAATACCATATGATCTCACTTATATGCGGAATCTAAAGAAAAGAATAAGTGAATGAACTAATCAGAGACAGTTTTGGAAACATGGAGGAAAAACCTGAGGGTTGCTAGAGGGGCGGGGGCGGGTGGGGATAAGGGGAAGGTGAGAGGTTTAGAAAATAGTCGGTAACCACAAGATGGCCACGGGGTTTTGAAAATTAATTTGGGGAACATACAGAGGGATAGTGGATGGGGGGAGGGGGGTTCACACAGTGTGAGGGATATAAATGATAAACGTCTAAATTTTGCTCTGTCTTGTGCACCTGAAACCAATTTTTAAAAAAAAGTTAAAAAAAATAAAATAAAATAAAGTTTTTGATCCTTCATATAAAAGATATATGACTGGAAAAAAAATATATATATATATTGTTATTTTAAGTCCTAATTTCTGATTATTTCCTTTGGATGGATACTAAAAGAGGAATTATTGTATCAAAGGGTATGTGTATTAAAGGGTTCTGCAAAAAAAAAAAAAAAGAAATCTATGTAATTTTACTAACAATTGTCACCCCAATAAATTTAAAAAAGAAAAAAGAAAAAAACTGTGGTACATTTATACAATTGAGTATTATGCAGCCATAAAGAAGAATGAAATCTTACCATTTGCAACAATATGGATGGACCTAGAAAACATTGTGCTAAGTGAAATAAGTCAGACAGAGAAAGACAAATACCATATGACTTCACTTATATGTGGAATCTAAAAAAAAGAATAAATGAATGAACTAATCAGAAACAGTTTTGGAGACATAGAGGAAAACCTGATGGTTGCTAGATGGGGGGGTGGGGATAAGGGGGAAGATGAGGGGATTAGTAAACACAATCGGTAACCACAAGATTGCCAGGGGGATACAAAAGTCAATTTGGGGAATGTGATCAATAATGTTGTAAATATTTTATAGGGTATCCGATGGACACTTGTCTCATTAGGGAGACCACCTCAGGGATGATGTAGATGCCTGATCACTGCACTGTAAACCTGAAGCTGAAGCTGAACAATAATGAATGTCAAGTACAATTTTATATATATGTATATATATATCGTTACAAGAAGTGGAATACAGCATTAGGAATAGAGACAGTAGAAATGTCATGGCTGTATGCGATGTCTGAGGAGTAGTAGATTGGGGGAGGGACGTTATCACTTGTGAGGGATATAAGTGATAAATGTCTAATTATTACATTGTTTTGTACACCTGAAACTAATTTTAAAAAAAAACACACCAGTTCTCTAAAGTAAGTCTTGAACCTATGCAACGTGATGAAATGCTAGAAACTCATATTGATAATAATTATATCATGTCATTAAAATAAACATCTAATAAGTAAAAGTCAAAAAACTTAAGATTTTATTTTAAAAGCAGTTTTTGGTTCAGAGAAAAATTGACAGGAAGGTACAAAGATATAACCTCTCCCCCACACATGCACAGCCTCCCCCATTAACAACATCCGCACCAGAAGAGTACATTTGTTACAATTGATGAACCTATGTTGACACAGCATAATCTCCCAAAGTCCATAGTTTACCTTAGGTTTCATTCTTGGTATTGTACATTCTATGGGTTTGGACACATGTATAATAACATGTATCCATCATTATAGTACCATACAGAGTATTTTCACTGCCCCACAAAAACCCTAGCAACCACTGATCTTTTTACTATCTCCATAGTTTTGCTTTTTCCAGAATGTCAGATAGTTGGAATTCATACAGTATATAGCCTTTTAAGATATGCGTTTAAGGAGGACAATGATTTTTGGTCTTCCGTGTTGAGAAAATATGGTGTAAGGGCTCAGGTGGGCTGTGTCTGCTTTCTCTGCTGTACTGCTACAGGGACTGCTGACATTCCGCGATGTGTTCATAGAATTCTTTCAGGAGTGGGAATGCCTGGATCCCTCTCAGCAGAAACTGTACATGGATGTGATGTTGGAGAACTACAGGAACCTGATCTCCCTGGGTCTCGCTGTAGCTAAGCCAGATCTGGTCACCTTTTTGGAGCAAAAGCAGGAGGCCAGGGGAGCGAAGATAAAGAAGACAGCCATCCACCCAGATATGTCTGCTCATGGCACCCTGGGCTTGTTTCCAAAGCCAGGCATAGAAGATTCATTTCACCAAATGCTACTGAGTACACACAATGGAGAAAGAAGTTATCAATTCAATGAATCTTGGAAAAAATTTAACCAAGGATCAAATCCTCATAAACATCAGAGGATTCAGCTTCCAAAGAACCATTATAAATATGGGAAACTGTTTGTTCAAAGCTCAAATCTTCTTATACATAAGAGTATTCATATTGCAGAGAAGATAGATAAATGTCGTGAAGGTGGCAAATCTTTGAATCAATCTTTAAATCTTACTGAACATCAGAATATTCATACTGGGGAGGAACCTTGCCAATGTAATCAGTGTGTGAGAGTTTTCAGTCTAGTATACAATCTGAAAGAGAGAATCTGTAATGAAGAGGAATCTTATAAATGTAAAGAATGTGGTAAAACCTTTAACTAGCATTCATATCTTACTAATATCAGAGAATTCATACCACAGAGAAGCCTTACAAATGTAGAGAATGTGGCAAAGCCTTTAAGCAGAGCTCAAATGTTATTCGACATCAGAGAATCCATACTGGAGAGAAGCCTTACAAATGTAAGGAATGTGGCAAAGCTTTTAACCGGTGCTCAAAACTTACTCAACATGAGAGAATTCATACTGGAGAGAAACCTTATAAATGTAGAGAATGTGACAAAGCCTTTATTCAACATTCACATCTTCATCGACATATTAAAATTCATATTGGACAGAAAGTTTAAAACTGTAAAGAATGTGGTAAACCCTTTAGCTGGACCTACAGCCTTACTCAATATGAGAGAATGCATACTGGAGAGAAATTCTACATTTGCAATAAATAATGAAAGCCCTTTGTTCAAAATATACACTTCAGAGAAACCTCCCAGAGTTCATGCTGGAAAGTGACTTTAAAGACATTTAAAAATGTGGGAAAGTATTAAATAGAAAACAAAATCTAAAATATCAGAATTCACAGTCAAAAGTAGTAAGTCAATAACACTTCTTAGATATTACTCTAAAGCGGAATACTTACTACAGAGAATAATCCGAAGTTTAAAAATTTAGATAACTCATTTATTAGTATACTTCAAAGTATCAAGGAACAGGCATAATTACTTACAATGTATCTTTATATTTGAGATTTTTTGAAAAGAAAATATTAATGTGATTCAACTGTCAAATCACTTCATGCTGTGCCTGTGTTTCTACTGTGTATGTGAGTCATGGGTTTGATTCTTGCTGCCTCAGAGATCTGAGAGCCCTTGGGTGTCAGGTGGGATTCACTCATATCTGCTTTTCCATGGAAGATTGAGGACAATGTAAGACACAATGTATGAAGAAACTTTAAATGAAGATGCTGTTTGTGGTTGACTTAGAACATTGATGTAAGTCACCATGCGGTAGGTGTTCAGGGCATCTTTTTTTGCATTAACGTAAGACAGGAATATTTTGAATTTCAATAGTTTTATCATTTTCTCTTTGAGGAATAAAACATGACAGTTCATTACAATCCTGATGTATCTTCATTGTGGTCATAGATAGAAGTTATGAATATTATTTGATGTGGTTAAAATGAAGAAGTGTTCACCAATATTTGAGAAAAATATAGATAACTCATCCTTAGGTATATAAAATTCTTGAATATCTATCTTCACTAAACAATTAGCCTTGAAAACCATAGGAAGCATAGCTCTCAGATCATTCTATCAGAAGAATAGGAATGGGGCCGGCCGGTTAGCTCAGTTGGTTAGAGCGTAATACTCATAACACCAAGGTCCCCAGTTCAATTCCCACATGGGCCAGTGAGCTGCACCCTCCACAACTAGATAGAAAACAACAACTTGACTTGGAGCTGATGGGTCCTGGGAAAACACACTGTTCCCCAATTAAAAAGAAAGAAAAAAAAGTATAGGAATGCTTCTTGAATGCTTGTAATGTGTATTATGACCAGTGCAACCAGTGGGGTTGCAATGCTTTATTTAGATAGAGTTGTGTGTGACCATAATATATTTTAATTAATAAAGCTGAATGAATTTGAAAAAAATAAGATATTCATTTAAGGTTCCTCCATGTCTTTTCATGATTTGATGGCTCATTTCTTTTTAGCTCTAAACAATATTCCATTCTCTGGATGCTCCACAGTTTATTTATCCATTCACTTACTGAAGGACATCTTGATTGTTTCCAAGTTTGGGCAATTATGAATAAAGCTGCTATAAATATTCATGTGCAGGTTTTTTGTGTGGACCATAAGTTTCCAGATCTTTTGGATAAATAGCAAGGAGTATGATTTCTGGATCATATGTTAAGAGTATGTTTAATTTTGTAAGAAACTGCCAAACTGTCCTCCAATGTGACTGTAGCATTTAGATTTTTATCTACTAGATTGTAAACTCATGAAATCAGATGCCATGTCTGTTGTTGCTCATCACCAGACTCCTAAGTTCTAGGCATAGAGTAGGCACTTATATTTACTGGATAAATGAATTAATTACCTAAACTATGGAATCCAGAACATGCTAACTCAATTTGTAACTGAAACCAAATTAGGAGGTGAGGCTAGCATCTTAAAATATGTAGTAAGAATTTTACATGACCCTGACATATGGGAGAAATGGCCAGAAAGGAAACAAAATCAGCATTTATAGGACAAAATAGGTAACCGTTTTCAGAAGTGATTGTTAATATTACAAGTGTAGTCAAAGCATCATATTTCTAAAGAAACAGTGACAAAGTTGTATGTGTTTGGTGGGGAGGAGAATAAAGAAGGATCTCAAAACAAGGTCCATGTGAAGACTGGTTAAAGGACTTGTTGATACTTAAGCTAGGGAAAATAAAAACTGAAGGGTATATGAGGGCAACCCAGATATTTGGAGGTCTGTTATGTTAAAGGAAAAGTGCATTGGCTAGTACATGGTGTGCAGATTGCCACTATCCCACTCCTGTCCTCACAGCAGACATCGCAACACATTTTCTTATTGTGATCTAAGCAGTAAACACTAATTGATATAAACTGGCAAATAAAGTGAAACTGTCAAATATATTAATTAAGCAAACAAACTTTTATGATATATATAAAATTTAAGAAAATAATGTTCATTTCTGAGGAATAAACATGGAAGGAAGATGAAACTTTATCTTAACTTTACAATCAAAATAAACTGCTCTTTAATAGACTTAGAACACAATGCTTTCTTTAAGAAAAGTTGAATAAGCCTACTTTGGATGTTTTACATTAGCCAACATAAATTTTACAATATTAATTTTCATCCAAACCATCATATTAGGACTAACACATTTATCTGAACAATGTTATGCAGCATTTGCAACAACTATAAGACAAGAGATCTGTAATGTTCTAAAAAAAAAAAAGTAAAATGTTGAAACTTACAGCCTTAAAGAAATTCTTATCTTTTTAAACAAAAAATTGTTGGTACATTAGTGAACAATGACTTCTTGCACAGAGATGCTGAACATTGTATTTTCTTTGAATTTTTTTCTTTTAACCTACATTATTGATGACAAGCAACCTATTTTTAGAAACTTCTCACCATCCTCAAAGGAGAAACTTGTATTTCAGTATTTTTCCTTAAATTAAGGGAGACTTCCACAAAACCTATCTACCATCTCAGGTCAAAACTAGTACCAAAATAAGTGGGAATTAGAGGTTGCAGATTTCATAAAGAAGAACTTTCTAATAAAGTAAACTGTCTAAACATTGGAATGGGCTGCTTGTGAAATAGTTATTCAGAGTCTGAATGACACAAGTTAGGGAGTTGTAGAAGGGACAATAGCTGAAATGCTAGAAAAAGCTCCTGGTTCCTAAATGCTTATATAAGGGCCAGCTTATCAGAACCCCCTAGGGATCTTGTTAAAACCACACATTCCTGGGCCCCAGTGCAAAGATTTCAGAGTCAGGGACTTGTAATCTACACTTTTGATAAATCCTCTATGTGATTTTGATGTGCAGCTAGGTTCAGGAATCTGTGGATTAGATAATTGCTAAGATCCCTGCCAAAACCTAGAGTCTATGTACTGGTTTCTTTTTTCTGTGTATTTAAAAGGATTTATTGGTTACCAGAGAGTAAGGGGGGAGAGAGTGGTAGAGGAGAGTAAAGGGGATCAAATATATCGTGATAGAAGAACTGACTCTGGGTAGTGAACACACAATGCAATATATAAATGATGTATTATAGAATTGTACACTGATTTCTGAAGATAACAGGGGGAGGTGGATTTTCTATTAAAGGGGACTTCAAAGAGTTGAGAGACTGTGGTGAGTGGGCAAGATGTAGGATATTCTCCTTAGTTTTTCAGGTTCCAGAAACCTCAAAGAATAGTGATACATGCTGGTCAAACTCATGATGGCCATATACCTATTTTATCCACTTACAATGGAAAAATTGTAAATTTGCACACTTTCCTTATGGATTTTAGGATCAGCTTGTAAATTTCTACAAAGAAGCCAGATGGGATTCTAGTAGAGATTACATTGAATCTGTAGATCAATTTGGAGTGTATTGTCATCTTAATAATATTAAGTCTTCTGATCCATGAACATGGCATGTTTTTCCGTTATTTAGATCTTCTTTAATTTCTTTCAATGTTTTGTTCTTTTTAATATTTGTTGTTTTACGTTTTGTGCTTCTTTCTAAAATTTATTCCTAAATATTTTATTCTTTTTGATGCTATTGTAAATGCAGTTATTCTTATTTTCATTTCAGATTCTGGCAATTTATTTGTTGAAGAAACCATGTTGTTTCCTGTAGTTCGACTCCCCGACATCCTCACTCTAAATCCAAGTCTGAATTTTCTACCTTACATCTTTGTGATGTTATTTAATATCTTTCTGTATTTTCCTAAAAATTCATATTTATATCTAGAGGTTTGATCAGATTCAAATTCTATTCTTTGGCAAAAATACATCATAGACACTGCTTTATTTTCCCATTAAGAGTCATATGATATTTGGTTATTACTCTTTTTGTAATGTTAACAGACACTGATGATCATTGCCTAAATCCATTAATTCATTAACAGTTGTAAAATTCTACAATTCTTTCTTAATTTATTAGCTGGAAATCTTCTACAAAAACATTTTCCTCACTATTTGGTTACATAGAGAAAGAATGTGTATAACAAAAGCAGGTTAAATGTTTGATTCATTATTTTATTTACCAGATTCAAAATAATGGGCTAGCTTTCTCCAAGTTGACCAATTGTATTTTTAAGTATCATTATGAACTCATATACTTAAACGTATTTGATATATTTCAATCCATTGTAATTATCGTCTTTAGATACTCAAATCGCTTCATGCTTGGCCAGTGAGAGTCTCTTCAATTTAGCTCTCAAGTCCTTTTGACACAACCCTAGTAGTGTTCCTGTATAGGGAAAACCCTGATCACAAGTCCAGGTTGTTACCTGTGCTCTGACTGATCAGCTATATATCAGAGGTTCCTATGACCTCCTCCCCCTTGGATTCCATTATTTGCTAGTGCAGCTCACAGAACTCAGAGAAACACTTATGTTTACCAGTGTATTAGACATAATAAAAGATACAGATGAACAGCCAGATGAAGAGGTACATAGCAGGAGGTCTGGCAGTGTCCTGAAAGTGGAAGCTTCGGTCCCTGTGGTGTCGGGGTGCTCGCTCTCCCAGTATGTGAATGTATTCACCAAACTGGAAGTTCTCCAAACCCCATACTTTTGGGATATTTATGGAGGTTTCCTAATGTAGGCATGATCAGTCATTAACTCCATTTTCAGCTCTTCTCTCTCTAGAGAAGTAAGGGGTGGGGCTGAAAAGTCCAAGCTTCCAGTTATGGCTTGGTCTTTCTGGTGACCAGCCTCCATCCAGGAGCTATCCAGGAGCCACCCAAAGTTGCTTCAATAGAACAAAAGACTATCCTATCACCCGGAAAATTCCAAGGGATTTAGAAGCCTTGTGTTAGGAACCTGGTTCAAAGACCAAATATTAGAACATAAGATATAGTGCCTCGTAAGTGGTGGGCATGATAGCGAACTCAGGAGGGTCATCTACGAGCTTAAGTTGTCATTGTTGAATTGTTCTATTGTGCCAGAGGGCTCTACGTGATTGGGGCCTGGTCAGTTCTTCCTGGCGGGGCGCATGGGAAATGCTGAGTGCGCTGGGAAAGTCTGGAGCAGCTCTCTGTGCAGACTGTGGGAGTCGACTGTGCCCTCCCTTCAGTTCTGCATTTGTACTGAGCTGGTTTTCATCCACCTTGAGTAGTTATCCAAAGAAGCCTATGACTTCATACATTCGATTTTCTAAAGAATACCTACCCATATTTAAAGCTCAGAACCCAGATGTAAAAAATTCAGAACTATAACCGTACATGAACTTCATTTCTTTAGCATACATATTGCTTTAATCCAAGTTAGCTTTGTTTATCCTGATAGAACTGTAACTCACTTGCATTCTTTCCCCAGATACTCCTATGTATATTGTATGTCCATTCCTTTTAATCATTAAGATCTAAGGACATTAAGTTCCAGTAAACAGCAACACTTAAGAATAAAGCTTCACAGAGAACCATGTGATTTCACTGATATGTGGTATATAAACCAAAAACAACAAAAGAACAAGACAAACAAATGAGAAACAGAAACTCATAGACACAGACAATAGGTTAGTGGTTACCAGAGGGTAAGGGGGGTGGGGGGTGGGAGATGAGGGTAAGGGGGATCAAATATATGGTGATGGAAGGAGAACTGACTCTGGGTGGTGAACACACAATGGGATTTATAGATGATGTAATACAGAATTGTACTCCTGAAATCAATGTAATTTTACTAACAATTGTCACCCCAATAAATTTTTTTAAAAAAGAAAAAACAGGCCTGGAAGTACACACTGTTCCCCAATAAGGTCCTGTTCCCCTTCCCCAATAAAATCTTACAAAAAAAAAGAATAAAGCTTCAGGTCTATCAATTATGACCAAGATACAATAACCAAACCTCAAACTAGAATAAAGCTTCAGTCAAACAAAGATAACACCTTGGCCTCACTTATGTTTCAGCTCCAGATTCGTGAAATCAGAACAGTCCCACAGACCACATCCCCTGGGAACTGGACCAAACAATGCCATGACTGACACCAGGACCTGAAGCCATGATCAATTCCTCCCTGTCTTAGCCCTGACCAATCAGTAGAGCTCACAACCCCAACTCCTACAATAACCATGTTTAATGATTTTTCCCTTATGTAATCTAGACATTAGAGGCCATCAGGGAGCCAGGTTTTTGAGAGCACTAGCTCACCTGTGTCTCCGGGCTTGGCACCAAGTCTAAATAAACCTTCACTTTCTTTGCTACAAACTCCTGCTCGTGTTTTCGTTTGGCTTGGACACGCACAGGCAAGAGGACCCCTTGAGTCTGTGGTAACAGAACCAATTTTAAAAATTGCTGAGCTATGGAGAGAACTTCCTGATTCAGAGAAAAATATGTATGAAGATGCATATAAGGCAGACTAGCAGGCATGCAAAGAAGAGATAAACAGGGGTGGCCGGATGGCTCAGTTGGTTAGAGCGCGAGCTCTTAACAAGGTTGCCAGTTCAATTCTCACATGGAATGGTGGGTTGCGCCCCCCGCAACTAAGACTGAAAACAGCAACTGGACTTGGAGCTGAGCTGCGTCCTCCACAACTAGATTGAAGGACAATGACTTGGAGCTGATGGGCCCTGGAAAAACACACTGTTCCCCAATATTCCCCAATAAAAAATTTTTTTTAAAAAAAAGAAGAGATAAACAGAATTCAAGAACAGCTAACTCCAAATCAAATGGTATCTTTGGAAAAAGAAATCATGCAAAAACGTTTAAAAAAGAAAATGATAACAAAAAAGAGAGAGTTGACAATGCTTGGAAAACCAAAAAGACCTCGCTCAGTTTATAACATTTTTATATCTGAACACTTCCAGGAAGCTAAGGATGGTACACTACAGTTAAAGCTGAAGACTGTAAATAAAACCTGGAAACATCTCTCTAGTTCTCAAAAGCAAGTATTAATATATATTCAACTTGCTGAAGATGATATAATTGATTATTATAATGAAATCAAATCTTGGGAAGAACAAATGGTTGAAGCTGGATGAAATGATCTTCTCCATTGCAAAATGAAACCCCAGGCAAAAAGCACAGAGGAGTGTTAAATAGAAGATTGAGTTATGTTCATAATGGATAGACACAAGAAATCAATTAGGTCTCAATACCTGAAGCTGTTGTAAAATTAGAAAGCATAAAGTTGGTAAACATTTTATACTTAATTTTTTTCCTTTAGTCCACAGAATTCTGCCACTTTGATACATTTTGTATTAGTATCTTGCTTTGGAAAACCCAAACAGATAAAAGTTCATGCAAGGGGGAGGACGGATGGCTCAGTTGGTTAGAGTGTGAGCTCTAAACAACAGGGTTACCGGTTTGATTCCCACGTGGGCCACTGAGCTGCGCCCTCCACAACTAGACTGAAAACAACGAGCTGTCGCTGAGCTTCCAGTGGTGCGGTCGGCTAGAGAGTGAGCTCTCAACAAGGTTACCTGGTTCATTTCCCACATGGGATGGTGGGTTGAGCTCCTTGCAACTAAAGATTGAAAACGGAGACTGGACTTGGAGCTGAGCTGAGCCCTCCACAACTAGATTGACGGACAACAACTTGGAGCTGATGGGCCCTGGAGAAACACACTATTCCCCAACATTCCCAAACAAACAAACAAACAAACAAATAAATAAATAAATATTCATGCAAAATTTATTTTGTGTTTAGGAACTACTAAGCGTTAAAATAATCCATGAAATGTATCGGTAATCATTTTACCTATGATAAAGGTGAATCAGACTGTGAAGTTTTTTTATACTTGATGACTGTGGAAAGTATTCTTGCTTCCTTAAATTATGGAGGCAGGGTTTTCCTATTCAAAAGTGTCTCAAATATATGATGTAATTGGGCATTTTTTAAAGAGCACAAGAACTCATCTAGGTAAATTCCAATTCTTGGGTATAATTCATTTTATATTCAGAGTTGATGGTGGTACCTGCAAAGCATTGCTGGTTTCAGTTGCAATTTTTTGTACGAGGGATGGAGATTTATAAACCTTTTTCTTATTGTCTTTTTTCCTAAAGTAAAAACTAAGAAATTATGTACCAAATCTAAGCATATTGTTTTATATTGCATTGAATACATTTTCTTTTGTTTCCTAAAAAAAAAAAAGAAAGAAAAGAACATAAGATGCTCTTAACATTTAAGAATTTACAAGGTTTTCAGGAGTTCTGTGCCAGGAAATGGGGGGGCAGAGACCAGTATACATTTTTCCTATTATCTCACATTTCCTTAGCTTCCTTGTTATCTGGTGTGACAAGATATTCTAGGTTTATCTTAGATAGCTCCTGCCACAGAAATTTCTCTAAGAAACTTTGGTCCCTTTCATTGAAAAACGGTATTTAGAATCTCAATCTGGGCACTGGATTGCTCTTTGGCACTGGGATTTTCATTGTTTCTATGTTTGAAAATAACATGTTTTTAGTTTAGTGGTTGCCAGAGGGTAACGGAGGCGGGGGGTGGGGGGTGGGAGATGAGGGTAAGGGGGATCGAATATATGGTGATGGAAGAACTGATTCTGGGTGATGAACACACAATGGGATTTATAGATGATGTAATACAGAATTGTACACCTGAAATCTATGTAATTTTACTAACAATTGTCACCCCAATAAATTTAATAAAATAAAATTAAAAAAAAAAAAGTAATAAACTGAGTTCATACTGATGCTCTCAATAATTGGATGATCTTCAGAGATCTTTCCTTCAGGCTATGGATAAACTTGCAAAGTGTCCCTATTCCACAAGATTATTTACATATCTAGTGATTTTAAAAAAAATTATTGTGTCACCAAAACCAGTGACTCACCTTTGGACAATGATGGGTGAATATTGACAAACTCTTACTGCTCAATTTTCTTTTTACATATCTGTGGCTACTATATTTTCTGAATAAAACATCAAATGGTCCCATAAGTATTACTGTTCATAAATATGGGGAAATAGAACAAAATATTCTAAATCAGAACTACCTCAAAAATATGAAATACGAGGTTGGACAATTAAGTTTGCAATCTTGTCCTAGAAAAAGTGTTATATACCTCCTTGCTGAATATCACTCTTTGCAGATGACATGATGCTATATACAGAAAACCCTAAAGACTCCACCAAAAAGCTATTAGAAACAATGAACAAATACAGTAAAGTTGTTGGCTACAAAATCAACGTAGAAAAGTCCATTGCATTACTGTATACTAACAATGAAATCTCAGAAAAATAAATTTAAAAAAAAAACAATTCCTTTTGCAATTGCAACAAAAAGAATAAAATACCTAGGAATAAACTTAACCAAGAATGTGAAAGACCTATACACTGAGAACTATAAGACATTTTTAAAAGAAAATGAGGAAGACACAAAGAAATGGAAAGACATTCCGTGCTCATGGATTGGAAGAATCAACATAGTTAAAATGGCCATATTACCCAAAACAGTATACAGATTT
The DNA here is from genome assembly GCF_057876585.1 of Rhinolophus sinicus. NCBI lineage: Eukaryota > Metazoa > Chordata > Mammalia > Chiroptera > Rhinolophidae > Rhinolophus > Rhinolophus sinicus. The sequence goes on along the minus strand of NC_142518.1, from coordinate 69,120,682 downwards.
AATGCAATCCCCATCAAAATTCCAATGGCATTTTTAAAAGAAATAGAACAAAAATCATCAGATTTGTATGGAACCACAAAAGATCTCAAATAGCCAAAGCAATCTTAAAAAAAGAGAACCACTCTGGAGGTATCACACTCCCTGACTTCAGCTTGTACTACAGGGCTACAATAATTAAAAAAAAACACAACACAGTATGGTATTGACAGAAAAACAGACACACAGAGACCAATGGAATAGAACTGAGAACCCAGAAATAAACCCACATAAATATGGACAGATGATTTTCGATAAAGAAGCCAAAAACATACAATGGAGAAAAGACAGCCTGTTCAATAAATGGTGCTAGGAGAGTTGGAAAGCCACATGCAAAAGAGTGAAACTAGACTGCTATCTGTCATCATGTACCAAAATTAACTCAAAATGTATCAAAGACCTAAACATAAGACCTGAAACAATAAACTACATAGAAGAAAACATAGGTATTAAACTTATAGATCTTGGATTCAAAGAGGATTTTATGAATTTCATTTCAAAGGCAAGGGAAGTAAAAGGTGAAATAAATGAATGGGATTATATCAAACTAAAAAGCTTCTGCACAGCAAAAGAAACCATCGACAAAATAAAGAGGCAACCAACCGACTGGGAGAAGATTTTTGCAAACAACACCTCCAATAAGGGGCTAATATCCAAAATATATAAAGAACTCATACAACTCAACAACAACAACAAAAAAAACCCCCAAACAATCCAATTAAAAGATGGGCAGTGGACCTGAATAGACATTTCTCCAAAGAAGACATGCAAACGGCCAATAGACATATTAAAAAATGCTCAACATCACTAATCATCAGAGAAATGCAAATAAAAACCACAATGAGATATCACCTCACACCAGTTAGAATGGCTATCATCGACAAGTGTTGGAGAGGCTGTGGAGAAAAAGGAACCCTCATACACTGTTGGTGGGAATGCAGACTGGTGCAGCCGCTATGGAAGGCAGTGTGGAGGTTGCTCAGAAAATTAAAAATAGAATTACCATATGACCCAGCAAACCCTCTTCTGGGTATCTACAAAAAAAATCTGAGAACATTTATCCATAAAGATAAATGTGCTCCGATGTTCATTGCAGCTTTATTTACAGTGGCCAACACATGGAAACAACCAAAGTGTCCTTCGATAGATGATTGGATAAAGAAGATGTGGTATATATACACAAAGGAATACTATTCTGCCATAAGAGAAGATGAAATAGTACCATTTGGGACAACACGGATGGATCTTTAGATTATCATGATAAGCAAAATAAGTCAGACAGAGAAAGTTAAGAACCATAGATTTCACCTATATGTGGTATATAAGACTGAAAACAACAAAAGAAGAAGACAAACAAATGAAGAAACAAAAACTCATAGACACAGACAATAGTTTAGTGGTTATCAGAGGATAAGTGGGGGGGTGGTGGTAGATGAGGGTAAAAGGGATCAAATATATGGTGATGGAAAGAGAACTGACTCTGGGTGGTGAATACACAATGTGATATATAGATGATGTATTACAGAATTGTACGCCTGAAACCTATGTAACTTTACTAACAATTGTCACCCCAATAAACTTTCATTTAAAAAAGAGCAATAATTATTGATGCTGCAAGATCTATTCATATTCAACGAATATTTTCTGAACATTTCTTATGTAACAAGCATTGCCCTATGCTCTGGGGATATGACGGTGAATCTAGACAGTCACAGTTCTTGACTTTATAGTGCAATATAGTTTAGCAGAGAACGGCAGTTGTCAATCAAATAATCATACATTTAAGTATCTCATCATAAACGGGTAAGTAGTATGAAGAAAAAGCACAGCAGGCTGCAGGAGCCTAGAAGATAGTAAATCAGGGCACTTTCTCTATTTTGGGGTTACTGAGAAAGGTGACCCTGAGGAAGTGACATTTAAGCTGGGACCTGTGGGACTGACAGAGTGGTTGACTTGTGAAAAGGTGTAAGAGAGACTGGCCTAGATGGAGGGAGGGCTTGTGTGAGGGCCCTCAGGGGGCACATGGTGAGTGAAGGGCATTGCCACGCAGGCAGGCACAGGTTCTCAGACATCCGGCGAGCTTCAGAGATAGATCTGCCAGACAGAGAGATGGAGTGCAGGCTAAATGACCCCAGGAGCTAAGGGGGGGGAAAATCACAAACTACTTGGAGGTAAGAGAGGGCCGCAGGAGAGAACAAGAAGGGACTGGCTGAGAGGCGAGGCACAATTGGAACATTGCATTCTACGGCAGTTACATTTCCAGAAACCTCGGGCAATGCTCTGTGTGGCCTTCTAGAACCATAACTGTAAGGGTAAAGGGCGGTGCGTCTTCTAAGTCTGAGTTACAGAGTTGAGCTTTTCCTTTTGGGTTGCCATGAGATTTTCATGAGCAGTAGTCAGCTAGAGGGCCTAGTAATGTGTAGTGATCATGTATTTCCCTAAGCTATTTGAAACAAGAGAACGCACGTGCTATCCTTTTGGCAAAAGTCAATGGTTTGGCGGTAAGGTAAGTGAGGTAGGTCGAAGGGTAATTGCAGGAAATGGACCTGTGGCCCCATGCTGCAGAGGAACTAAGTGGGGGCGCACTATTTGACGGTCCATTGTCGCTGTGCCTACGGAGGGAAGGGGAAGAGGACAAGGGAAACCAGGGTTGGACACTGAGCAGGAAAGAAGGGTGAACGATCCAGAGAGCGCTCTCTGCCAGTGGAGGCGGGAGGCAGCTAGGTCCCCAGGGCCAAGAAAGGGGCCTGAGGAGGCGGTGCGGGCCCCGCCCCCTCCCCTCGCGGGCGCGGGCGCGAGACGTTGCGCGGCAGCAGCGGCGGGCGCGAGCGGCAGCTGTCAGGCCGCCGAGGTCGGAGCTGCACTTGCAGCCCCACTGAGGACGAGGAGGCAGCAGAAGCAGTGACGGTGTCGCTGAGCTGTCGGGCTGCCTGCACGCAGAGCTAACTGCCTGGCGCCCGCGGCTCTCTCCCATCTCTGTTCCTTTGTGTCGGGTAAGGTGCCGGTGCGTGGGCTGGGAGCGCCACCAGCTGTGGGGACCCCGGAGGCCGGGAGGTGGGAGGCTTGGGGGAAGACGGAGAAAGGGAGGTCTAGGTGATCTCCGAGGACACTCGCACCTTGGGAAAGGGGCCTTGGCGCTGCAGGGGTCGGAATTGGGGGGGGGCAGGTGACGATGGAGGGGGCGTTGCTGAGTAATCTAAGCGGCTGCCAGAGCTGGGCAGGGAAGCGTAAGGTTCCGTGGGGAGCGGGTGTGGCTCAATGCGCATGCGCCACGGCCTCTGGTTTTTAAGAGCTGGGGGTGAGGTGAGAGGACCTGGGTACGAGGTAGTTGAAACTATGCGTGACTTCTCACTTTCTAGATTCCCCAATGCTAACAACGCCCCAGTCATAGAGATGACAACCTTCCCGGTCTCCTTAAGGAAGCTCCTTTTCCCAATACCCTAATCACTTAAGGTCACCCAAACCTTACCTATCTGTCTCCAGGCAGTCTACTTGAGAAGTGGCCTGGGGACAGTGCCAAATTCCTATCTAGTGTGCCTTCAGGGTCGTAGCCCCAGAGCTGTCGTAAGGAGTGAAATGTTAGAGGTGGAATTCCATATTGGACCCTTCTGGTTGCATATAGGATCTAAGTATGGGCATAAATGTGGGAATAGTCTTTCATTGGCATGACAGCTGTGCCATTTGGACTCAGCGTATGGATGTATCTGATAACTTGTTACCTCTGCAAAATGAATCCAGTGTGTCAGAAGGCTTCCACGATAGGAACCACCACCACCACCACCCACCCACCCCCACCCCCGCCCCAAGCATCAGGTTGTATTGGAAACAACCTACACCATTTAAGGTAGAAGAGTCTCAAAGATTCAATTATTTCTTATTTGTATTGATTTTCACATAGATTAAAGAAAGTCTCGCCCAGTTCCCCAGTTCAGAATTAATATTGTGCCAAGAATCAACAGTGAGTTGAATAGCCTCAACCAGTGTGTCACCACAAGATGGGCTTTCCCCACAGCTCCAACCATGGCTCCTCCCCTGTGCAGATTGCCACCTGGGCCACTCTTGTACACTGCCTAGCGCTGCCCTGCTGCTCTTCCCCCACCCCCAGCCCTGCAGTACACATCCCTCTCAAGTCTTGTTCCCAAACAATCTGCACTATGGATTTGAGCATAATTCCACCATGGCAACCGAACTGACATTGCCAATTTGCTTTTCTATCTCTCTTCTCTCCATCATCACGCTAAAATGTACTATTTTCAAAGGTCCAACCTCTTTCTCATCATTGTACTGCCTCCTCCCTCACCTCCACCCCCACCCCCAACTAAATACAATCAATTTAATAAGCCTGTGTGGGTGCCAGCACAGCAGATTCAGAAGGTTTCAAGTGTGTTGAAGAACAAAGAAAGCTGGCAAGTATCAATTGTGTGAATTCCTAATTCACCTTTCTATCCAAGACTTCGATCTTAATTGGAGGGGAAAAAGTGAATAAACTATCCTTAGAGAATGCTTGTTAATCTATTTGGGGGAATGCGGTAGGAAAGGGGAATTACGTCTCTAGGATATTTGAGTCAGTTAAAGCCAGATCTTTCTCTGAATAGGACCAAAATCAGAATAAACATTTTAGTCCAAATCCTAACCTGATATGGGACCCATAAAGGATGTATAAGGGGTTTCACTTTCCTATTAAATTAATTTAGGGTTATCAAATAATTCTTTTGCCTGTTTAATGTTATCTTCTTTTAAAAGTTGACTTAAATTTGGCATAGTCCAGGGAATGAAAAAATTGTTTGATTTGCTTTTATATTGTGCTAGTTCTTCTCAATTTAAGTATGTACTGAAGGAGATCACACTTATTTTCAAACGATGATGATGATGGTGGTGGAGATGCCAGCAACCATTAAAAACACAAAGTGGAGATAATTATTCTCCTCTTGTTTTGGATGGGAATGGAGAAATGTATATATTTATATTTTAAATGTGAGGGGGAGGGAGGAAAACTGGGGCATTTCTACCTACTTTCAACAGGTGGAATTCCTATTAAGTCCATCTAGAAAGTGATTCAGATAGTCCATAACTCCTGCTCTTTAGTCACTTTATAAGTAATAGTATTGGGACATCTTACAGAACTGTGAATCTATTGTACCTTGACATCAATTCAAAGGCCTTAGCTCTGAGCACCTACCTAAATCGTTAATTAATGAACAAATATTTATTGATTAGCCATATGGAGGACCCTGGTGCTACATGCTGAAGGGGCTTCAAAGATATATACAAACAAGAACCTTACTATGCAGGAATTTAAGATTTGGTTGTGTCGGAAAGACATATTTGGGAAAAAAAAGTTTTTTGTTAACAAAATAAGGCATATAATGATACCATTTCAACTTTAAACCATGAGATCTGAAGTTTATATGTTAACTTGTAAACTCCTTGAGGGTACCTTGCCCGAAACATGCATGCTTTTCCAACAGTGTCTACACCCAGTGAGTGCTCAAGTGATGAAGCTTTGCAAAGTAGATTAGAGAAACCAGAGGCAGGGAGAGAAGAGCCAGGAAGCTTTCATAATAGATTAGATTCAAGGAGATGTGGGCCAAAATGAGGATGGTAGCAGAGGACTGAAAAGGATATTCCAAGGAAAAATCGGCAGGATTTAGTGGCCAAAGGCAAGGAGACAAGCCTAAACTGTATTCATTTCTACCTCCAGCAAACAAATGGGAGTTGGAGAGAACAGAGAAGAGTGGAGGTCACCTTAGTAGGGACACAGCACACAATAGGCACGCAAATGTTTTCTCCAGCATGAGTAGCAGGATTGGACCAGAAGACGCTTAAGGTCCCTCCAATGCTGAGGTTCTGTGGTATACGCAGATGCTCAAAATTGTTGGGAAACAAGGCATTCTCAAATATGGAAGAAAAAGAAAAGGAAGAGTTGTTATCCTTCCCCTGGCAAGCCCTTTCTGAGAGGGGTTAACACTGCATCACAAGGCCACCACCAGTGATAGAAAGGACATGTAGGAGCAAGAGGAACAAAAAAGTCAAACCAAAATTTTCAATAAATGCTTACAAATCTTTGCAAACTTCCTAAGTTATTCATTTCCCCTCCAAATCCTGTGAGTTAGTACAGCAGGTATTATCAGCTCTGTGTTTTGTTTTTTTTTATTGGGGAACAGTGTGTTTTTCCAGGGCCCATCAGTTCCGTCAAGTCGTTGTTCTTCAATCCAGTCGTGGAGGGCGCAGCTCAGCTCCAAGTCCAGTCGCCGTTTTCAGTCTAGTTGCGGGGGGCGTAGCCCACAATCCCATGCAGGAATTGAACCAGCAACCTTGTTGTTAAGAGCTCACACTCTAACCAACTGAGCCATCAGGCCTCCCTCTGCTCTATTTTTATACAGGAAGATATTGAAATACAGCAAGATTAAGTGACCTGCCTGAGTTCATAAAATAAATGAATGGGAAAGCAGTGATAAAGACTCTTGTCTCCTGATTGCTGCCAGCCCAGTGCACTTGACACTGAACCACATTGCTTTTCCTCCCTTTTCCCTGGTATAGAGCCCATGTAACCAGAAGTTATGTGTGCACATGACCAAATAGGGAATGCACAAGCAACTGCAGCCTTATCTCAGATAGTTATTAATACTTCATCATTATTCCTGGAGCTGACTATTTGGTTTCCATAGGCGCTCAGTCCTTGACTCGTCATCTGAGTGTATCTGCAGCCGGGAAAGTAGAATTATGAGTTGTTTAATGATATGAACACCTGTTTTCTAGGAACTTAAGGAAGCTTATTTGGCATGGGCCCTTAATACTGTCAGCATTATGCCCAAGTTTATACTTCCTTCTGTTACTTTTTTAAGTGAGAGTTCAAGAGTTCTGCTGACACTTGTCTTATCTTCATTTAAAGAAGTGTTTGTCACTTGAGCTAGTTCCAAAGACAGCAGTTTGAGAGCAGAAAAAAACCAAGAGGACGAAATCAGGAATTGTGGGAAACTTGAGAATATTTTTTGAATAGGTATAGACCAAGAAGGAGAATAAAGCCTAACAATTTAAAAGACATTATTTAAATTCCTAATTACTAATTTATATTTCTAATCCATCCCTTATTGAATGCTTTACCTATATTTGAAAAAATAACATGAGATTATTAAACAGCAGAGATTTCTTAAAAACTTCTTTATTCCTCAGTAAGAAAGAACACTCAACAAATCTAGGGACTATTTTTCTTTTTAGACCAGTACTCTTCTTTTTTTTTAAGTTTATTGGGGTGACAATTATTAGTAAAATTACATAGATTTCAGGTGTACAATTCTGTATTACATCATCTATAAATCCCATTGTGTGTTCACCACCCAGAGTCAGTTCTCCTTCCATCACCATATATTTGATCCCCTTTACCCACATCTCCCACCCCCAGCCTCCCTTACCCTCTGGTAACCACTAAATTATTGTTAGACCAGTACTCTTGATGCTGGTTAAATAAGACTCTTGCCATAATTAAGTATAATGTTAAATGAAGTTATGTTCGAATTGAATAAAACCAGCAAAACACTAAAATCTGTGTTCAAGACAGATGGTCAAAAATAATGAATAAAATAATGAGCCAAGAGAATATATTGTAAATGGAATCCACAAACATATATTTTTTTCTTCTCTGATCTTGTGGAATCAAATGCAGAGACAAACTCAAGGCTGGTTGGTGAGTGCACTAGTACGTTCTTGGATATGGGAATACTGATAGCTGTAAAAGGAAGGAATTTCATCTCTGACATAGAATTTGAACATGTCTTAGACTCATCTGTGCTTTCCCTTTTCTGAATATCATCTACTGTGAATATCGCCTACTTTCTTTGGTCTACTTTGAATGGAGAGACAATGTAAAACTTTAAAAATCGTATAAAGTACACTCAAGTTTGGCCAAGTTAAAGTTCTTGCAGTAAAATTATTTTGTCCATGTTAAATATTTGTAGCATTTTGAAGTCTTAAGTGTATTTGTAAAAAGCATTCCCTGTAGGTAAGTTGAGGTTGGTCTGTTTTTTTCCTGACTTGAATATATATATATATATATATTGCCTTAACTTTATTTCATTATAGATTTTTAAATATAATGTTTCCCAATTTGTTTTTTAGAATAGAAAAAGAAAGAATAAAACAACAACAAGAAAAAGACCAGATTGTGACAAACACCCACTTGGATAGGTTTATATTTTACACTCAACTGGGTAGGTAAAAATATACATATATATGTTATTTTTTTATTTGATCTCCTAAAAAATGAATGTTTAGAAAAATATATAGTTAGCACACATGTACACCAATATAATTTTAAGGACTACTAAGGTGTTTTTTTAAATTGCATTTCAAATGTGTGTGCCTCCAAAAACTCTTTTGCATGTTCTCTTTTGATTAGTGGTTAGTTTTCATCTCTTTGGGTCTCTTGCATAAATAACACCCAATTAACATTATCACTGTTGAGTTCCCATAATAGACATAGTGTGAAAGTACCTAACAGAATCTAATACAAGGTAGCTGTTCAGTAAACATTTCATCTTTTTATCTTAAGATGCATTCTAGGTATTCCATGTATAGACATGTTGTGGAGGTAACAAGAAAGGTTCAGTACAATTATTAGCACTTTAGAATTTACAGTATGTTTCTTTAGTGCTAGTATGGAATGAGAACCTAAATCTAAAAATCAATAATCTAGGTCAAGATTTTCTTCCTGAATGATAGCTGTTATATTGATACCAGTCAGCTATCATCAACTTAAGTGCTATTGCTTCATGAAGAAAAGATTATGAAAGATCCATAATCTTTAATTTTGAGGATATCCGTATCAATGCAAGTGTAATGGGGCAAATGCTGGAAGGAACTTGACCTTTTTTTCTCTCTTCCAAGTTCTGGAGTCCAGTCTAATTCTAGCCCAAATCTCTACTGACAGAATTCCGGTTTATGCAGACTTCTCTTCTCAATAATGCTTGGGTCCATCGGGAAAAGATTTCAAACCCCAAAATGATTTCATGCTATTTACCTCTTGTTTGGAACTGTCCAAACCGGAAGCTAGTGTGGTTACACATTTGAGTGGCATTCCTGCTCTAGGCTTTCTCATCGAAGAGAGAATAGGGTCAATACTGAACCAAATTGCAGCACCATCTGCTACTCCGTTTACCCATGGCATTCAGCCATTTTCCTGGCACAGACAAGAGACCTCAGAAAACAAGACCTATTTTCCCCCTTATGCAAAAAGAGCTTTATTCCTTCTGCTGTACTATATCAGTTAACAAGCTTGAATCAAGAGAAGCTAAATTAGAAGGCCTCAGAATTCAGAGAAATTTACTATGAAGTTGATTTCAGTTTCAGATTTAACTGTTTTCCCTCCTACTTTTTCTTTTATTTTCAGACTCTCTTGTTTACAAACTCCTCCCCGTCTGGTGCTGCAACGATGAGTGGGAAATCCCTGCTTTTAAAGGTCATTCTCTTGGGTGATGGTGGAGTTGGGAAAAGCTCACTTATGAACCGTTATGTAACCAATAAATTTGACTCCCAGGCTTTTCACACCATAGGGGTAGAGTTCTTAAATCGAGATCTGGAGGTAGATGGACGTTTTGTAACTCTTCAGATCTGGGACACTGCAGGGCAGGAACGTTTCAAGAGCCTTAGGACACCCTTCTACAGGGGAGCAGACTGCTGCCTCTTGACCTTCAGCGTGGATGACAGGCAGAGCTTCGAGAACCTTGGTAACTGGCAGAAAGAATTCATCTACTATGCAGATGTGAAAGACCCTGAGCACTTCCCCTTTGTAGTTCTCGGTAACAAGGTAGACAAAGAGGATAGGCAAGTGACTACTGAGGAGGCACAAGCCTGGTGCATGGAGAATGGGGATTACCCTTATCTAGAAACAAGTGCCAAAGACGATACTAATGTGACAGTGGCCTTTGAAGAAGCTGTCAGACAGGTGTTGGCTGTAGAGGAACAGCTGGAGCATTGCATGTTAGGTCACACTATTGACTTGAACAGTGGCTCCAAAGCAGGATCCTCATGTTGTTAAAAGTAAGAAGCCTTTTAAAAGTGTGCCCCAAGTTGATCACTCAGTAATATAAGAATAACTGTGCCCCTCTAAGAGTGCACAAACAAAAAAAGGTAAGAGTTAAGGTTGTAATTGTTAATCAGACAGAGGCTTTCAAACTGAAGTTGTAGAGCAGTATTTTTAAAAGTGCTTTATTAAGCCAAGTGTATTTTGAGTGATTTCTGCTATTTCCTTCTTGTGTTTATCAGGACATTTCAGAAAGCTTTAGTCCTGAGAGATGTAAATGTTTTTCAAATCAGAGTTTAAACTTAGAACCCAGCCGCATGAAGGAATTAAAGAACTACAGCTATCCCTTAAAGCGTTCCATTAATCAACTAACAAATGTCACCATCGACTCTTGCCAAGCAGTTTCTGACATGTCTGCCATGTCTGCCAAAGGGAAGGTGGGGAATAAAACTCCGAGCTGGATTACAATAAAAATAATAATACAAACATGGATGTTCTAAACTCAAATTATAAAGAGGTTGTAATGAGTAGGAATGCAAAAAGTGTAATGATGTACACTGCCTTGTTTAAATCCTTATGTATGGTTTGCTCCCATCTGAGCTTTTCAAAAAATACCATCTCAATAAGCGATACACTAATGACACTGAACATTAATTATACTCCTTGTGTTTGAAGTAACAGGGTACTAGGGAATGGATTATGCTTAAATATGCCAACCACCCTTGCAAATAAATGGCTGGTCTGCTTTTACTTCATAAGTCTGCTTTTGCTGCATAGGGATGTTGCTTCTTTGACAACCTCTTTTCAATTTAGCAATGCTGCTTAATATATGGCTTTGGATACAGTGCTCTCTGCTCGTAATTTGATGGTCCTTTGGTCCACCATGCTGTGCTCTCAGAGAAGCCTTCAGAAAAGATTGGGGGATAATGGGCTTTTCTCACAAGGTTCCTTAACTTGCATATTTATTGTAAAAGAAGAAACTGATTTCTTGTATGTTGTACTGTATGTTCAGCCAAATTAGGACATTGAAAGTGACATTGAAAGAGCAGACTTTAACCCAGTGTTAGGACGAATGTCTCATAATTAGAGTTGTCCAACAGTGGAATGGACTGCCTTAATAGTGAACTCCCTTCCAGTAAAAATATTCAAGAAGATGCTGGATGACCATCTTTAAATACCATTAAAAAATTCTGTACTGGCTAGATGTTTGGTTTAAAGTCCCTTCCAGCTAAAAGTTCTATAAATCTATAAGCTACAAACTACGTTTCAGTGCCATGTTATAGTTAGATGTATCTTAAGACAATGGCTAAGACTATGGAGAGGGACTTTAAAAATGCCCAAACTATTCTGGGATCAGCATTTAACAGCAAATACGTAACTCAGTCTTTTGCTTTTGCACTATGGCAGGAGAAATTCTTGAGATCTGAGTAATCATTATGTGCCCTGATATAAACATCCTAAAGATACCATATTAAAATACAAAAGTGAGGGGCGGCTGGTTAGCTCAGTTGGTTAGAGCGTGGTGCTCTTAACAACCAGGTTGCCGATTCGATTCCCACATGGGCCACTGTGAGCTGCGCCCTCCACAACTAGATTGAAACAACGACTTGACTTGGAGCTGATGGGTCCTGGAAAAACACACTTAAAATAAAATTTTAAAAAAATACAAAAGTGGTTTGTCAAATTTTGATTACCATGACTGCCTGCTATCTACATGCAGTCTAGTTTTTGGCAGTTGACCTGTTTGTCCTGCATTGCTTTTAATCTGTACTTTTAAAACATCTATGATTAAAAATAGTGACCCAAGTTAGTGAGGGACAGTTAGAAATGATCCCCAAAAGAGACCTGGGCCAGGGAGGGAAGGATGGGAGCTTTCAAAGGAATAGAGCCTAGAACTCTCCATTGTAGCCACATATGGAATCAGCCTTACACATGGGACCTTATGTGCTTTAAGAGCTCTGGGACTTTTTGGCCACATAGACAATTGGAAGACAGTGTTCCAACCCAGTCGTACTCAATATTTCCAATTTAAATATAGTCCTGACCCCATTGTCCAACTAACTTTGATGACAGAAGTCAAAGCCAGAACTGGGACCCCATAGCTCTTAAGTATTGGTCCCTATCCTGCCTATGCCTATAGCCAGCCACACTGGTTTCCAGGTTTTGTGATCGTTTTGCTATAATCATGTTAGGGTGAAAATCTGTTATATCAGCACTGTTAAACGCTAATTGTTTTTAAGTGCATGAGACCTGGGGCTTTCTCTTTCTACTTGCACTCTGCTTATGATAGTTTCAATTCGTAGATCTCAGGCCTTCATAAAGACCTCCATCCACTCACAGAAGTACTTGTCTCTATTAGAATGGCATGTTGTCATTTAAGTAAAAAAAATGAGTATCCCATTCATAAGCCTCCTGTCCATCCAAGACAAGTGTTAATTTTACTGGCAGGTCAACTGAAGCCCGTTTTCTCTTAGCCATACTAATTTTTTTCTGCCAAATCACTACACAATATCTTAATGAAAGCACTTAACATTAAGTAACTAAAACAGTAGCATTTTGGTGAATAACACTCAGTGGAATACTGATGTATAATTTGGGTGAGATTAAAACACACCAAAGGTTGAAATCTGTGAGTACCAAGAACTGTGCATATAGGCTTAGAAATTGTGTACCCTAGAATGTGCAGAACAGTAGTTTCAGTAAGTTTATTCATGAACACTAGATTTTTTGAATAAGATATTTCTAATTGGAACTATACTGTTTTTCAATGGTCTATTAAAACATCATACAGAATATTTATTTAGCTTCTTTTCATGTATTGGGCTAACATTCAGGGGTCCTCAGATTCCATATGTCTTCAGTGGAATGATAAGTTTCAGGTTAATTTGTGCCTGCCCCAGCCATCTCTACTTTACCCTGAGGTTTTCCAGAATCCTCTTGTTGCAGGTGCTGCTAAAAACTCAAAATTGTGTATCAGATATTTTGTTTCAACTGTAAAAAGTAATCTGTGTTGAAGTAAATAAAAAGTGCATTTTGAATAAGCAATATACACCGTCTGTGCTTCTTCTCTCCCTTTCTCTTTTTGAGCAGCTGGTGGGCATGACAGACAGTACTTGTCAATCAAGTCACTCTTTTAGGCTGCACTGCATGTGGCCTCTACATCACTTTTTACGTGGTACTCCAAGAAGCCACTACCCAGTGATCAGACAGATTCTCTTCTACTGATTGGGAAACAAACTCAAAAGATCAAGGTGGGGGGGGTTATTTTATGATACTTTTTAATGCATAAAGAGTATTGGGACTGGAAATTGGGTCTTTACTCTCCACTTTGTTTCTTCATTATACTTTAAAACAAATGTTAAAATATCACAAAATATAAACAGAATATACATATGTCCCTTATTTTCTTGACTGCTATACTATCCAGATCTTGGGAAACATGGAAATATAGGCAAAATCAATCAGAAAACCAAGGATAATTTTGTTAAATATTCTGTTCTCTTGCCTCTCACATAATGGACTGTAAAGATTAGCATCGAATGGATTGAATATATACAGTGGCTACTTTTTTTTTTAAATTAAAGTTTATTGGGGTGACATTTGTTCGTAAAGTTACATAGATTTCAGGTGTACAATTCTGTATTACATCATCTATAAATCCCATTGTGTGTTCACCATACTTTTCAATTACAGACTCAAGTCTCTCCACCGCACATAATTTCATTACATTGATTCTATCGGTCACAGATTTAGCTCTCTTCTCTCCTCCCTTTACTTTTTGCCTGTTGGAACTTTGGGAAGTCAAAATCACAGGGGGAAAAAACAAAACAATTTTTACCACATCTACTGTTTTCATCTCTAAGGATAATCATTTCACAAATTATCAGACTCTACTTCAAAATCAGCATTAGGCTGTAATGATTAAGCTGTAATGATGCAACTTTTAGGTTGCGTCATAGAAGGTCATAGATTTACAAGCCTTTTAGAAAAGGATTTGCTCATCCGAAACTAATATTTTAAAAGCAGAAAACTAGCTCTCTGTTTTTGCTGTTCTTCCGCCTGATTCATAGCCCAGCAGGAAATCTCCTTCTCTTGATGTCTTAAGAAATGGTAAGACTCTCATTTTTTTGGAAACAGTTTGGCTATGGTCCTTCCAGGAAATGGAGAGTGTAGAATAGATGGCTTCTCTTTAATTCTGTAACTGAATTGTTTAAACACTGGAAAATTGAAGTATCAATTTGACTAATCTCAATATAGGAGTTGGGGTGGCCATCTCTACTTTCATTTGAATTACCTGCAGTAGTTGTAACTGCAACCACTTTTTATTTTTAACTTCCATGATCCAGATCATTATTTCACTTTTTTCTTTCCTTGCTATGGAGATGTAGGATTCATTGCAGTGGAGTACTTTTCTTACTCTTGATTTTAGGGCAGGTAAACTGTGATACACCTTTTAATAAAATGTTAATATATGTGCATGAGTTTTTCCAAACTGTCTCTTTTTTTTTACCCCAGCTTTACTGAGGTATAATGGACAGGTAAAATTGTATATATTTAAAATGTTCAACCTGATGATTCGACATTCGTATACACTGTGAAATAATCACCACAATCAAATTAACATATCTATCACCTCACAATTACCCTTTTATTTGGCTGTCTTTTTAATTTCTAATAAAGCCCTCATTCTTTACTCCTTTCTCTTTAAGAAAAGGAAGGGATAATGTTAAAAGCTAGGCATATTTAAAGAAAGAAAGGTTATTAAATGTCCCCTTATTGATATATTTGTAAAAAACTGGTACATAAGGATCTGCCTTTTATTTTGCTGGTGGAGGTGGTGATGTTTGTGAGGTGTTTTTTGTGTGTGTGTGGGGGCGCTGAGGAGTTACTTACTGCTTTCCGAGTGAGAATAAGTGTCTTCACAGCTCAGGATATGAAGTAATTGTCACCTTTTGTCCTATAGGAACTGCTGCAGTGATCTGTGTGTCTTCATAAATTGCTTTGTCTTCTCCCAGGCAACACAGAGAATTTTGGTCCAGCCATATTTAAGTGCCTTTTTAAATAGTGGGTTTTGTGAGTGCAAGTATGTGTATTTTTGAGTCATCTGTCAATTCCTTTCATGCTCTATGAATTATGGGTAAATGTGTAATGAGTCTCACTATAGCACTTATGAATTTAAGCCAGACATACCAAGCTGTGCTTCTTCTACTTGATTAATTAAAAAAAAATAGAAATGCTTCCTTAATGAAAGAAATAACTCTTAATTCAACATTATCTGTATTGATTAGAGTGAAAATACAAATCATGCCTTCCTGTGATGCATTTGTGGGGTAGCAAGAGACAGGCTTATCTCTTCTCTTTTCTTTTTCATTTTCCTGGCTGCCTTAGAAACAGCATATCCAAGGGTCTGTCCTGTAATATGTTGCTCAATATAGAATCTGCTGATAAATGAACAAGTGTTAGTAACATCGGAATCGTCTATTTTTCCATTTGTTTCCAATGGGAAAACATTGTCACCAGTAAATACTTTAAAACTTTGTCTTTATTTTTTATTACAAAAGTTATACACACCCATGATAAAAAAAAAAGAACAATAACAAAAGAAACAAAAGCAAAATAAAGAAAATAAAAGTCATCTGTAATTCTACTACCTTGAGGTAACCAGATTTTTTATATTACTTTTTAATGTGTATTTGAATATGTTTATATAATAAGATTAGTGTCATACTGCACACACTGATTACACTTAATAATATGGGACTTTTCTCATTCTATATTCTTCTAGGGGTTATATTTAATGCTTGCACAATATTCTATTGCAGGATTAATCATAATAGATGTAATCAAACACTGCTAGACATTTAGGTTGTTTCCAACTGTTTCCTTTTTATAAAATAAAACAACGTCCTTAATATTAACCTTAGTTCACATATCTGTTTATTTCCCATAATTAAAATTTCTGACTAAAAGAGTATGAATATTTCTATAGCTTTTAATGTATATTGGCAAATTGCCCCCTAGAAAGTTGTCCCAAATTACATCAACACCAGTAGAATAAGAGGCCTATTTGTCTAAACTCTCAATCACTCATGGAAGATTATCTTCCTTTTTAACCACATTTGTCCAATTTGATGGATGAGAATTGAGCTCATGTTTTGATTTGCATTTCTTTCACTCTTTGAGAGTAAATAATTGTTCATATATTTATTGACCATTTTTTTCTTGAGTGAATAGCCCATCCTAGTCCTTAGCCCATTTGTGGTGGGGAACATTCATTTTTGTTTCTTACTGATTTCTAGAAACTCCTTTTTTTATATTATGGGTATTAATCTTTGATCTTATCCTTGTTGCTGGTTTTCCGCAATTCTCTCTTGTATCTCTTCCCTTTTAACTTTATGGTGTGTGTTTTTTAATACTGACAGATTATTGAAAGGGTCATGTTCTAATAAAATAGAAAACTAGGGTGGGGGGAGAGAAATGCCTACTTTATCTGTTGTTTGTTCCTTATCACATCTGAGACTATGTAGTTATTTTCATTTAGAGAAGTCATAAGTTTCAGCTTGTATCACCTTGATTAAAACAAATTGGTAGAAAGCAAAATATTTATTTATCCAGCTTCTTTAACTGCATGATGTCAAAAGGCTGGTTTGATTTGTGTTTATTGTTTTTTGTGTTTTTTTCACTGTACTAAAACTTATTTTATTTTTTTAATTTTTATTTTTTCAATTACAGTTGACATTCAACATTATATTAGTTCCAGCTATACAGCATAGTAGTTAGACATTTATATAACTTATGAAGTGATCCCCCCGTAAATCTAGGTAGGTATTTTTATTTTTAATTCTGAAATTTGTAGGAATACAATGATAGTAATAGTTCACCTTTCCCACAAGGGGGCAATGAAGACCAGTTAGTGTTCTGCCATAGACTAACCACGGAGATCACAGACTGTTAGAGCTGAAGGGGCATCTAAAAATCATCCATCTAGTCCATCCCTCCCTTATTTTATATCCAAAAAAATGGAAATCTGGAGGGATGAAATGACTTGTTTAAGGTCACAGAGCTGGTTATTCAGAGAGCTGAGATCTAGGCACTTTCCAGTGTACCATACTGTGATTTAGTTAAACTGACACAAAGTGTGAGGTCTGACAATTAAGTTCACGAACTCATTCTAGAAAAAGTGCTACATACCTCATTGCTGAATATTACTACAGTCACCTTCAAAGTACTCCCCTTGGGAAGCTATGCACCCCAACACCAGCTCCTATCCCACCCTTCAAAGCAATTTTGGAACTCTTTATCTGGAATGGCCACCAGAGCTGTTGTCATATTACCCTTGATGTCCTGAATTTCATCTAAATATCTTCCTTTCAATATTTCCTTTATCTTTGGGTTAAGAAAGAAGTCATTGGGGGCCAGATAAGGTGAGTAGGGAGGGTGTTCCAATACAGTTATTTGTTTACTGGCTAAAAACTCCCTCACAGACAGTGCCGTGTGAGCTGGTGCATTGTAGTGATGCAAGAGCCATGAATTGTTGGAGAAAAGTTCAGGTCGTCTAACTTTTTCATTCAGCATTTTCAGCACTTCCAAATAGTAAACTTGGTTAACTGTTTGTCCAGTTGGTAAAAATTCATAATGAATAATCCCTCAGATATCAAAAAGTTTAGCAACATTGTTGCAACAAGTTCACGTACCTAATTGTCATAGCTCGTATAAACACATGCATTTTTTTTCTGATTTTTAAATTTTGTTTCGCCTCTTCAGATGAGATTCACATAACAACATTAACCATTTTAAAGTGTACAATTCAGTAGCATTTAGTATATTCACAGTTTTTTAAACACATACATCTCTTGGATTCAAATCCCAGTCCTGCCACTAAATAGTAATTGTTACCTTTGGCTAGTTATGTAAATTTCCTGAGCTTCAGTTTCTTCTCTTTGTGTAGGGAGAAAATATGTCTTCTTTAACAGGTTGTTGTGAGGATTACCAGAACTAATATGCATGAGTGCCTAGCAATGTGTTTGGCATAAAGTAGATGAGAAATAAATTCTTTCCTTCAAGATATTATTCACCTGCTTCCTATCTAGTATTAGCATATTTATTTCATGTAAAGAATAAAAATAGATTCCAGAGTAGATTTTTTTCACTTCTCCTGCCTATTACTACATTATCTATATTAAATTTTGTATGTGCTTAGAGATTAAAAATTATTAAAAAGAACTTCACAGTGCAGATTCTTGTGACATAGCTGGCAAAGGATTGTAGTATTTAATAGATTCAAAGACCCTCTTAAAAACAAACAAGTTTCTTAGAAGAATTTTGAAAAATGGAAGATTATTTCAGTTTAGGGTTGAGGTACAGAAAGCATGGTGATGTGTGTGCTACTTTAGGTTAAATTTTGGAACCAACTCTAAGAATAGGATCCAATCCCTTCTTTTTACAGATAATAAAACTGGGGAACAGAAAAGTTAAGCAAATTCCTGAAGACCCACGCAACTAGCCAGTGACAGATCAGGCTTTAGAGCGTTCATCTCCTGCTTCTCAGTCCAGTGCTATTTTCAGCACACCTCATATTCTGGGGCTAGGATTTTTTTTTCAATTTTTTTCCAGCTTCCTTGAGATATAATTGGCAATAACGTTATGTAAGTTTAAAGTGTACAATGTAATGACTTGACACACATATATATTTTGAAATGTTTACTACTGTAAGGTTAGTTAACACATATCCTTCTCCTCCCATAATTATCATTTTGTTGTTGTTGTTGTTGTTATGGTGAGAACATTAAAGTTCTATCTTCTTAGCAACTTTCAAATATACAACATGGTATTGTAAACTCTAGTCACCATGCTGTACAATAGATTCCCCAGAATTTATCCACTTTATGTAATTTAGGAGATGCAGAAGACATAGGGATGAGGAGGGAATGAAACCAGAGAGGCATAAACAAGAAAAGTAAGGTTCTAAGCAGAGCAGGGTTTAGACTTCAGACAGCGGAAAGGGAAGAAGCAAGTAGCTCTTGCCTGGGAGAAATTTCATTAAAGTCAGTCATGTCCTTATTATTCCACCCAAGGAAGTAACCCTAGGAACTACTGCAATGTGTCTCCCCAATAGCCCTTGCCTTATTGAGTAAACAAAAGCTACTGAAAATTGTTGAAATCAGAGCTGTTAGCTTTTGTTAGCATTCCATCTTTAAAAGTCTGATTTAAAATTATCCAAATGAGTAAAATCTAAGTGTCCCTAATAAAGGAAACAAAGAAAGACATACCTGATAAAGAGTTTCAAAAACAAACAAAAACACTGTTCTTCAATTCCACATTCTCCTCCTTATTTTATGAGAGATACAGTAAGAAAAACAATTATTGGCAATTGTGAAAATTGCTGTTTGATTATGTAGCAGTTGTTAGCTTTTGTTATTAGCTATATCTTAGCCAAATGAGCTTTCTGATCTGTAGGGTTATTCTTTAGACAATCATGGCTTTGTCCTAATGGAAAAAATTTTGTAACATACTAAATTGAGCTGGAGAGTTGTCTCTCAGCATGATGCACTTTTTTATTGTTTTTCTCTACAATACTTTAGTTACAGTAGTAAAAGCTGATTTATCTAACATTCTGGCAGAGATTTTTCTCAACTGGCATTTCCACACTTCAATATTATAATGAGAATTAATGTTTGTATGGATGACCCATAGACATTGTAAGAGGCTAAATTACTTACTGGGTCATCAAAGATTAAAACAAGGGATACTGTTCGGTCTGTTCCATAGTATGGAAAACAGGTATTCCATATATGATGTACATAAGTATGGTGTGTATGGTAACACAAACCACAATACTCTATTTCCCTGGAATGCAGAGTTCATTTTTTATCCTTCTCCCCTTCACCTTTATTTCCCCCACAGAATCCTATTTCAAGCATGGTAGGTTATTTCTTCCAAATTCCACCCCATGCTTGAGTACTTTCACCAACTGCCTGCCAAGTGGTCATAGAATCAATGCTGGAATACTGCAGGTGACAGGGAACTTGCCATTTTACAATGCAGATGATTATATTTTTACAAAGATGGCACATGCTTCCTTATATGGAGTCAAATTCTGACTTCTTATGACTTCCAACGATTGGTCCTAGGGCCATTCAGAACATGTTTCACATGACACAAACCTTCCAATATTTGAAGATAGCTCTGTCTCTCATAGATATTACTTTCATGACTTGAAATATGCCCTCGTCCCTCCATGAAATTCACATGTTTACGCCCTTCATTTTCATAGTAATAAATAAATATCTGTCCAATGTCTACCCTGTACCAGGCACTAAACGAGGTGTAGAGATGAGGAGGATAAATGGGAAACGCAGGAGCAGAAGTTGAGACAGAATCAAAAGCACAAAAAACTATTTAAACCCTACTGAGGACTCCGAATGTATTTTGAAAATAACAGACAATAAAGAAGGGGTTTTCAGCAAGTAGTCAAAGCTCAAATTTGTGTTATAGAATGATTACTCCAGTGACGTAGAGGACAGGACTGTGGTGAGAGTGGGGGTGAGCAGTGTACAGGCAGGTGACCAGTGACCATAGCAATAGACATGGCAATGGTGTTGCTGAAGAACAGGTTTTTGGTTACGCCACAAGATAGAATTCAAAGGCATATCAAATAAGCCGAGCAAGCTGTGAATTTATTGAAAGAGGATAGGACAAGGCATTCCCAAAGTGGTGGGAGTGGGCAGGCTTGGAGAATAGCCACTGTGCTGAAGAGGTTTGGGGCCTGGGGATTTATTATCTTCAAAATGAGGGCATGAAATATTCAAGACTTAGGGGTGGCATTATGTTATTCCCAGAAGGGTCTTTGCTGACTACCTCTTCCCATTGAGAAGAGGGATTTTTGTCCTTATTTGGCCTTTTTCAGAACTGTCACAGCGACACAGAGGAAGGCGATTTACCCTCCCTGTATTGCTAATAATATTAGAAGCCATTACAATTACCTAAAGTTCACCGTGAGGAGCAAGATGGCATCCTGGGTCTGCTATCAGCCATTAAAATCGAGTCCTGGTGAGTCTAGTAGCTGCACCTTTTCTTAAGAATGATCTCTTCTCTAGGGCCTGCCCAATGGCTCAGGTGGTTGGAGAGCCGTGCTCCTAATGCCGCCAAGGTTACCAGTTCGATTCCCACATGGGCCAGAGAGCTGCACCCTCTACAGCTAAGATTGCAAACAATGGCTCTCCCTAGAGCTGGGCTGCCGTGAGCAGCTGGAGGTCCCCAAAGGCTGCTGTGGGCTACCATTTGCTGCCAGGAGTGACTGGCGGCCAGCATAAGTGGCCGGCAGCCGACAAGAGCTGCCGTGAGCTGTTCTGAGCGGCCCATCGCCAACTGGCAACCAACTGCCTCAGCCAGGGGGAGAGCAAGGCTCATAATACCAGCATGGGCCAGGGAGCTGTGTCCTACACAACTAGATTGAGAAACAATGACTTGAACTGGAGTAGCGGGGTGAGGCGGAAGAAGGCAAAATAAAAAACAAAGAATGTACAAGGAACACATGAAACTCAACAACAACAAAAACAAACAACCCAATTGAAAAATGGGCAGAGGACCTGAAGAGACATTTCTCCAAAGAGGACATACAAATGGTAAATAGAAATATGAAAAAATGCTCAACATCACTAATCATCAGAGAAATGCAAATCAAAACCACAATGAGATATCACCTCACCCCAGTCAGAATGGCTATCATCAACAAGACAAATAGTAACAAGTGTTGGAGAGGCTGTGGAGAAAAAGGAACCCTCATACACTGTTGGTGGAAATGCAGATTGGTGCAGCAGTTATGGAAGGCAGTGTGGAGGTTCCTCAAAAAATTACGAATAGAATTGCCATATGACCCAGCAATCCCTCTCCTGGGTATCTACCCAAAAAATCTGAAAACATTTATCCATAAAGACACGTGTGCTCCAATGTTCATTGCAGCTTTTTTTCCGGTGGCCAAGACATGGAAACAACCACAATGTCCTTCGATGGATGAATGGATAAAGAAGTTGTGGTATATATACACAATGGAATACTATTCAATGGTAAGAAAAGATGATATAGCAATATTTGTGACAACATGGATGGATCTTGAGAGTATAATGCTGAGCAAAAAAAGTCAGACAGAAAAAGCAGAGAACCATA
Source organism: Rhinolophus sinicus (assembly GCF_057876585.1). NCBI lineage: Eukaryota > Metazoa > Chordata > Mammalia > Chiroptera > Rhinolophidae > Rhinolophus > Rhinolophus sinicus. Next base: position 69,098,463 of record NC_142518.1, on the reverse strand, counting down.
TGATTTCACTGATATGTGGTATATAAACCAAAAACAACAAAAGGACAAGAAAAACAAATGAGAAACAAAAACTCATAGACACAGACAATAGTTTAGTGGTTACCTGAGGGTAAGGGGGGTGGGGGGTGGGAGATGAGGGTAAGGGGGATCAAATATATGGTGATGGAAGTAGAACTGACTCTGGGTGGTGAACACACAATGGGATTTATAGATGATGTAATACAGAATTGTACACCTGAAATCTATGTAATTTTACTAACAATTGTCACCCCAATAAATTTTAAAAAAAACCAAAAAACAAAGAATGATCTCATCTCCTCCTTTGTTTCCTGCACTTCTTCCTTCCCTTCCTCACCCCTCTCTCCGTGCGGCCCTGTTCTTTCTGCCTAAGGTAACACTTATGCCAAGGCATTTAGACTTTATCCTGCCAATGTTTAACAAGAATGGTCCAGACCACCTGTAGCAGAACAAACTGGGGACTTGTTAAAAATGCAAATTCTTGGGCCCCATCTCAACTTGCTTAATACAAGTCCCTGGGGGACAGTGCAGTGCCACCCAGGCATCTGTATTTTCTCTAGCTTTCTAGCTGTGATGCACATGGTCTGAGGGCTGGGTGCTGAAAAACCTGGGTGACAGCAGTCAGAGAGGTTGGCAAGTGAAAGTCAACAGGTGTCTAGAGCTCAGAAAGCCTGACTCCACCAAGGAAAACGGGCTTGGAAATGCCCTGACCTGGGGGTGGGAGCACACGTCAGCCTCCTGCACCCACCTTCCCGCCCTCCTTGCCTGGCCCGTGCCTTCTCTTCCTCAGGGTCGGGCCTCAACACTCAGAGTTCTCTCCTGGCCTCCTTCTCCATTTTAAGAGACATTCACAACATTCTGCTTTTTATTTTCTTCTGTTTATCACAAATAGGGATCTCACATTGATAAGGACTAATAAGTAGCCCCCCACAGCTGAAACACATTTAAGTTTTCTTTCCTGTAGAAATTTTAAGTTTCCTTCTTAAGTTTTCTTTCCCCCAGTTTTTTTTTAATTTATTTTTTAAATTTTTTGGGGTGACAATTCTTAGTAAAATTACATAGATTTCAGGTGTACAATTCTGTATTACATCATCTATAAATCCCATTGTGTGTTCACCACCCAGAGTCAGTTCTCCTTCCATCACCATATATTCGATCCCCTTTACCCTCATCTCCCACCCCCCACCCCCCTTACCCTCTGGTAACCACTAAACTATTGTCTGTGTCTATGAGTTTCTCTTTCTCATTTGTTTGTCTTGTTCTTTTGTTGTTTTTGGTTTATATACCACATATCAGTGAAATCACATGGTTCTCTGCTTTTTCTGTCTGACTTATTTTGCTCAGCATTACACTCTCAAGATCCATCCATGTTGTCACAAATGTTCCTATGTCATCGTTTCTTACCGCCGAATAGTATTCCATTCTGTATATATACCACAACTTCTTTATCCATTTATCTATCGAAGGACATTTTGGTTGTTTCCATGTCTTGGCCACCGGAAACAAAGCTGCAATGAACATTGGAGCACACGTGTCTTTATGGATAAATGTTTTCAGATTTTTTGGGTAGATACCCAGGAGAGGGATTGCTGGGTCATATGGCAATTCTATTCGTAATTTTTTGAGGAACCTCCACACTGCCTTCCATAATGGCTGCACCAGTCTGCATTCCCACCAACAGTGTATGAGGGTTCCTTTTTCTCCACAGCCTCTCCAACACTTGTTACTATTTGTCTTGTTGATGATAGCCATTCTGACTGGGGTGAGGTGATATCTCATTGTGGTTTTGATTTGCATTTCTCTGATGATTAGTGATGTTGAGCATTTTTTCGTATGTCTACTTGCCATTTGTATGTCCTCTTTGGAGAAATGTCTCTTCAAGTCCTCTGCCCACTTTTCATTTGGGTTGTTTGTTTTTTTTTGTTGTTGAGTTGCATGAGTTCCTTGTATATTCTGGATATTAGCCCCTTATCGGAGGCACTATTTGCAAAAATCTTCTCCCATTCAGTTGGTGGCCTCTTTATTTTGTCGATGGTTTCTTTTACTGTGCAGAAGCTTTTAAGTTTCATATAGTCCATTCATTTATTTTAGCTTTTACTTTCCTTTCCTTTGGAGTCAAATTCATAAAATGCTCTTTGAACCCAAGGTCCATATGTTCAGTACCTATGTTTTCTTCTATGCAGTTTATTGTGTCAGATCTTATGCTTAAGTCTTTGATCCATTTTGAATTAACTTTGGTACATGGTGACAAATAGCAGTCCAGTTTCATTCTTTTGCATGTGGCTATCCAATTCTCCCAGCACCATTTATTGAAGAGGCTGTCTTTCCTCCATTGTATGTTTTTAGCTTCTTTGTCAAAAAATATCTGTCCATATTTACGTGATTTTATTTCTGGGTTCTCAATTCTATTCCATTGGTCTATGTGTCTGTTTTTCTGCCAATACCATGCTGTTTTGATTATTGTAGCCCTGTAGTACAAGCCAAAGTCAGGAAGTGTGATACCTCCAGTATTGTTCTTTTTTCTTAAGATTGCTTTGGCTATTCGGGGTCTTTTGTGGTTCCAAACAAATCTGATGATTTTTTGTTCTATTTCTTTAAAATATGCCATTGGGATTTTGATGGGGATTGCATTGAATCTGTATATTGCTTTGGGTAATATGGCCATTTTAACTTTGTTGATTCTTACAATCCATGAGCACGGAATGTCTTTTCATTTCTTTTGTCTTCTTCAATTTCGTTCAAAAATGTCTTATAGTTTTCAGCATATAGGTCTTTCACATCGTTGGTTAAGTTTATTCCTAGCTATTTTATTCTTTTTACTGCAATTGCAAAAGGAATTGTTTTTCCTATTTATTTTTCTGAGATTTCATTGTTAGTATATAGGAAAGCAATGGACTTTTCTACGTTGATTTTGTAGCCAGCAACTTTACTGTATTCGTTGATTGTCTCTAATAGCTTTTTGGTGGAGTCTTTAGGGTTTTCTATATATAGCATCATGTCATCTGCAAAGAGTGACAATTTAACTTCTTCATTCCCAATTTGGATGCCTTTTATTTCTTTCTCTTGCCTGATTGCTCTGGCAAGGACTTCCAACACTATGTTGAAAAGCAGAGGTGATAGGGGACAGCCCTGTCGTGTTCCTGAATGTAGAGCAAAGGGCTTCAGTTTTTCTCCATTAATTATGAGATTAGCAGAGGGCTTGTCATATATGGCCTTTGTTATGTTAAGGTATTTTCCTTCTATACCTATTTTATTAAGTCAATTTCCACCCTTTCACTTTGAGTCTATGCTTGTCCTTGTAGCTGAGATGTGTCTCTTGGAGACAGCATATGGTTGGGTTTAGTTTTTTGATCCAATCTGCTACTCGTGCCTTCTTATTGGTGAGTTCAGTCCATTTACATTTAGGGTGATTATTGATATGTGAGGATTTCCTGTCATTGTATCTTTACTTTTCTGGTAAGGCTGTGTCTTCATTGTTTCTTTGCCTTTTTGTTGTTGTCTATTATTTCTGTGTGGTGGTATTCTATGATGTTTCCCTCTGTTTCTTCTTTTATTACAGTATATATTTCAGTTCTGGATTTTTTTTGAGTGGTTACCCTTAAGTTTATGTAAAAGAAAGTTTGATATTTAGAGTATTCCATTTTCTTCAGCACGCTTACTTTCTCCATTCCTGTATTCCGGTTCAGGCCTTTACTCTCTCCCTTTTTGAGTTTTGGTTGCCACAAATTGTCCCTGTTGATGGTGGTCGAATAGCCTCCTTTAGTATTTCTTGTAGTGCAGGTCGTGTATTAGAAAATTCCCTCAGCTTCTGTATGTCTGGAAAGGTCTTTATTCCTCCTTCATATCTAAAGGATATCTTTGCTGGATATTTTATTCTTGGCTCACAATTTCTCTGTTTCAATAGTTTGAATATTTGTTTCCACTCCATCCTGGCTTGTAGAGTTTCTGCTGAAAAATCTGATGATAATCTAATGGGCTTTCCTTTGTAAGTTACCGTCTTCTTTTCCCTGGCTGCCTTGAGGATTCTTTCTTTGTCATTGACTTTAGACAGCTTCAATACAATGTGCCTTGGAGAAGGCCTGTTGGGATTGAGGTAATTAGGTGTTCTATTTGCTTCTTGGATTCGAGGGTCCAGTTCTGTCCACAAGTTTGGGAAGTTCTCATCAACAGTTTGTTTGAATATATTCTCTGTTCCCTTCTCTCTTTCTTCTCCTTCTGGTATGCCCATTATTTTTATATTGCTCTTTCTGATGGAGTCAGACAGTTCTTGTAGAGTTCTTTCATTTCTTTTAAGTCTCAAGTCTCTTTCTTCTTCCATCTGTTTAATTCCAGGTTTCTATCTTCGATGTCACTGATTCTTTGCTCCATCTGGTCAACTCTACTACCTAAGCTGGTTATTTCATTCTTAATTTCTTCTATTGAGTTCTTAATCTCCAGAAATTCTATTTGGTTCTTTTTTAAAATTTCAATCTCTTTCGTAAAATGCTCATGCTGTTCTTTGATTGTGTTTCTGAGTTCATTTAACTGCCTGCCTGTGTTTTCTTGCATCTCGTTGAGGTTTTTCAGAACTGCAATCTTGAATTCTCTGTCATTTAAGTCACATATTTCTGTATCTTTAAGTGCCTTTTCTGGAGATTTTTCACTTTCTTTCTGAGCTATCTTGTTGCTTGGTTATTCATGGCAATTACTGGTTTAGTATTTCGCTTCCTAGACATCTACAGGAGTGACTCTACAACAGGTTGATAGGAAGCAGTCTTTCTTTTGTTTTCCAGCACTTGTTGGTAGAATGTTTCATTTTTCCTCCAACTGCAGCTTATTTTTCTTCTCCCACACGGTAATGCTATGTTTTCTCTGCACTATTCCAGCTTCTCACACAATCAGGGGATTCCCTGGGAGATGGGCTTCTCCTTTGTTAATAGTTCGTCTAGGTCACAGGGCGCAGTGTCCCGGTGGGTATGCGGAGAGCTTTTGATGTTCCAAAGCTCTTCCAGCTCCTGATTCAGAGCCCGTATGTTTCAGCAGTTCTGTTTACTCCTGCAGGGATCTGCCCAGATAGGTGGGGCCAGGGGCAGGGTGAGTTGTGAGAGGTGGCCCAGAGCAATGGTGGCGACCACCACCACAGCCGGTCCTGCTTCCACAGCTCCCTCCCCTTTGCCAGAACTAGTTGGGCTGTGAATTTGTGTCCGTGGTCCACAGTTCTCAGAACAGCAAATATTCTCTTCTTTTGATCTGACACTGCTACTGTTCTGCTTCTAGCACCGGGCAGGTGGGGGCGGGGTGAGCTCTGGGTGGGTAGGGAGGGGGCGGCTAGTCTCAGTGCCTAAGGCTTCCGTTCTCTGCTCGGCAGTGAGGGCTTAAACCACCGTTTTCAGCCTTCTTTTCTCAGTCTTTTCTCTGAGGTCTCTGCCGTGAGCGTTGGGTTCAGCCGTGTTATGTACTGCCCCCTCAGCCCTGTGGGCCATAAGCGGAGCCCTAGCAGTCCGAGTTCTTCCCTCTCCCACAGCTGCGGTAGTTTCGGGATGCAGCGAGCTCGGAGCACTGAGCTAGGTCTGCTTCCTGTGCCCGCGCGGCTCCGTCTCCTCACTTCTCCCTTTCCTCCTCCTCCCCCCCTCCCCCGCTCACGCGAATCTCCCACCTGTAGGTGATTTCGGTAGTGGGCCTCTTAGTCTTGCCTGTCTGCTGTGTAGGGAGTCCTTTGTGGAGTTTTTGTTGTTCAATTCGTTGTAAATTCCAGGGAGCTTTACAGAGGCTCACCTCACGCCGCCATTTTTCCTCCCTTCTCTCCCCCATTTTTTTAGCTCCTACTCCTGCTTTAGATGATTACCCTAAAACATGTGATTCATACTTGTTGATTGTAATCATTGAAGCCTAATGTTCTCTCCTACCAGTTCCGGGCCTAACTCTTGTACAATTAACAACACCTGAATGACTGGCTGAATGGCCACAGGCTCTATGAAGCCAACAGATTTACTTATTAAAACCTATTTTTCCTCATTCAGGTATCTTGGGGACAAAGAGGATATCCCAGCAAGATTGCCAGTCCCAACCAAAGAAGCCAATGTGGTCTTCCAGGCGGATCTCGAGACCACTTCCTCTCGTCTAAGATCAGATAGGGTGAGAGTTCCATGAATCCCCCAATAGGTAGGGACAGCTCTACACCCCTGTCCAGCAGGAAGCAGATACAGAAGAAAAGGCCTCCTGTTCCTCAATTTCCTATAGAAATTTTATGGGGATCACATCTCTCAAGGAGAAAACAAGGCAGGCAGTTAGAAATAAGCATCAGGTCTCTGCATTCCTGTATAACCCACAGAATGAGACTACCCAAAAGACCTCCCCCTCTCACCCCAAAACTTCCCCTTTTCATTGTAATTATCTACCCCATATGAGGAACAAATGGGTACAAAATACCCAACTAGATTAAACTGGCCACTCCCGCCTGTGCAATAAAGGCTACAACGACTTCATTTCACCTGGGCCTCATTGTACTATCATTATAATATCATACATATGACCGGAAGTTCATTAATATCATTATAACAGACTGAATTCTGGGAAGGAACATGTGCATTTGTGGGGACAGAGCCAGGAGTGCAGTTTCCAGGCTCTCGGCCTCATGTGAAAAGGTGCTGGTTCAGGTAGTAAATGGCCATCAACTGTGATTGGATGGCCATCAGCTGTGGCTAGTTGGCCGTCAGCTGTAACTAGTGAGCCATTGGCCACTAATATAACTGCCGTGGCTACGCTAGCACCAAATGGGGGCTAGCAAGAAGATGGTGGCTGGGCTAGGAAGAGCGGATTACAGTTAGCAAGTGAGGTTGGTTGGCAGAGACAAGTGGACGGCAGGTTGCGGATCATGTGGCTCCTGCTTCCTGTGTCTCCAACCCAGCCACCACCGAGAATATAGTGGTATGACTCCCCTAACTATGGCTCCGTGGGTGTTCCTTTTTGGCCTCACCATATCCTGCATTCTTATTTGGGGAGCGGGACCAGAGAGCCCGCATGACACCATGCATGACAGCAGTCGAAAAAGATGAGGTAATAGCCTCTTGTCAATCACAGGTGTCAATGAAGTGGTCCCATGCTTGGAAAAGAACAGCCCATTCTAGAAGAAAAAAAAGGATTTAAAAACCAAGTTCTCTCCACTCAGTGCTTTCTGAGCCTTGCCTTTGCTCTGGGGCCCTCTCCAAACCCTTTGGAGTGTACTTCTTCCTAAAAGTGCCACCTTGGGCCTTTGAGCCATTCTCTGCTGCTCGGGTCCCCTCCTATTTCTTTGGAGTGTACTATCTCTTCTAATAAACTACACTTTCATAAATATTTCAGTGTCTCATTCAATTCTTTGCTTGAGACGCCAAGAACCTGGACATCGCACCGAGAAGATCCCACTCTCTGGTAACAATATCATGTGTGCGCACACACGCATGTGTGTTTTCATAAAGGCCCCCCTTCCCACTAGACTGTAAGCTGCCGAGGTCGAGGCCTATGCCTGTTGTCATGCAGGGTGTCATGCAGGGTCTCTGGTCCTGCTCCCCACATAAGAAGACAGGACACGGTGAGGCCAAAAAGGAACACCCATGGAGCCATAGGTTGGGGAGTCATACCACTATAGTCTCACTGGAGGCTGGGTTGGAGACACAGGAAGCAGGAGCCACACCATCCGCAACCTGCTGTCCACTTTTCTGCCAACCAACCCCCCATGCTAACTGAAATCCGCTCTTGCTAACGCAGCCACCATCTTCTTGCTAGCCCGCATTTCCTGCTAGCATAGCCATAGCAATTATATTAGTGGCCAATGGTTCACTGGTTACAGCTGATGGCCAGCTAGCCACAGCTGATGGCCATCCAATCACAGTTGATGGCCATTTACTACCTGAGCCAGCACCTTTCCATGTGAGGCCGAGAGCCTGGAAACTGCTCTCCTGGCTCTGTCCCCACACCTGTTTTTCTCATCGCTGAGCGCCCTGCAGCACCTAGTGCAGGGCAGGCACAGGAAAAGTGGCAGCTACATATTTTGGAACAAATGCATGAATGAATATGTCAAAGAATGCATGGGGAGGCACTGGTGGCAGCTCCAGCTTGGACAGTGCCGAGTGGCAATCCTCCGTGGGGACAGTCCTAGCTGCTCTGTTGGCAAGGTTGCTTGCCACACCATGAATGGACTTGAAAGGTGACAGAGCAGGGCCTCTTCTTCGTAGGCTCCCCTCTGGGGAGTCACCTAGGTGACTCCCGACATGTAAAGCAAACAGAAGCCAAGGCAGCCAGGCCTGGGGTAACAGACCAGTGGAAGCACTGCATTTCCAGCTGGTTAGCTGGGCACCAGAGGCTGGGCTGGAGGGGGGTGGCCCTGGGCCTTGCTGCCTTCTTGCCCTAGCCCTGGCCTATCCCGTCTCTGGCTCCCTGGGGAAGGGCACAGAAGAAGAACAGAATTTGCCGCCCCCAAAAGTTCCTTTTAGGCATAAAGATTATTTCAGGCTGATTATTTTTGAAACCAGCAGACACAGGGAAAGCTCTGAAAACTGAGTAGAAGTTACTCTTTTGTGAGAGGCATTTACGTGTATAAGGGAAATCTCCATTGTGAGGGTGTCTCCCTCTCTGTACCAGGAAGAGGATGATGAAATCTCTAGAAACCCTTATCAATGGAGAGGGCAGAGACTTAAATCTGGTCACTGTGCTTTGCCTGGTCATCTCTCTTAACTGCCCCTCCCCCCCCCACACATTTTCTTTTGTCTCTAACTGGAGATGCTATTTAAGGTGGTGGCTTGGGCCATTTCAAGGGGTTACTCAGTTTTTCTGTGTCTCTCCCACGTATACAGGAGGTATACAGGTTATTAAACTTCTTTGTGTTTTCTCCTGTTAATCTGTCTTTTAATACAGGGGCTCTCAGCCAAGAACCTACAAGAGTAGAGGGAAATTTACTTTTCCTCCCCCACAGCCCTTACCCTGCCATATGCAGTTTTGAGCAGGTGGCCTCAAAGCCCGGTGCCTTGGTCTCCAAAGCACCGTTCCCAAGGGAGCCTCAAAAATGAGGAGGGCCACACATGCGTTTGCACGAAATCACATGTGATGTGCATCGAGCTGCATGTATTCCGAGGGCTGGCTCAGGCACCGTGCAAACCACAGTCTTCTCATGGCTGGAATGTCATGCTCTCTCCGGAATGAAAAGCCAAGTCCCAGTAACCTGAACACTGGGACAAATGACAGACCTGAAACTGTCTGTCAGACACTGTTCAACAGCTCAAATGCTGAAGAATGAGGATCTCTGATGAGGCAAATAGCTAGCGTTTTGCAGTGTTTCCTAAGGGCACGTGCTGACTGCTGTACGTGCATTGCTGCAGTCTTTTGAGCTGGGTACTGTTGTTCCTAGTTTACAGAGGAGGAGACCGAGGCTTTGTGGGGCTAAACGTTTTTCATGGTCACTTAGTTGAAAGAGCCAGAACTGGGATGTGAACCCGGGCAGCCTGGCTTCAGAGCACAGGCCCTGAATGGCTGCTGAAACCAGAGGCCAAAGGAGTCCGGGGCTCGTGCTGCCTGTGCCGCTCAGCCAATAGACCGACACAGGAGTTGGGTCATAGAATAAGTGCTTATTATCAGAGCACTGGTGGTCTGAGACGGCAGCAGTTTAACACCTGCAAACACTGCCTTAGTATTCTCAGACTAGCCTGAGATATTTAAGGAAAAATCTGGATATGCCTCCAGAGGCCACGTGATGGTTCTGGGGTTCTGCATGGAGCCTTCCTTCAGGTGATGTGGTCTCTATCGTGGTCACCAACCCACAAGCAGTGATGACAGTAACCTGGAAAGAATGCTAGGCCATAGAAATTGTGATCAGTAAGCATGGGGTATTGTGATCAGTAAGCAAGCATAAGTTTCAGGGTAATTATCTAAAGCAGGGAACTGGCACAGGGGATATTCCATACTCAGGAGCTGGGACAGGGGACATTCCAAGCTCAAACCACTTGGAGCAGGTAGATCAATTGTTAACCTCTAGGTCAGGGAGAGGCAAAGCCTCTTTTTTGGGGGTCCAAACCGGGCCCTATTTCACTGCCTCCCTTGTGTAAGTGAAGACACTGACACAGAGAAGCCAAGCCTTGTGCCCAGGGTCACACAGCCGGTTAACGCCAGAGCTGCAACCAGAAATTAGGTCTCCTCTCCCCCACTCTCCTTTCTTTTCCCCCATGGCCCCAGCCCTCTAGGTACAACAGGGATAACTTGTCCTACTTTAACCAGCCAAGCAGAGTCCCAGTTGTGTCTGTTCGCTTGTGAGCCATGAAAGAATTCACCAGTCAGATAGAAATATAGAAGATTTATTAAAGTAAGGAGGGTCAGCCGGGCAGAGTCTGCTAGAAACTACTACAAACTACTGTGTCTAGTCTTTTCTGGGTCTCAAGTTTTATTTTCCTGTAGTTGGGGGTGGGGGAAGGTGTGGTAAAGCTGGTTATTGCAACCTTTACATATGCTATGTAGATTTAAGTTGGAGCCAGGAGTGCATCCCATACTGATGCAAATCCTCTCCCAAGTCCGAGGGCCAACACTGGGCCTAAGTAAATAGAAGCACTGAAACTGCACAGTAAATGTATAGGAAGCAGAATCATTAAGAGGCAAGGAAAATAAAACTTTCAACAATTCCCAAGCTAAATTGCATTTATTAATTTGAATTATACCAGAGATCCAAAACTCAAAAATCAATGATTTAGTGCCACCATTACAATCCCTCTGTTTTAACATTCCCCCATCACTGATCGGCAATGAAAAATCTTTGGAAATTGGGATGAGGGTCCATCTTCTGTAACTGCTTCAGAGCTGGGCAGGGGCCTAGAACTGTCCCTACCTATAAGATTGCTGGTCAAAGAGGGTGGAACAACTGGGCCTCGGAAAATCTGGGCAGCTCTGTCTAGAAACTGGACTGAGGTGGGGCCTCCAGACTGGGAGTTAGAGCTCTGATCTCTGGGGCCGGGGGCCATTTCAGGATCATCCACAGGGAAGGGCTGGAAGCCTTGCATTAAGTGCCATCTGCAATTTAATGAACTCGATTCTGGAAGAGACAAATTTAGCCAGAAGTTTAAAGAAGCATGGCCCAGATAGAAGTAACCTAAGGATAATAAGGAGGGGAACTAGTAAAGATGAGAGAAGGGACCACAACTAGGATCCCTAAGAGTGAAAAGGGGATCCCAGGTGGAGTGCAAGTAAAGAGGAAAAAAAGAGCTCTTAAGAGAGAGGTAATAAAGAGCAGCTCAAGGAGTCTGGGGTTAGTTATTAGTACAGTCCAGGGAGATTGACTTGCTTGTTTGGAGAGGAGATTTAGATCTTCAGGAACAGGTGCAATAGCCTTCCTTCTGGGAGTGTCCTGTGGACATTTAAATAAAACAGGGTTGATTCAAGGGAAGGGGACCCAGCTGCTGACTCTCTGAAGCCCGATAACTGGGCTGTCAGGGACCTCCCCCCCCCCATCCCACTCTAGGCTTCTAACAATACTTGGTCCCGACTTTAGGGGGATGCAATGTGTAGAGGGGTGGGCCTGGGGGAGGTGCCGGTCCCTATATTTCTTGAGTGCCTGCCATACCTCTCAAGTTAACATAGGAACAAACAGAATTGAGGTCAGAATCTACATGCATAAAGGAATGGGCGTAATTAGAGCTAGGGCTTAGAGGCCTCCTGACCAAGTGTCATGCAGGGTGTCATGCGGGGTCTCTGGTCCCGCTCCCTGCATAAGAACGCAGGACATTTGGAGGCCAAAAAGGAACACCCACGGAGCCATAGATAGGGGACTTATACCAGTATAGTCTCACTGGCGGCTGGGTTGGAGACACTGGTTACAGCTGACGGCCAACTAGCCACAGCTGATGCCATCCAATCACAGTTGATGGCCATTTACTACCTGAGCCAGCACCTTTCCATGTGAGGCTGAGAGCCTGGAAACTGCACTCCTGGCTCTGTCCCCACACTCCACCCCTACAGGGTATCGCCTCCCAATCTACGCAACAAGCGTCTTCTGTGAGGGGCCCTGTGTGAGCAGCCTGGAAGTGAATGCAATATTCTGGACACAGCCAGGCTCTCTGGACACAGCCAGGGTTTCTCAGGGCACCACCAGTCCTTCTGTGCACAGCCAGACTTCCTGGGCTTCTTAGGGTACCACTAGTCTCCCTGGGCACAGCCAGAGCCTCTCAGGTCACTGCCACTCTCTCTGGGCCTCTCAGGGTACCGTGCTGGAACAACAGCGACTCACAGTCAAGGTGCTTACATATTCTTGATGGTGGCCAGTCAAGACACAAAAGCAAACATCCAGCAGCTCCAGTACATGGTGGTATGTTTCCAAGCAAACAGTCAAGTGGTCCATTAAATTAGGGATAGAAGGCCATTCCCCATAGTCCATAGTCATTCGCCAGGGCTGTTCTGGGGGTGAGGGACGACCTTGACCTCACCCTTATCTCCCACAGAGGACTCAGCAAGCGTTTCCTCCTGGGACTACAAGTCCTGCATCCGGGCTGCCTCAACAGCTGCCCAGCCCACAGGGTCGCAACAACCTTCACTTTCTCCGGCCTATGCTGGTTGGAGAACCGTCCACGTCTTCCCACCCCTCAACGGGGGTCCAGCTCTCCAGGAGCTGCTCCTCCTGGTCTTCCTGAGACTGAGTGTTCATACACACAAACTGTTCCACCGCCCTTCGGAGAGCTTCGGCTGGCACTGTATCCTGCCGACTACGCTATGTGTCATGCAGGGTGTCATGCGGGGTCTCCCGCTCCCCACATCAGAACACAAGACATGGTGAGGCCGAAACGGAACACCCACGGAGCCATAGATAGGGGAGTTATACCACTATAGTCTCACTGGCGTCTGGGTTGGAGACACAGGGGGCAGGAGCCACACGATCCGCAACCCTCACTCCACCGCTGGCTATCTCAGCAGCCACCATCTTCTTGCTAGCCCCCATTTTTTTGCTAGCATAGCCACGGCAGTTATATTAGTGGCCAATGGCTCAATGATTACAGCTGACGGCCAACTAGCCACAGCTGATGGCCATCCAATCACAGTTGATGGCCATTTACTACCTGAGCCATCACCTTTCCATGTGAGGCCAAGCCTGGAAACTGCACTCCTGGCTCTGTCCCCACACCAAGCTTTCCCAGAGTCCTTTTCAAGGGACTCTATTTATATTTACAACCAAGCAGGTTTCAGGAGTGGTGAAGAAAGAATAAATGGCTAATTAACAGGCTTACCTGCCACGTCAAGGGTCACCTACAGTTTTGCTAGTGATAAGAACAGCTTGGGAGCCACTGGGAACTTCAGGCCCGTTAGTCAGTCACAGCCATTTATGGGGAAGGAGTTGGTCTCTGTTCCCTTCAGAGCAGGGGATAATCCCTTCTCCAGTGCCCTTTTACTTTGCACAAGGGGCAAGGCTGCTTTGGCGGAATAGGACACTTGTCACGCGGGGTGTCATGCGGGGTCTCTGCATAAGAACGCGGGATATGGCTAGACCAAAAAGGAATACCCACGGAGCCATAGATAAGGGAGTGATACCACTATATTCTCGCTGGCGGCTGGGTTGGAGATACAGGAAGCAGGAGCCACACGAACAGCAACCTGCCATCCACTTCTTTGCCCCCCAACCTCACTTGCTAACTGCAATCCCCCGTTCTGACTGCAATGTGCCGTGCTAACCGCAGTCTGCACTGCTAACTGCAACCCACACTTGCTAGCTCAGCTACGGCAGTTATACCAGTGACTAATGGTTAACTGGTTACAGCTGATGGCCAACTAGTCACAGCTGATGGCCATCTACTACCCAAGCTAGCACCTTTCCACGTGAGGCCGAGAGCCTGGAAACTGCTCTCTGGGACTCTGTCCCCACAACACTCCTTACTCCAGTGGTCTAGGCTTGAGCATCCTGCTGTGTCCCATCTGGGGTTTCTTGGGTGCCCTGAGGTCATCAGCCTGTCTGTTAACTACAGCTAAAAGTCTAGCCTGTCTCTGGCCTTGCCCGATCTCACTGTTCCTTTCTTTCCTCCTCTTTTCTGTCACGGTTGTAAAAGATGTTGCAACAAATTCCCTGGCCTTCTCTAGGATCTGTGCCTTTTCATTAAGATGCAACAATGGGTCAGAATTACTATCATATCTTGCCTGGTTAGAGAAAATAATAGGCCAAGCTTAATGAATTTACCCTAAATTTATCTAGGTTTTTGGTAAAAACAGCTACATCATTCTTTACAGTGGCTTATATCTGACATGAGAAAGGCATATGAACTCCAGTAGTCTCAAAATACAGAAGTTTGCATAATTATTAGCAGAACTTAGTTCTTACTGTTGTGAAGATTTAGTTTTCTTCAGTAACCAAGGACCTGATTAGGACAACATAAAACAGAAATTATGACACATGTAATCTTTGATTTTTAGGTAGAAAACTTTTATAATATCAGCAGCAGACCAATAGTCTAAGAAATTTGTCCTGTTTAGCTGAGAAAACATTCAACTCTAGGAGCTTACTTTTGATATTCAAATTTACTTAATTAATCATGTTTAGCATTTCCTTTCATATTAGAATCCATAACCTTCAGAACTTTAATTTTTTTACTGACAACCAAAAGCAAGCAATTAGCACTTCCACTGGCAAATCCAGGAATATATTTTGCAAACTTCAAAAGCATAGGCTTTGTAATAAAATATAAAATATATTTATTAACAGATATTAATTTATCTGTTAATGTTCCTGTGACAAGAAGCCAGAAATAAATGAACTTAGACCTATATAATAATTAATATTTCAGTATTTCATTGTTTTGAAATACCTAGATATTCAATAATTTTTATCATTTAACATAACTTAGCAAAACTGAAATCTTAAGTTACCAACAGATGCTAAAGAATCACATATAAGCATCCACAATATATTATTCTTACTGAAAAGTTTCACTTAAAACCGTATTTTAGTTACTTCTTATTAGTTCTTAACTCTATGAGATCCCAAAGTCAATTATGCAAGCTATTTTCTTGACAAATTCTGCAACAGAGATAACATGATTTTAAAAGGCTTATTCAGAATGCTAGCACTCTGGGAGGATGGTGACTCCAGTCCAAAGGCCATCTCCCTTACAATGAATCCCACTACGGGTGGTCCCTGCAGGACTTAGAACAGGACCAGAGGAGTAAGGGGAAAGGGTCATGAGAGACTGGGAAAGGGATGGGGCTGAAGAATGGAAGGGAGAGGAAGGAGGGGGTGCCAAAGCCTAGGGAGGAGGAAACTCCAGAGGCTGTCTCCTCCATGGGGGACCATGGGATAAGAGAATCAAGGAGGTCAGGGGAGGTGGACGGAAGAAATTTAGCCAAGCACATGCGGCATTGTTTCTGGGGGTCCAGGTCTTGACTTAGAATCCTTAATGCTTGGACATAGGGGACCTCAGATCATTTTTATAGCCACCGGCAGAGGAGGCCTAGTTGCATGGTATTAAAGTTAAGAGTTCTGTTGGCTGGCCAGACCTCCTGATCATTTAGCTTATACTGTGGCCAGGCAATGTTACAGAAAAAGATTGTTAGAGAAGCGAGGTCAAATTAGAAGACAGCTGAGAGAAGAGTCTTGGGGAATAGACGGGATACATCCCATGACTGCAGGGCCGGTTGTTCGTGATAGCTGGGTGGAAGATCGAGGAGCGTCTAGCTGAGTCTCCGAAGGTTTCCTCCCACTCTGGGTTACGGACTTAACTGGTGCTTTACTGCGTACCCAAGAGGGAGTGAACGAGAGAAACTGACTGATCATTAGCTACTGAGGTGTCCCCTGTACTAAGGTCGTGGGTCGTGGACTGGCTGGTGGAATTCCTGGTGCCCCACAGATGTCCCCAGGCATATCCACTTACTGACTGATGACCAGGTGAGTCACTGGAGCTGTTTCCCCAGAAGATGAAGTTAAAGGCAAAAGTAGAGGAGATAAGGAGCATGAGAGAATAAAAGGGGAGTCTTAACACCATTCGGCCTTGGGAGTCCCCTTTGGAGAGTAGGTCGGGCTTTCAGTCCCACTGGAGAGTAGCCCTAGCCAGGAACCTTCAGTTCCCACTGTGGGGACAGAGCCCCAGAAAGCAGTTTCCAGGCTCTTGGCCTCACATAGAAAGGTGCTGGCTCAGGTAGTAGATGGCCATCAGCTGTTACCGGTTAGCCATTAGCCACTGATATAACTGTCATGGCTAAGCCAGCAAGGCGTGGTGTGGCGGAGTGTGGATCTCAGATCTCAGAGAGGTGGATTGCAGTTAGCAAGTGAGGTGGGTTAGCAGAGAAGAGTGGACGGCGTGTTGCAGATCGTGTGGCTCCTGTTTCCTGAGTCTCCAACTCAGTCGCCAGCGAGACTGTAGTGGTGACTCCCCTACCTATGGCTTCGTGGGTATTCCTTTTTGGCCTCACCATATCCTGCATTCTTATGCGGGGAGTGGGACTAGAGACCCTGTATGACACCCCTGCTAACCAGTGGGGGATTCGTGAGAGACTCATGGAAGGGAGAGGAAGGAGACCTACTAGCGTGTGGATTCGCCCTGGATGAGCTGCCGCTGCCAACCGCACCACACGTTGGAGAGTAGGCCTCAGAGAGGATAGAGCCAGGAGACAGCTGTTCCTCCTATGGGCCACCAAATGTTGAGTCTGCTCGCTCACGGGCAGTGAAAGAATTCACAAGTCAAATAGAATTATGTAAGATTTGCTAAAGTAAGAGGAGGGTCGGCTGGGCAGAGTCTGCTGGAAACTACTGCAAACTACTGTGTCTAGTCTTTTTTGGGTCTCCAGTTTTATGTTTTCCTGTAGTTGGGGGTGGGGGAAGGTGCGGTAAAGCTGATTATCGCAACCTTTGCATATGTTATGTAGATTTAAGTTGGAGCCAGAAGAGTGGATCCCATACAGATGCAAATCCTCTCCCAAGTCACAGGGCCAGCACTGGGCCTAAGTAAATAGAAGCACTGAAACTGCATAATAAATGTATAGGCAGCAGAATCATTAAGAGGCAAAGAAAATAAAGCTTTCAAAAATTCCTAAGCTATATTGCACTTATTAATTTGAATTATACCAGAGATCCAAATCTCAAAAATAGAAGGTTTACTGCCACCATTGCAATCCTTCTGTCTTAACACCAGTGACCTAGACAGAGGCTGAGATCTCTTCAATCCCATGACTGGATTTTCTTTGCTCAGCACTGGAAGGTTCTAGGGCTGGGAAGCATGGTGGGATCAGGCCTTTGCTGTTTGTCCAAAGCTTTTGAGAAAGATGACACAGCTGACCAGCACCGTGGTCACCCTGTGGTGAAGAGCCTCCACATGTCCCATCACCCTCCTGCCACCTGGGTCTCAGGGACTCACTCTCACAGGCCCTTCGGTGAAACCTCCCACCCCTGCCCCACACCTCTTTCTCCCCTTGTCTTTCTCTCTGGCTAGCTGTGGGTGTTGGGGCCGGGTAGGTTACTCCCACCCAGGGCTTTTAATGAGAAGTCCTGTCATGCCCAGGCAGCGAAGATGAATAATTCAGTGAAGGAGGCCTAGGAAATGTTATTCTTTCAGAGAAGAGTCCCTTGATAGTGGGAGAGGCAGAGAAGGGCTGAATCTTATTATGGGATGAATGGGGGATGGGATGGCAGTGATGGAGGAGGAAGACTACACAGTAGTCACTAACAGTGTAGGCTTTCAGTAAAACGTTGTAAACAAATAAGTTACTGGAGATAAAATTGCCTTTTTAAAGAGTCCTCTGACTCTAGCGAGGATGGTGGATTGGATTTGGGGCTAGAACATAGAAAGGAAGAGCAGAGAGGACGCTATTGTAATCATTCAAGTTTCAATTGCAATCAGAAGGAAAAGGTGGAATGGACAGGACTATGTGGGTCATGAAGGAAGAGTCCAGGATGATTCTTCGGTTTTTGAGCACTGACCTCAGAGCAAACTCTAATTTGTTTCTTTCTTTCTTTTTTTGTTTGTTTGTTTTTTTTAGACATTTCACCCCTCACAAAGTGATAAGCCCCCACCTCCAATCTATTGCCCCTCTCACATCGTATATATCTATTACAATTCCATTGACTCTGTTTGTTTATTTCTTTCTTAAAGTGTATCATTTTAGGTGTGTTTGGAAGACCACAGAGTAAATTTTTAACCATCAGGTGCTTTTTCCACCAGCGTGAGATCTATTGACAGCCTATGTCCTGGCGCATAGAGGGAAGGTGAGGTAAATTTTGGGCCTCAAGGAGTCCTCCATTTTCCAACTACTCCTCTCCCCAGTAACTTCATTGCTGTGGAATTTTCTTGAGATAATCAACTCCTGATAATTCAACCTAAAATTACATTAACTTTCTTTGCAGCTACACCAAACTCTCTTCACTTCTTCCTTTCCTTCTTCCCACCTTCCCTTTCTTTTTACCTTTTTCAAGTAGTTATTGCCAAGTTCTGGGCTAGGCACAAGAAGATCATTATTAATTATTCCTCCTAGTTGTTTTTCTCATGTGCTGCTGCTCAACCTTTTACTCCTGTCTTGTACAAATGCTATTCATTGGGAGAGATAGGGATAAGAGTCTATTACTATATTCAATATGGCACTTAATGCTGTGTAAATACATCTAGCCCTTCTAAATTGCATCTTATTAGAGACCAGCCCATGTTAACAATTTTTAAAGATGGTTTCTTATCCTAATTCTGGCATCCATTATATTTTCTGTTGCTTTCAGCTCTTGTCATCCACAGATTTAATATGCAAACAGTTTGTATCTTTACCTAAATCATTGATTAAAAATTTGAACAGGTTGTGCTGAAGGACAGAGCCCTTCAGATTGTTATAAACCCACTAATTAGCACTTTTAGAGTACAATCACTCATCTTATTATAAACCCACCAAATTATATCATCCAATAATCAGTATTGTTTTCCACCTTATCCTCAAGACTATCATGAAGAGACCTGGTTAAATCTATTCCTGAGATCTGAATACATTCTCTTATTACTTGGGCATGGATGAGAGGTGAGCAATTTTCAAGAATATATCCCATGAGGGTAAGACGGATCAAATATATGGTGATGGAAGGAGAACTGACTCTGGGTGGTGAACACACAATGTGATTTATAGATGATGTAATACAGAATTGTACACCTGAAATCTACATAACTTTACTAACAATTGTCACCCCAATAAACTTTAATTGAAAAAAAAAAAAAGAATATATCCCATATGTGCATCTAACAACAGAGCCCTGAAATACGTGATGCAAAAAAACTGACAGAATTTGTTGTCACACAGCAGCATGCCTGTCTGTCCCCTCGTACCTGCCCCTAAAAAGAAAGAAGAGTCTGTGAGACTATTCCTTTCAGGGACATTGCTTCATCTTTATGCCATCTCCTTGTTTGGCCCCAAAGGATGGCTGGCTAGCCAATGACGGGTAAGATTCTTTAAGAAAGGAACAACCTAAGACAGGCACAGTCATGTGGGGACCACCAGGAGAATTCACGGGGTTGACAGAGGTGGGCACAGCCCCCCACCTTCCCCCGTCTAAGAAGAGCTTCTGCCTCTGTGGCTGTATTCCTTCCCACAACCTGCATGGGAAGTGATTCTAGATGTGCTAACATCAGTTCTCCATCTCAGTAAGTTTTCAACATAAAGGTTTTGTCCCCTGGGGAGGTACAAACAATAATTATTTTTACGTCATGGGACTTTTGACAGGCAAGGGTGATTGGTTTGAACCAGTTTTCTGGTATGGTGTATGAGACTCACAGACTATAGTAAAAACAATGCTACTTCCTTGTATGTGCATCAATAAAAGCCACAAGGTGGCCCAATTCGGGGCTCTCAGTTCTTTGAAGCTGTGAGACCCTTGGCCCCTGTTTCAAAACTTTCTTGATTTCTGTTTCTTTCTTAACCCTTTGCCACCCCTTCTCGTTCTCTCACTGCCCGTGTTGCACTGGATGCAACAAGAATTGAAGGAAGAAGTAAACAATTTAACAATAATCATTGGATACTTCAATACCCAACTTTCAATAGTAGATAGAACAACTAGACAGATGATCCATGAGCAAACAGAAGATTTGAACAACATTCTATATCAACTGGACTTAAAGGGCATCTATAGAAAACTCCACCCCAAAACAGTAAAGAATATGTTCTTCTCCAGGACACAAGGAATATTCTCCAGGGTAAAGCATATGTTATGCCATAACATAAGTCTCAATAATATTCAAAGGATTGAAATTATACACAGACCACAGTAGTCTGACCACAGACTGTGGTTCTTTGACCACAGTCAATGAAATTAGAAATCCACAACAGAAGAAAATTTGGGAAATTCATAA
This sequence comes from Rhinolophus sinicus, assembly GCF_057876585.1. Lineage (NCBI taxonomy): Eukaryota > Metazoa > Chordata > Mammalia > Chiroptera > Rhinolophidae > Rhinolophus > Rhinolophus sinicus. The sequence goes on along the minus strand of NC_142518.1, from coordinate 69,078,166 downwards.
ATATGTGGAAATTAAACAATACTTACCTAAATAACCAATACATAAAAGGATAAATCATAGGAAAATTAGAAAATATTGTCAGATGAATGAAAATAAAAGTACAACATGCCTAAACTTAAAGGATGCAGTGAAAACAGTATTTAGAGGGACATCTATAATTGCAAACACCTATATTGAAAAAGAAAGATTTCAAATCAATAACTTAACCTTTCTCCTTAAGAAACTAGGAAACTAGGAAAGAGTGAACTAAACCCTCAACAAGCAGAAAGAAGGAAATAACAAAGATTAGAGTGGAGATAGATGAAATAGAGAATAGAAAAACAATAAAGAAAATTAATGAAACTAAAAGTTGGTTTTTTTGGAGAGATCAACAAAGCTGACCAAACTTTAGCTAGACCAATCAAGAGAAAAAGAGAGAAGACTCAATTTATCAGGAATGAAAGTCATCTTTTAAAAAAATTTTTTTTAAAGATTATAGAAGAAACTATGAACAGCTCTAGGTCAATAATTTAGATGAAATAAACACATTCCTAGAAAGGCACACACTGCTGAAACTGACTCAAGAAGCAATAGAAAATCTGAATATATTTGTAATGGGTAAAGAGACTGAATTAGCAATCAAAAAACTTTCCTGCTGTACACCTGAAACTGAAGCTGAATAATATTGAATGTCAACTGTAATTTAATATATATATAATCATGGGATATGGAGTACAGCATAAGGAATAGAGTCAATGGAATTGTAACCACTATATACGATGTCAGAGAGGTAGTAGATTGGGGGAGGGGAGTTATCACTTGGTAAGGGGTGTAAATGTCTAAATATTACCTGAAACTAATTAAAGGAAAAAAAACTTTCCACAAAGAAAAACTCAGGACCATATGGCTTCACTAATTAATTCCATCAAACTTTTAAAAAAGGATTAACACCCATTCTTCACAAATTCTCCCCAAAATAGAAGGAAACACTTCCCAATTCATTGTATGAAGTCTAACAATTAAGTTCACGAATTTGTTGCAACAATGTTGCTAAATTTTTCTGATATCAGATGGATTATTCATTATGAATTTGTACCAACTGGACAAACAATTAACCAAGTTTACTATTTGGAAGTGCTGAAAAGGCTGTGTGAAAAAGTTAGATGACCTGAACTTTTCTCCAACAATTCATGGCTCTTGCATCACGACAACGCACCAGCTTACACGGCACTGTCTGTGAGGGAGTTTTTAGCCAGTAAACAAATCACTGTATTGGAACACCCTCCGTACTCACCTGATCTGGCCCCCAATGACTTCTTTCTTAACCCGAAGATAAAGAAAATATTGAAAGGAAGATATTTTGATGAAATTCAGGACATCAAGGGTAATATGACACCAGCTCTGCTGGCCATTCCAGAAAAAGAGTTCCAAAACTGCTTTGAAGGGTGGACTAGGCGCTGGCGTTGGGGTATATGGCTTCCCAAGGGGAGTACTTTGAAGGTGACTGTAGTGATATTCAACAGTGAGGTATGCAGCACTTTTTCTAGGATGAGTTCCTGAACTTAATTGTCAGACCTCATATACTGATAACAAAAGATGAATACAAGTCACGTTTGACTTCTGCAATTACATGAGGTGTTCAAAGTGGTTACCATCAGCATAATTTTAATACAGTTTTTTTTTCCTTTCTTAAAATGTGTATAAATTTTTTTGGCACCCTCTGTATTGCTTCCTTTAGTTTATCTCATTCTCTTTTCTTAAAAATGTATGACACATGCCTTTAAAATTGGAATTGAATGAAAATATTTTTTGTATTATTTTCCCAATAATCTTTGAAACAATTGGAGAATTCCAGGATGTGAAAACAGTCCTGGGAATTTGCTCCCCTAGGCTTTTATTATGAGCAGGAGCTAATGAACACTATAAAAGTCTCCCTAACCTGTGAAAGTAAAAGCTTTGGGCATGGAGCCATTTTATTTCAAATTTATATCTATTTGTAGAAGTGTTTGTGAGACAGGGTGTCTTCCAGACTGATGTACTAAAACGACAAAGAGCCTGGAGTTCTTATTAGGGTTGCAGTATCAAATATGCCCAGGTCTGGTTGAAAGAAGATACTAATTCACCATATTTGAATCCATATATTAACTCCCTGACAAAACCACATTTAAGTCCGTTGTTTTAAAGGTTTCTGAATTCTGGAGTTTGAAGTGAGAGTTGGAGAAAAATAGACCTAGAGCTGTTTTCTTTCTTCTTTCAATCCTGACCACCCTGCGCACCTTCACAGAGATGGGGGAGGGGAGGAAGGGGGAAAAAAGAACCCAACGAAGCAAGAGATTGTTTTGATACGGTTTCAACAACTCAGAAATAAATTAAATTGCTAAAGTGATGAGTGTGTTCCAGAAAAAAAAAATCCAAAACACAACGTCAGTAATCATAATGACAGTCTGCCTTACTCCACCACTCAAATAAAGCACAACTATTTTTGATACAGAGGCTGCAGAGAAATGTTTCCACTGTAACCTTCTGGATAAATACAGTACAATGGATGACACCCACAAAAACATGGTCTGAGTAAACACAGTCACTGTTGCGTAGGACTGCTTTTTAAAAATGTCCCTTAATATAGATCACTGACATCACAAAACAGAGAAATTCACTAGAAATAATTTCATGGGGGCCAATATGAAGTGATTCAAGTATGTTGCCACCTGTTGGTCTGGCATAAATCACGAAGTGATTTTAGATTGAACTGAATTCATTCTCAAAGTTTTACTCCTCTGTTCGCTTGGGGTAGTATGTAGAAAATGAAGGCATTTCTGCAAGGAGTCATCGTATCTATCTAAACACCAAGGATTGTCAGAGGAATGAACACTATGTCTTCATGTATGTGGACAGTGATAAAATACAAACTCATTTTAAAATGGCATTGAATGTTAATTATTGTTGAAGTTGAGTCATGGGTACATGGAGTTGATTGTACCATTCTCTACCTTTGTGTATACTTGAAATTTTCTATAAGAAAAGGTTTTAAAAGAATGTTACTGAATTAACAGATTTTAAATGTTTTCCTCAACCAATGGATATGAAAAGTACAGTAACTATAATGATGAAGGCCTGAAAAAAGTTTTTACCTTAGAGATTTTCATGCTCAGAATGGTTTGGAAAAACTGCTACACAGTATGGTCTCTAATGTGGGAGGGGTTTACTCTATGAGACTGCAACATGATCCACCCATTAGAACTAGTATTTATATTATTTTTTAAATCTTAAAATAAGAATTTGTTTTATTAATATCTAATATAAAGATGGACAGTGGTGTTATCACTCTGTCTATTTGTCAAGGAAAGATGCCTTTTTAACACTGAGTGAGAAAGTAAGTGCTTTTTAAAAGAAATATGACAAAAGAGAGTATTTTGAAAACAGATATTTGAAAATGTTTTCATCGTCTTGTGATTTTGTTGCTGAAAACTGTGTATCACCTACTTGCTTAGTTGTATATATAAAAAAAAGGAACGGGACATTTTAAACTTGCCTAAAACACTCTATTCCAGTAGCTTGAACTCATTTGTAAAAATATTTTAGCGTGCAAGAGCCACTGATTGACATCAGGGAGAATGGACATTTAATAGCTGAATTTTAACAAAAACATTTTCATAACTGCAGAGTGAGACTGAAAAGTCAGTAACATGATTTACTGAGCATGGCTAATGCCATACCACAGCCATTTAGATCGATGAATCTTTGTGAGGTATTGTTTTCAGTTATGACATTAATCAGAGCCAAGTGTGAGTTTAAACTGAAGTCAGTATTCCAAAATGTTAAACAACGATTTCAAAAATTAATGAGACATATCTAATCACACATTGTGCTCACTAAGATAATAATAATATGTTTCAAATAGAAGATAAATTTATATATAAATCAAATAAAAGAAAATGTATTTAAAAATATTCCTATTTATGTCATACTTCTTTTGTATCTACATCTTTTTTTTTTTTAGTTTCAGGTGTACAAAACAACATAGTATCAGACATTTACAAACTCACAAAGTGATAACCCCAACAAGTCTAGTACCCAACATGATACCATATATAACTATTAAAATACCAATATACTCGTATATTCCCTGTGCTGTACGTTATATCCCATGACTATATATTTTTTAAATTACAGTTGACGTTTAATATTATTTTAAATTAGTTTCAGGTGCATAGCGTAGTGGTTCCTCTCTTGGGTATTTATCCAAAAAAATCCAAAACACTAATTCGAAAAGATAGCGCTATTCACAATTGTTGTGAATAGCCAAATACGGAAACAACCAAAATACCCACCAATAGATGATTGGATAAAGAAATTGTGGTACATACCGTACTTCCCCGAAAATAAGACCAGGTCTTATATTAATTTTTGCTCCAAAAGACACATTAGGGCTTATTTTCAGGGGATGTCTTATTTTTTCATGTATAACAATCTACATTTATTCATGTACAACAATCTACATTTATTCATTTATTCATGTACAAAAATCTACATTTATTCAAATACAGTCATGTCATCTTCTTCTGGAATATCGTCATAACTCTCCAAACCCCGAATTCCGGCTTGAATTTCTTGTGACTCCATTCCTGTAGAACCATTGGTCCCAATCTCTCATGTCCAGCAATAGAGCTCTCCTTAAATGAGCACTTCTTGTCCACGTAGCCTGCTCGTAGTGCATTGGCAACACATCTGTCAGTGATTTTATCTCATGAATTCTTCAACCAAGTCACGACCTCTTGCAGGTTTGGCTTCACAAAGTTTCCACGATGATTTCTCTCCATTCTATTTTCAATGTAGCCATTGATTTCAATGCACAAATGGTCCTTGAATGGCTCATTTATTGCAATATCATGAGTCTAGAGATAGGTAGTCATTCCTGCAGGAATCATTATTTGATCTACTCTTCTCTCTGCAAGGAAGTTCTTCATGTCTTTAGCGCGATGAGTGCTAGCTGAATCCCAGACTAGCAGACCTCTTTGGCCACCTCGCAAAACAAGTGGCAGCATTAAATCAACCCACTTCCTTACAACTGCTTGTGTACACCGGGCTTTTTCGGTTTCAAGAACACAAATGCCTGAAACACGTTCAACCTTATCTTTCTTGCCTTTAGTGATGATTAGAGATGGGGCTTTCTTTCCATCCAGACAAATTGCCAAAATACACATAACACGTGCACTTTCATAATAAGTGGAGGGAATGTAAATTGATGAGGCACCCCTCTGATCAATTGTCGTTTGAGATCCTTGGCCCATAAACACTGCACTTTCATCCATACCAATCATGTTGGAGAGTCGCTATCTAGAAAACTCGATGCCATCAACAAAGGATCTGAATGCAAGTGCACCTTTAATAACTTCAGTATCTTCCAGCTTGAACAGTGTTGTGGGTCTCAGAGACAGTTCATATGGCTGAAGGAAGCCATCTAGCCAGTGTTGTAATGCTTTGAATTCTTCTGGGGGTATTTCTAACTGTGATGCATTGCAAGGGCAAATGCTTGAATATCAGCCCTGCGCATAACCAAAGCCTTTGCTCTCCTGTCAGCAATCCATTCACAGATGATGTCCTCCAGCTCAGGAAATAATGGTTGCCGACCTGATCCACACTTGTGCTTCTTAGCATTTCCCTCGTCCACCTGTTGACTGACGTTATTGTACTCTGCTCGCCACTTTCAGACCATTCGGAGATCCAACTTCTCTTTGCAGAAAGCTGTAAGATTCTTGTCCCAGGAGTCCTCCACAATTCCTTTCTTGTACTGGATGGAATAGCTCTTTCTTTTTGCGCTCATCTTGTCTGGGGGTCAAAATATTATTCCCTGTAAATCTACCATTAAATCAAGTGTTAATTGAAGACTTATGACACAGAAGTGGCAACAAAAATGATGACAGTTAAGAATGATGGTCCACACAAAAGCGACGAAAAATTGCAGGCACCAAAATTCAGAAAACGTTTCTTTATTTCACACGAGTGCATTAAGTACGTCCATTACAACACATGATGTATTGAATTATGAAGATTCATATTAGACACAACCACATCCGGTTGTTATCAAGTGCGCACGTTATTCATGTGTTGTGTCTGTACTCGGATTGGTCATTCGGCAGTGAGTCTCGAGTTCATCTATTTACATAGGCGTTTACCTCTCATACAAAGGTGCCCACTTGGGTATTTACAAATACTTACTTATAATTTATATTATCATTTATTTTAAGTATTGTCAATAATATTATTTATTTATATTTAATTATATTATTAATATGATTATTTTATAGTCCAATGCATCCATCATGTGTTGCAACGGATGTATTAAATGCGTCCGTCTGGCTGGTGTTCTTAACTAGGGCTTATTTTTGGTGTAGGGCTTATATTATGAGCATCCTGAAAAATCATGCTAGGGCGTATTTTCCGGTTAGGTCTTATTTTCGGGGGGAAATGGTATATACAATGGATCACTACTCTGCCATAAAAAAGAATGAAATCTTACCATTTGCGACAACATGGATAGGTCTGGAAGGCATATTATGCTAAGGGAAGTAAGTCAAACAAGAGAAAGACAAATACCATATGATCTCACTTATATGTGGAATCTAAAGAGCAAAATAAACGAACAAACAAAACAAACAGACTCATAGCTACACAGAACAAACTGATGGTTGCAAGAGGGGAGGGGGGTTGAGAGGCTGGGTGAGAAAAGTGAAGGAATTTAAGAAATAAAATTGATAGTTACAAAATAGTAATGAGGATATGAAGTTCAGTGTGGGGAATATAGTCAAAAATATTTTAAAAACTATCTCATACTCTGAATTGCTCTGTTTTGCATGCTTTATAATGTATATAACATTAATACAGCAGTACATAAATATAACATTAATATTCTAAACACAAGTGTATTATACCAGGTCTGACAATTAAGTTCGCAAACCTGTTGCAACAATGTTGCTAACCTTTTTTCTTATCAGAGGGATTACTCATTATGAATTTGTACCAACTGGACAGTTAACCAAGTTTACTATTTGGAAGTGCTGAAAAGGCTGCATGAAAAAGTTAAACGACCTGAACTTTTCTCCAACAATTCATGGCTCTTGCATCACAACAATACACCAGCTCACACAGCACTGTCTGTGAGGGAGTTTTTAGCCAGGAAACAAATAACTGTATTGGAACACCCTCCCTACTTACCTGATCTGACCCCCAATGACTTCTTTCTTTATCTGAAGATAAAGGAAATATTGAAAGGAACACATTTTGATGACATTCAGGACATCTAAGGTAATATGACGACAGCTCTGATGGCCAGTCCAGAAAAAGAGTTCCAAAATTGCTTTGAAGAGTGGGCTAGGTGCTGGTGTTGGTGCACAGCTTCCCAAGGGGAGTACTTCGAAGGTGACCATAGTGATATTCAGCAATGAGGTATGTAGCACTTTTTCTAGAATGAGTTCACAAACTTAATTGTCCGACTTCATACATTTTAATACATTTTATATAGTTACAAACAACAAATCTACTCATTTTTTTAGTGCATGTGCTGCCGAAGTGAGCACAAATCTACTCAAATTTTAATGTGTGCACAGATTGACCTGGGATCTTGTTAAAGTGCAGTGCCTGATTCTGTAGTTCTAGGGCCAAGCCTGAGATTCTGCATTTCTAACTAGCTCTCCTTGGCAATCCTAATGCGACTTGCCTTTAGACAACACTTTGAGCAGCAAGATCATTAGGACCGGGAAGCGGGGGCTTCAACACATCTTACTTTGGGTTACAGAATCAGAAATATCTGGCGATGACTAGGGACTGAAAGGGCTCTGCTCCCTTCAGGTTAGCCTCTAGAGCAGGGGTGTCCAAACTGCAGCCCGCGGGACAAGTACAGCCCGCAATTCATTTTTAATTGGCCCGCAGCAAATTCCAAAAATATATTTAGTTTACTTAAATAAATCAGGTGAGGCAATACATACTTCACCTCGAGTGAGCGGCCCGCTTGTTTGTGGATTTTACCACATATGGCCCTTGGTGAAAAACGTAGAAAACCTTTTGGACACCCCTGCTCTAGAGCTCCTGCTTCTCTCACTGGAGTTTCTGGTAGGGACTGAGCTACAATGATCGAGGTTGTGTCCCCTGACAAACACTTGGCTGTAGCTCATCTCTGCTGTGTTAGCAGTCAGCCAAACTGGGTTAGGATTGACATCCTCAAGTTCAAAATCATGTGATCAATAATGGCGGGCACGTGCTCCAGCCTGGAGCTGAGGGATAATAGTTGCTTCTGCCTCATAGGACTGATGTGAGGGTGAAATGAGATAAGACGTCTAAAGTACTTTGTAGAGGGCTCAGTAAAGTGTAGCTATTATTATTGGAGGTATGGCAGCCAGTGGACTTGCCCAAGGTTCTTTTTAGTTATTTTGGGTCTTCTTTAACACTGAGACAAACAGGCCCATCAAAACTCCACTTCATAAAGCATGCCATTAAAATTTTTTAACCTGGAAATATTTTCAAGTGGCTGTAAGCACTTCAGCTACTAAAACCAAACAACTAACAACAGCAACACACATACAAACTCGGTCAGTCTCCATAAACACCTGGCTTTGAGAAATGTAACTTACTTATGTGTCGTCCCAGATACACTAGCTGCAGAATATATATCCTGTGGTACTTGCTCTAGAATTATTTACTCTATTCACGAACAAGAAGTTGGGAACAGTTACTGAAAATTACAAATTTGTTTTTAGAAAATTTGACATGTAGGCTTTTTTTCTAACAATAATTAGCTGAGACATTGGTTTACTAAGACCACTTCTATCTTGTGATAATATCATCTGCATATAAGAGAATGCTTATGTTTCTTTCACATTTTTTTTGTTAATGTGGCTGATTTCAGATTTCAAATCAAATGAGGTTCCACAAAATTCATATCTTGTATATTTGGGTGCGTGGAAGAGAGTTTTGATTGCAAGGGCCACATTTCCCTTTTGTTTTTAAGCAGTTCTACATGTGAATGCAAGTCATCAAATAGAATTTGAACCATCTATACATTTTCAAATATCAGCTGGCTTGTTTGACATTAAAGTATAACTGTCAGATCCAGCTTTGTGGTTTTCCCTTCCTGTTCGAAAGGTAGAGTTTCACATAGTACATGGAGTATCAATGAAGCTAGTTCCTTCAGAACCCAGAGATGGCTTGCTGTCCACGTCGGTGAACAAAATAGTACAAGGCCATTTAACATTTTTTGACCCTAAATACCATAACACACTAGGCCTCTTTCCTTAGATACAGACTTGCATGCCTACATTGTCTTTTACTTGACCCTTTGTTTCTCATGGGACTGTACAATTTCTCCGTGATTCTATCATTTCTACCTTTTCTATCAAAGGATGTTAGTCTCATTCTTCAGCACGCTTCCTGTCTCCCTCCCTAACCCTTTCTGTCTTTAGTTGAGTTCTATGGCGTTAGAGATCGCGTCTGTCTTATTCACTGCTGTATTACCAGCACCTAGCATAACTCTTGGCATAAAGAATTTTTTAAATAAATATTTGTTGAAGGTTTGAATAAAATGTTAAGGTTGGATTTTCTTTGGTTATTTCAAAACCTGGAAAATGCTCCCTACTTTATCTTATTTTTCTTTCCTTTGGAATAAAGTTGATCAATTCAAGGAGTACCAGAGCAGGAACACGGACACCAAACTTTGCAGGACAACAAAAATTGCGAAGGGCATGGTTGCTTGTTTCAAGTCAAGTGAGTAAACTAGGAAAATCTTTCCCATTTTGTAGATATTGACTTGAATTCCTTACCTGCTATGGATGTAAGAAACGGCCAAGTTTTGATTTTGTTTTTGTAAGAATGAATATTTCTTCCATTTGTTACTTAATAGTCATCAAACTAACTGTTAATGTCAAAATAGAGACACTATCTGTGCCCACGGTAAGGAAATTCAAAGAGAGAAGTAACTTGCATCTTATCATACCCTTCCATGGCTTCTCGGATTTAGCCTGGATGGAAAGAAAAAGCCGTGATGAATAGTCTGTGTTTGTGTAAATCCTGATCCATGTGCCCTCTGACTCCTCAGATGACTGAGTGGGTGGAAGCACACACATGCATTGTGACAGCATATGCATAAATACTGTCACATGTAAGGCCGGAATCAGGGTGACATAGAGACAGCAAGTCACAAGTTGTTAGGACTCTAAATTGAAGTTTTGTTTTTATCAGCGCCCAGAGGACCGAAGCCACGTGAAGTCATGGCCCTTCACCACCACCTCTCCCACACACTGAGAGGAAAATTCAGACGCCCATTGCAGTCAGCTGGTCAGATTACTTCTTGTATGTTTCTTGCCTCCACTTCGCTCCACCCTGGGAGACCTCTCTGCTCTGGTTGAGGCTGAGTGAGATCCTTGAATGTAAGATCATATCTTTACCACGTTTCTACCCACACCGCCCCCAAACTTGAAACTCCCAGGGTTTAGCACAAAGCTTAGTAGGTCCTCCATAAATGTTTGTAGGCTCAATGAATGAATGAACGAATGTTGCTCTGGCCCAAGCTGCAGCTTCCACACCCTGCATAAATGCATGCAATACTGACCCTGAAGATAGGAAAAGCAATACAACTGACGCTGTAAGAAAATGTTTCTTGTTTATACTGCTGCATCTTGATCTTTGGCTGATCTAAGCACAAAGAAAGCTCTTTCAGTTCAGAGAAAGGAGGTTCATGGTGTGTGGGAGAGCTAAGAACAATGGGCTCAATTGATAGACTGGAGATGCTCTCAGCTTCTGAGAGCCTGGAAACTCCATCTATAGATCCGTCCCAGAGGGCAGAGCCAAATAAGGGCAGATGGAGAACACAGCTTTCTTGGGAACTGGCTTCTCGCTCCTCTGATGCAGAAATACATTCACTCTATAGCACCCTGAATCAATTCTCCAAGATATGGTGTTGTGTCTTTGTTTGCCAGTGTCTAAAAATAAGTCCCTGTCATATCTTTATTCTCTTTGTCTTAAAGTCATCCAACCAGACTTGCTTGCAGAATATTAATTGTGGTGAAGCAGAAATCAGGAGATTAAATTGAAACTACTTTTGAACAGAACTCCTCAACTTGTTGCCCCCAGCTAAAGTCTCCTTTCTCTCCAGTCATGCTCCTTGCCAGCTGCAACTATGGGACAATGAATCTACAGCTAATTTTAAGTCAGCTTTCTTTAGGCTGGTCATTAGAGTACTGTTCAAGAGTGTCAAATTCTCGCCTGGGCTTCTGACAGGCATTCAATGCGGTGTCCCAAAGTGGGCTAGTGGGCTGGCCAATCAGGGTAGTAGATGTCACTGAATTATTTTAATACCGTCCTGCCACAGACTGTTTAAATTTACATTGCCCTTACCATATCTGCTCTGCCCTCAACATTAAACCTTTCATCCACTACTTTCCAGATAAAGCTAAGCATTACTCGTGTATGAAGTACTAAGGGCTCATTATTGGAAAATTCAAACAATTCAAAGAAAAGCTAACCATGACTAAATCCTAAACACACCAGAGCTGGGCATCATTATCGTAATTAAAGAAGTAACTATGTCTGACTCTGAATTAGCAGAACACTCTTAAACACAATTAAGCAAAAAGAAACCTTAAAACAGGCAATGAATTGGTATCAAGATTTGAGTTCTAGTCCAAGCTCATATATGTACTTATTGGGTTTCTTTGGGTAATATATTTTGCCTCTATTTCTTAGTGTCTCCAGCTATAAAAGTGGAAGTGATTTATCTACTCTGTTTTAGAGACTTATTGTGAGACTGACTTGGATGACCTGAAAAATAAATGAGCTCCTTGGACAAACACAATAAAGGTACAATTATTCGAGTTCTATTGCGGGGATAAACAGAACAATTCACTAAAAGGACACACTGTTTGATTGAGAACATTCTTATTTTTATTTTCTTTAATTTTATAAAATACATTTTGTAAGATAAGTTTCTAAAAGTTTATCCTTTATGCGTGTTAAAATTGAAATTCTATATCAGAAATGAAGGAAATACTTTCAGTTGATTAACTCTCTTCTTGTGTGTATATGTGTGTATGTATGCCTGGGAGGTTTTCAGGGAAGGGCTGGTTATTTGTTATGTTATTAAATCAAAACAAAACACAAGATATGGATTACTTCACTTTCCTTGATCTTGATTGGTTTCTTACAGAACCTTTTCCATCTCCTCCCTTTATGCAGCTAGGAAGCTTATCTGGTATACTGGTCTGAAAACAAATATCAAGTATCTTTTTGTAATGATCCTTACATCTCCTTAAACATTGCTGAAACCACGTTAGGAGGGGAAAAAATCCAATTCTTTACAGCAAAAGAACCACCTACAGTCATACCTGTAAAATCTTCCCTTCAATAAAGACCAATCAGCCTTTTATTTTTTAACCCAGTTAACAAATGAGAAAGACTGAAACCTGGGACCTATTCAGGTTTCAAACTCTTTCCACCTTTCCTTTTCTGTGGAAGCTTGCCAGCAGAATAGCTGATGGCTGGTGCATTCAGTTACGTGATCGATACCAGGAGAGAATAACCTGTATGTTAAATCTGATTCTTTAACATGCCAAGGCAACATTGCTAAATCAAATCATCTCCCACTAGCTAGAAAAAACAATCAACTAACGATTAAAATAATAGCTTATTCAAATTGAGGTTTAAATTCACCAAATCTGTTTCTGCAAAAGGCAGAATAATTTGTAGAAAATCCCAATAGATGCATGGAACTAGCCAATTTTACATATCATTCGTGCTGTTTAATGTCCAATTTTCATTTGTTAAAGAATCATATTCAAAGAATCATTCTCCAGACCTTTCTGATACAACCCCAACCAAGTGATAAACAAACTAGAAAATGTGAAATGTGCATCATTCTGAAACAAATCAAGATCTTCAAATCACCTACTATGACTGAATGAATAATACCCCATAAAAAGAGCACCATTGTGAAGATATGACAGGGGCCAGAATACACAACTAATTAACAGAAAAAAAGACATGCTATCCAAAGAGTTATCTATCCTGTGTCTACCAGAGGGCTGGCTCAGTTTACACCTTCAGACACTAGCAACTGCTGCTCCTCAAGCCAGTCTTTTTTCATCTGAGCTAGTTTCTCTCTATTCTCAGCTCCTTGGAAATCACAGGGTTGTCATGATAGCTATTCTCAAGAAGAAGGGAGTGGGAAGATGCTGACAACACCCTGTTTCTCTTTTCTAGTGAGGTGTAAGGCCAGGTGCCCCCTCTGTTTACACAGACACTACGTTCCCTTATGCTATAAGTAAGGTTGGCTGAGTTAGGGCTTAAATAGTCCTTTGCCATTGGGGTCAGTGCTCTCTTTCTATAAGTGAAAGATCCTTGCTTTGACCCCCTTCTCCCAGCTGCAATAGGTAGATATGGGCAAATGCTCTTACTGTTTTGCTGGCATTCCTTTTTCCCTTCTATCTTCAGTGATAATAGGGAGACGAATGTTCTGTTTTGCACACTAAGGAGAATATGTTTGGCCCCTATCGATGGCAAAGGGACCAGGTAAATCCCTTCTCTCTACCTGAACATCTTTTTTTCCACTTTGTTTCCATTAGTGGAAGTGCCCTTTGAGAAGAAAACACTTCCTGGTCCTCAGGAGATGCTTGAAAATTGAATTAGAGCCTCCATTTCTTTGTGACTTGCAGTTGGGGAGTCACCATCTTAAGCATTTTTCATGTCTAGCAGGAACCAGCTGTGAAGCAAAATGACTAAAAGAGGTACATAAGAGGGGAGAGTCCACACAGAGACATTAATCACCACAAGACTCTCCTTTCTTGTTACACTCGTCAAGTAAGAAGAGGGCCAGTCAGTGGCAAAGGCAAAGAGTTAACACGGGGCATGCAGCATTGTAGGCTGTGTGGTTAGAGCCTCGCTATTAGAGAAAGGGACATTTCTACACGCAATCAGAACTTGGTGCCTCGGCCCATGAGCTTAAGGACGGCAAAGTTGTAAGTGGCAGCAATCATGAAGGTGAGCTGTAGGGAACAGAAGAGAGAATATGAGTGAGAGTAGAAAAGGAAGCTGTCCCTCCTCCAGTCCTTTTGGGAATGAAGAAGGGTCGAAATAAAGTCATAGCTAAATAAAGGGAAAACCCCTGTTCTACAAAAAGCAGAATGCCCCAGGCTTTAGCCCTATGTACTTGATTAGAAATCCTCTCTGAGGCATTTCCTTCCAATGGCCCAGGCCCAGAGAACAAACTCAACAAGGATTTATTCCACACCTATGCTTGACCTAGCACTGAGTTTTCCTCAGGAAAGCAAACAATGCATGGGCTCTGCCATCATCCTATATGCATGTCTGAGTGACCTGGAGTCATACAGTGCCTGCTGCAGACACACAGCCCCACCATGCAGCACAGCCCTCTCATGCTTAATGCATCAATTTATTTTAGAAAATGAGAAGCCACTCGACTCTGTATAAAAACCTCAGCAGTAGGAACCAGGAGGTCTGTGAGCTTATCCTAGAACATTCACCACTTGTTCAGTGACTTCAGATAAATTGTTTCACCCTTCAATGACCTAGGTTCTTAATCTCAACGACAAACGCACTACACTGACACTGCACTGTAACACCATCAGCAAGATTTGGGACATAGGATCACATTATAGTAATAACAGTTCTCATACTGTTAAGAAGTGCTTCCCAGTATTTTCAGGAGAGTAACTAAATCCCTTGGAGAGTGTCCAAGATGGAGTCCTATTTACAGTATATAGAATTCCAGGTTTTTGGTGGGGGGGATGGAGGACCATTTTTAGTAATGTTTCAGTGTTTTTCTCATTGATCTGACCAGAGTGTGTTGAGAATTAATTGTAATGTACAACTGCAAAGCATTTGGCAATATTACCTGCTCTGTAAATGCTAAATATCATCATTCTTGACTATGAATCTCTTACCTCCTCTTTCTTCACACCACTCTTCTTGTTCCTGTCTAATTTCTGAAGTAGAATTGCACAGTCCCTACACTTTGCAGTGTCTTCCCAGTAGCTTCTTTCCACGATTTCAAGGTTAGAAGGAATCTATCTTTTTTCCTTTCAGCATAGCTGGACACCAGGACCCAGCATGCCAGCATTCCTGCTATCCCAGGACCGTATATTTGCCAGAGTCATTCAAAGACAACTCACCAGAGAAACCAGTGTAGCTGCAGCCCCCACAAATGCAGCAATGAACAGGTGGAAGGTCATTTGGAACTGCAAGAAAATTCAAAGGGAAGAACTGTTTCTTGCAACAGCAAAAATGAGTATTTTTGTAGATTATGCATGCAGCTGTTGTAGATTATGCATGCACCTTTCTTTTTTTTTAATTTTATTTTATTAAATTTATTGGGGTGACAATTGTTAGTAAAATTCCATAGATTTCAGGTGTACAATTCTGTATTACATCATCTATAAATCCCATTGTGTGTTCATCACCCAGAGTCAGTTCTCCTTCCATCACCATATATTCGATCCCCCTTTCTGAATGTATTGATATCTTCCTGTGTGTTAATTCTGCATCTCTAACTAAGTTGTCACTTCCCTGAGTGTAGGCCTCCCATTTTTCAATGTACACCATAGCACCTAGCTGCATAGCACCCAGAACACAGAATACTCATAAAATATTTTAATCAACTGGTTCCCTACAATTGTACCTTGGATCCCAAAATTTAAAGTCAATATTTTGTTTTCAAATAAATTATTTACTGCATTCTTCCTCAGGACTTACTTTTATTCCTCTACCTCATTTGTGTGCAATATCCACTCTCAATACAGTGTTTTCCTTTTCTCAAATGTACTGTTTTTTTCCTCATTAGAGATTGGGAAGTTACAAACTGAAGGTGTTTTGTAAAACCCATGAATGTCTCTATGCACAACTCATTTTCTTGATAAGGTTTTTAACTAAAAGAATGAAAATTTTCATTTGGGGGATTTTACCATTAAGCTCAATTTTTACCTAAATCTACAAATGTCTCTTTTAAGGGAGGAAATCTTGGAATGGAGGTCTTTTCTATGCAGCTCTAGGGAAAAATAGATACTTTTACCACCTATGCTCGTTGGCTCATGCATATGCAGCCAATATTTTGTAAAAGACAATCTGCTAACTCAAAATCCAGCAAAGAGAAACTGTGGTCCTTAAAATTGAAGGCCATGGGTAGGAATTTGTACGGTACTAGCCACTCCATTGTAAAGTAACCCAAATGGCCCACTCACCTCAGCTGTTTTGCAGATGGACAGAAGGTTGGAGCCACACACCTTGCCGGGGAAAGCATTCCATGGGAGAACACCTAAGTAAGACACACAAGTCAACCAAGGTGAGCTTCATGGAGTCGTGGGGTTACATGGAGATTTCCCTTCAGAACCCTTCTTCCATCTTTAATCATCCTGGCTGAAAAGTTGGATCCTACTAACAATCAGGTTCCTCTTTTCTAAAGATTTACAAAAAATAGAAGGTGGTATTGAACAGTTGCAAAATCTTGTGTTTGTTATTGAAATGTGCTGCTTCTGGGTTGGGAACTGCAGTCAGCTAGGGTAGAGCAGTGTGTACAGCCGAGAAATCCCCCCTCCCCCCACTTCCAAGAAGTTTCCTTCCAAGGTAAGAAATCTCTCCAGTTCCAGTGGAAAGGGATTAACAAACTAAGATCCAGGCATCCATACTCTTATTTTTCCCATAATTACTACCCCCCTTACCCTAAGCAGAGAACCAAATATATAGTGCTTCCATAAGGGGATTGGGAAACGAAGGCACCCATGCACTAACTCACCATACATTCTGGCATCTGCACAGAGGCTGCCTATACTGGCAGAGGTCTTGCTGGGGAAGGCAATAGACTGGCAGGTGGTCCAGGTGTTGAAGTAAATGTACACAGGCACAGCAGAACAGGCAAACACCAGGAGCCACACAACCGTCAGGGCATAGGTGATGCCCACAAACTAAAACAATTGACATGAAGTGATTAGAAATGAGCATTAGCCTGCAGACGTCAAAACACAAACTGGGAGATCCTGGAGTGGCATGTGCCAGACATGAAACCAAATTCCAAGGATCTCCACCAAATGAAATTAGTAAGCAGAATACCTCTGTCAAATGTCATTGGCAGTATCT
This sequence comes from Rhinolophus sinicus, assembly GCF_057876585.1. NCBI lineage: Eukaryota > Metazoa > Chordata > Mammalia > Chiroptera > Rhinolophidae > Rhinolophus > Rhinolophus sinicus. The sequence goes on along the minus strand of NC_142518.1, from coordinate 69,061,057 downwards.
ACTAGAGAACTGGCCCCAAGTGTGACGGAGGGTGGTGGGAATGGGTGGGGGTTGGAGTGAGAAGGATCCCTGGGTTAGAGAGGCTTCAGGAGATTTGGAGGGCATATAAGGTGTGAAGAAATCAAAACAGATCTTGAAAGAAAGTCGTGCCATTTATTGCCTTAGGCTAAGCTTAGAAAATGTTTCTTGTCACCAGACTTTTGATCCCTAGTCATCGAATAAAGCCAATAGGAGATTTAGATTTCAGATCCAAAAAAAACCTTTCTAAGCCAACTCCTGGCCACAAAAGATATCACCACAACCCACAGATGTTTAGCCCCCAAAGGACCTTTAACTAGAGACTGAAACCCAATGTGTGCTTCAGTAGAAGCATGGATAGCCCTCAGACAAAGATGAAACATAAAATATGCCGATTTATCCTAGTTCCCTCTGGGACCTCCAACAGTGCAGGATCCCAGAATATTGTGAATTTCACCTTGGAGTCAATTATTTAATTTCCATTATCCACCCTCCCTCTCAGATCAGATACCGACATCTCAATCTCATGGGTAGTATTTTAGACTCTTGAGCAGTCAGATCTACTCTTGTTGTGGTCGCTCCTAGGAGAGGAGTAAAGAGGTACCAATGGATGGCTTAGAAATGGTCTGATTGTACAAAGCATCCCACAAAAGTCATGCTTTTCATTTTGAGATGAAATTTTCTAGGGAACTTTTCAAAGGTGAGGCTAAGCCAGCTGGGCACCACGTTCTTCCTGATCTTCTCGTTCGGCTGTAGCCATCACTTATTCACTCAAAAGCCAGGCCCCTGGAGAGGACCCAGCCTTGGGTGAGGGTGAGGCCACAGACTAACGCCCAGTTGTCCCCCACCCCTTGTTATTGCCACAAAATCCTGAGGATGATCACCTTGTCGGGATGTCCTAGCCATTTTCCCAAACAATGACACACCCGCTCCAAAGAATGAGCTTGATGTTGGCCTCTGGAACCCCTCCCCTTCTGGCCCCCTGTTACCGTTGCGCTCAGGCCCTTGCCGCAGATGGTGGTCTTGTAGTCGCCAAAGATCTGCCTGACTGCGCCGGTGGTGTAGAAGCCCTCAGCCAGCAGGAGGGCCCCATAAAGGAAGAAGAAAGAGGCAGTTCCATAGATGACATACTGGAAGGCATGGATCCTGCATTAACAGATAGACAAGAGACCAGAGAATCTTATTAATTGAGAAATGAGTTCCCTTCCTGCAGAAGTGAAGTGGACACTTGAGAAAGCATGCAAACAAGGCTAGGGATTCTTTAGAGGGATCACTAGATTCCTCCCCCATCCAGTCACTGTGCCTCCCCTGAGTTCTCCATACCTACCACTGAGGAGGCTCCAATTCAGTCGATGTTAACCCTACCGAGCAAAAGTTAGAATACATAGGAGAAGCAAGGGCAGGCAGGCAGAGCCCTCCTTTCTGAACATGGCACTTTCCCCTCACTTAGGGCTTCAGATGTGGCATAGGTGGAGTCTGCACACAGAGGAAAGACTCAGGAATCCTTTCTGGTGCCACACCAATCCCCGGCTAGTCACTAAGGTACTGATGAGTTCTCTCCCCTCCTCCAAGATGGAGAGAGGGGAAAAAGAGAGGGGTTTGTGTGGGACAACAGGTACTTACACATTGATGAGATACTCGTAGTCCTGGTAGTTTTTGGAGAAATAGGTCTCAATTAGTTTTTCTGTGCCAGTGAGTGCTTCATGTCCACAGCCACAGAACAGTGCTACCCCAAAGAAACACAATCCAGTGGCCACCAGGGAAGCAAAGGGGGCCCCTACGAGACATCTTGCACAGCACTCTAACAAGCCTGGGGAAGAAGAAGGTGAAAAAGTCAGGGATGTACAATCGGAAGCTCATGCCACTCAGACCTCTCTACCAGACCGTCAGGCTCTGTGCTCCCATGCAAGGATAGAGCGTCACCCCACAATCCAAAAGCAGGAAAATCTAGATCTGCCGGCTTCAGCAATGTGAGATTAACCCGAAAACCATATTTTGTTCCATTCTTGAAAATAAATTTTTACCTTTACTTCACAGAAATTGTGTTTTTTTAATAATCAGTAATTCAAGTAGCAAGCCAGAGAGGTTATGAAATCATTCTCTTCCTTTCCTATCATTCTGATTTGTTTGTTTTAGTCATTCATCAACTCTTACAGAGTACCTACTGTGTACCTAGCATTGTGCTAGGTATTATGTGAGATGTGAATACATAAAAGACAGATTCAGCCATATAGGAATCTTGTTTACTGAGGAAGAATGAGTTAGGTAGACCTAATATTCTCAACTAACAATATCAGGCAGTCAAGGAAGTGGTTACAAAGGGTTAATGCACTTAAAGTTCCAGGAAAGAATGAGTACAGGGCCAGAGATATCTGTACTGTCAGACAACATTTGGGCCTTGAAAAACATTCTAGGTGTTTGTGTGGGGGGGGGGATTTTGGAAATTGCACCCTCCTGGATATTTCTGAACGTTGTGTGTATATGCTGCATGGAATGCTTGATTCTTCTTAGTCTAGATATGTAGCGAGCAGTCTAAAGGGAGGGAGGGAACTGGCAGAGGATAGGAGATGGTGATGGGAGAATTACTATTATTATTCTCAGTAATAAAAATGCAGGTTTAATGATTTCTGAACATTTTACATGGATGATCTGTCCCCTGCAGCTTAAACAATGTCCTCATCCTCAGTTTTACATTGCAGTTCTGTCAAAACAGGTACAAAGAGAATTTATACAAAGTCAGCAAAGCCTGAAAGGTCTTTCTAGCATGACGAAAACACACCAGGGTCTGGGAACACAGGTATCTTAAAGTGCTAACGATCCCTTAGATCCCCAGACCTGCTGAAAAACAAGAAAGGCACACAAGAAGTCACAGACTCCGAGAGCAGATGTGCCCCAAGTACCAGCCCCATGTTCTAATGTGCCACATGGAGTGAAACTTAACAAATTTCAAGTAGATGACTCACTAGATGGGGAAAGGATGGCTCCCTCTGGCCTCTTGGCCTGATCCCCAAAAGGTAGAAGAAATAAAAATGTTAATCTCTTCAGAAAAGAAATTATATATATACACATTTTAAGAGCTGTTATCTATGTATTATTTTTCTACCATAATCAATGTTCACCATAATCAGAAGTGTCTGGACACTGATGGTAACCACGAGTACCTCTTGTAATTGCAGAAGTCAAACATGACTTGTATTCATCTTTTGTTCTTGGTATATACTAAGTATTGCAATTCTAATATAGTTTTTTCCTTTCTTAGAATGTGTATACATTTTTTAGCACCCTCTGTATATAGATATAATATATGAATGATTTTTGTATTTTTGTGTATATATTATATATATGTGAACTAATTGTACATATGTACACACACACACCCACACACACACACACAACCAGCAAATGTGCTGAGAAGCTGCTATTTTGGAAAAGCATGTTGGGACTCCTTACAGAAAGAAAATAAATTGTAATAATTTTTTACATTTGGATTTTTATGTGAAACTCACTTGTCTATACCAGGGTACGAGGGATTAGGGAAGTCCTTTGGCTGACCTTCTTAATACTAATACAATTTCTTTTTAGCCCTGAGTGTTTGACCATCTGGTGATTTGCATGGCTGAATTGCATCAACGTGAACAGATTCTGCAAGACCAAATTATCTCTATCATGGGAAAACTGAGGTAGAGGCATTTGTCTCTGTTCTCAGAATCACAAAATGAGTGGGTCCTATTACCCATCGTTCTCTAAAATGAGAGCCCTTCCTTGGTCCTCAACGAACCTCTTTCTCAAAGATTCTTGTATATCACACCAAAGATGAGGCTTGGAAGCTCAAGTTAAGCAAAGTAAGTAGTTAACATTTGTAGCAGAACTGAATTTCTTTCCTTTTCCAAGAACTGAAGCACTGCTGTCAGAAAACTTGGCCTCTACTGGAAGCAATGTGTAGCAGTGCTGCCGTAAGTGGAGGCAGAGTTTACTTAGCATAAACATTGCAGTAGTGCTTGGTAAGAGTGTCTCATCAGAGCTGGTCCACGGTGTGTGTGTGTGTGTATGTGTGTGTGTGTGTGTGTGTGTGTGTGTGTTGCATGTGCACATGCATATGCACACATGTATACATGCGAATGTGCACACACATGCATGTATACACCAAGAGAGAAAAACACAGCAGTGGAAATTGATCATTGTTCTCAGGAAACATTCCAGAAATTGATCTTCCTCTTTCACAACAAGTTAAGATACTAGATGCAGACTATAAATCAAGAAAAGGAGCTTGAATAGCACTGCCATTTTCCATCTCTGCATATCCAACTCTTCCCCGCCCGCAAACTTTTAGACTCTTCTAGTAAAGAAGGCCTCTGAAGCCTGGGGGTGGGGGAAGGGGAAGGCCAGTGACCCCACTGTTCCCTCTCTCCCTAGCACAGGGTCAGGGCTTGGACAGAGCCCTGCATAGCTCCTCCAGACAAAGAAGCCTTGTTTTGCCCTGAGATCTCAGGAGCCTCATTGGTATTCTGCAGGGGCCCACAGGCCTGGGGGTGGGGAGGGGGTCAGACCCAAGGAACAATGGCAGAACTGTTTGTTTAGAGTAAGGAGAACCATCCACCCTAGCAAGTGACCATCCTGTGCCCACTCACTCACCCCAGCTTTTTCACTCTGGGAAGGGCTAAATGGTGGTGCAGGTGTGACCAGGGGTAGAGGAACTTGAGCACTTGCTACCCAGAGAATTCCACTTTAAGTTTTAGCTGATGCCCCCTCTAGGGTTGTAAAGATGAGCAAAAATCCTCTTTAGTGTATCTGATCCCTGGATCGTCATCCAAATAACCAGTGTCATATGTAGTGTGTAGTGTTCTTACTGGGTGATAAAGGGTTAAGCCTTAGGAGCAACTCTGAATCACCAACTGATACTCTTTCTTTTTGCATCCATTTTTCCTCTAGTTTCTTAGAGCTCAAATAACTTAGCACAACCTTTTCTGCTCCACTGCCACTCAAAGCAAGGGACAAGAAGGACATAGGCTTAAATGAGTCTCTAACATGGAGTCAGAAATAAATGGCCCTGGATCAATCTATCACTCTTGAGCGATAAACAGTTCAACAATATCAGCATAAGCATCAGGTGGCCATCTCTTCACGACCAAAGTGAAATGTTTTTTTCTGGGGGCATTCAAGTTCATCACAAGTGAAGAACCTGCCAGTATGTCCAAGTAAAAAATCAGATTTTGGGTTCCAACTGGGAATAACTCAGAACATGCAAGGCATTTTGTCTTCACCAAATTAGTCACCAATTGGGGTGGTCAGTTAGCCTAGTTGGTTAGAATGTGGTGCTATTAACACCAAGGGTACTGGCTCAATCCCCACATGGGCCACTGTGAGCTGTGCCCTCCTTAAAAAAAAAAAAAATGTAGTCGCCAATCAAAACAGAAAGGTCCATTGGGTTCGTTTTTCACAGCCCAAGACATGTCCATGAGAATGTGAGAACAAGAGCCTAAAGCCACAGGCTCTCCATTTCAGAACCCTTCATGATTGAAAGGGTATTGGTGTGATTCAAGAAGGCTGTGAGGGATTCTGGAGAAGTTCCTTGGCTCTCTCAAGAGACAGGCTTACATTTCCAGGCTAAGTACAGTTTGCGGCATAGTAGAGTTGGCATAAAAGAACTACATAATAATAATATTACCCAATGCAACTCAATTGAATTAAACCAACTGACTTTAATGAGAGGTCATAGAGAAAAATAATGACCCTCCCCAGTGTTTTCCTTTCCTTTCTGTTTATGTGGATTCAGTACCATTATTACACACTTTAGCAGCAACCTAGATACTATGAGAAAGAAAAGGAAACTATAAGGTCCAGTCTCTTTCTTCAAAGATCCATCAGTCTTGAGGAGAGAACAAACTTAAGTCTGTGAATCAAAGACCAAAGCTACCTATTATCTAGTGTTAAAATGTATATGACCAAGTGCCATGGGCAAAAGGTAAGCAAAGGGGAAATAGTCAGTGTTGACTAGATTTATCTGCAAACTCCCAAAATTGTGACAGAACTTCAAGCCCTTCTCACTGATGATCTTCACAGGAGTCTGACGAAGAACGATAGGACTGTTGTGACTTTTATCTAGATCCATGTGCATCCAAGGGACTGTGTTGCTCGTGATGCTGTCTCTTTAAGCAAGATCCGAAAACTCCCAAGGCCTCCCTCCTTTCCCATGCCCCGGGTATGCCTCAAGGACCAGCTCCATGGTGGAAATTCAGTGTGAAGCTGGGAACTCATCAAAGGAAGGAGAGGAAGGGCTTTCATCGAAAGGGATGGTAGAAAGAGACCAATTGTGCCTTGCACAATTCCCAGCCTGTCCCTTGAACCCAGCTGACAAAGGGAGAGATAGAACTCTATACAATAGAGCTAAACAACAGGCAGGCTCATTGAGTAAAAAACTGGCCCCATCTCCCTAGGTCTCTAATCTGTACTACAGTCTTACCCTCCTCCCAGAACCCACCCCTTAACCTCACTCCATGAACAGAGGCCTCCTTGATCAGGGCCTATAGGCAGTTAACAGGGCCAAGATGCTAAAGTAGCCGTGACTGGTACTGGGGATGGGTGGGGATCAGTGGGTGTGTTCTAAGGGTAAAACAACAATTATCAGGAGGTACCAGAGACAAAGACTTTTGCTTCTGGCCTTATCCTGGTCAGACAAAGCCCTGTCTATAATTTTGTCTTTCCTACATGAAATCAGCACTTATACAACATCCAAGGGCTGGAAAGGGGCCTCACAACTTCTAGGGCATGAGAATCCAAGCCTGCTGGTTAGTCAAGTCATGTGGACAAAGTCAAAAGGAATCTCAAAAAGTCAAAAGGAACCTCCTCTTTGAACAAGTATTATTATTGCCATGGCAACAACATCTGGGCCACCTTGTTTCCTATATTCCCCACTCCTCCCCAAACACACACACACACACACACACACACACACACACACACCCCTACCAATTTATGCCCAAACGTTGGCAGACCGGGGCAGAAGCTTGATTGTTAAACTCTATCCCTGACACACCATTTTTACCTTGCCCACATATGGGAAGGTGAAAGAGAAGCACCTGACACTTAGCTAAGAGACAACAGTTTCCATACCTTATTCCTTAGGTCAGTCTCCCACCAATTCCTCCTCTCACTTTAGGTGAAGTGTGAAGCTGACCTGGGGAACTTTGTTCTCTTCCTTGGGATGTCACTGACTCTTTTCCAGAGTCCTGGAACAGAGCTCAGAAGCCAGGACAAAGCTGAGAGATCACCCTTAGGACCATTTAAAAATAGCCAAGGAGAAATTAATCAATCAGTACTTGCTGGGCTTTTAATGAAAGTTTGGCACTGGGTAGACCCTGACAGAGGGAAAGGAAAAGAACACTGCTGTTTGCCTGCCATGGCTGATGTGACCCTTCCTGATCAACTCACTGCCCTGACTAGAACTTCCCTGGATCTGAAGTTCTGTGGGCAAGGAGGGCATTTCTACTGTTGTTTTCCTTCAAGACCCAATAACTATACCCTGAGGATGGTTTTCTGGGCTTCAAAATAATACACAAAAGGACAACAAGAGAAAAAAGATGACACTGGCTGGGGTTCTGCCTTGATGGGTTTGGAAACTATACTTCCTCTCCCACCCATCTTCCAGGGGTTTCTTGAGTCTATTACTACTTAGACAGCTTTGAGAGAGTAGTTCTTGTTGTCAGGCTGTTGAGTAAACTGGTTTTCCTAGCGCAAACCTAGGATGAAAGCCCCCTGAAGCAGAGCAGACTTTTCTATCAGCCTGGCTCCCCAAGAGCTCCTCTGGCTCTGCAAGGCCAAGGTCAGAAGTGGGGTAGGGAAGACTATCTGTGATCGTTTCAGTCAATGTCTCTAAGAAGCATAAATGAACGTGCTGGTTAGGATCTGGTTGCTTTTTAGCTCCTGGCATTCTTATGGCATTCTTGCTGTCATGCTGGGACTCAGTTAGTCTTCAGGTGTTTTGTAAAACTGGACCCCTGCTCTGCCTGTACACTTTTTGCCCGGGCTACACCCACTTACTCTGAACCAGTCAAAACTACACTGTTCAGCAAACAGCCACCTTTAGAGAGAAGCATCACAGTCTGATTACCAGGGTAACAGCCACTGTTCTCAGAAACAGGCTTGCAGAAGCCAACATTTTGCTCTTCAGTAATGGCATTGTGTAACTGAGCAGAAAATAATCAGCTACTTCTCTTTGGCTCTTTTGCAGTTCCATTGTTATCCCAAAGACTCATTTAGAACATCCTCCTCCCAAGTCGGGACAAGATTTAATGAACTATCATTTTCCCCATAAACCTTTTGTGCAGACACTGCTGAATTCAGTGTTCCTCTTTACTTCCAATCCTATGGAATTCTATATGGTTGAGGTAGTGAGCTCCCTGTTCCTGGAGGTGATTAAGAAGAGGCTGTAGGAATGTTTATTTGGCTATTGTAGAAGGGACTCCTGCATTGAGATTTGGCTCAGACAGCTTCTAAAGTTCCTTCCAACCCCAGATTCCATGATATAATTTGTCTACCACAATTGTTAAACAGTTACTCACTCCACTTCAGAAGTAGTAACAGTTCAGTTCCTTGTTGGAGATGGTCTATTATTTACAAAGTATCTGAGATACTTTGTTATTGAATAACTGAAAACTCAATGACTACTCCATCATATGCACCTGGCCCAAGTATCTCCCACCATCAGAATCTGGGATACAATACAGGACCTCAACTCTGCCTTTATCTGTGGCAATCTCCGCGGAGGAAATCATCCAGCTTCCATAACAGGAAACTGTCCCTGTGCTCATCTTATTTGTTCCTGTCTTTTCCTCGGGGCTGTAACTCCCTGAGAAAGTAATATTCAGCATGCTTCTTTACTCTTGCTCTGTTTTTAATTCACAAACTACCCAATCAGCTGCCCTAACATTAGGTGGCATTTCTGATGTTACCTTGGGCAAGAATTGAGTTTCTCCAACATTTGCCTCTCACCTGGCCACACTCAATTTGTCAAATGATTCTTACCCAAGTGTACAAAGTACAGACCAAAAAAAAGAAAACAAGAAAAAGAAAAAACAACCACTTTGGAAAAAGTAAGAGTCAGCCTGCACACAAGTTATTGTATAATAATCAGTATTATCATGACTTACAATTGTTATAGAGCTTGCCCATTTTCAGAGGACTTTCACATTTTTATTACTTGATTTTCACAACCCGAAAAGTATACAAAACAGTTGTGATCCCCATTTTCCAGATGTAGAAGTGATAACTCACAGTGACCTACCCAAGGTCATGAAGTTCATAAGTGGCAGATCTGGGATTCCAACCTGGTTGTGTTGGCTAGTCCAGTGCTCTACCCTCTTAATTATCCTACCTGAACACATGCTTCCAAGAGCTCTTTCGGTATTTCAGGATGAAACAATCTAAAGGCTGACACCAGCTTAATAGAATTTAAAACCTATCTTCCTGGATGCTCCTTGAGTCTTCTGGGTAATACATTTGATGGTAAATACACAGGGCAATTGACTTTCATTTCATTTAGGATGCATTCAAGCTGCTACTCGTTTTGCCAGATGGGAGCAATGTCTACACATCTCTCTGGCATACTGTGTGAGCAAAGACTCTTATGCTCTGAACACCTTGCTCTGAGTAGACACTACCAGAGACCAGACCTTGTAGCTTCTCTCTTTTATCATGGAACCTAGAGAAGCCCTCAGTACTCAACCAAGTCAGCAAGATCCCTAAGGTCCCTGCAGCCTCCTTGTCAAAGCAGGGGTTTAGAGTCTGGGCCATGCCCTCAGGAAGGCTAAGTCTGTGATATTTGCTAGATACGGTCACCCATACACATGCACGCATGTGCACGTACACACACACACACACACACACACACACACACACACACACACCTACTCATATCCATTCCCATGGTAAAGCCATTGAAGACTTTATTTTCATTTCCTGAACTGAGATTGGCCTCCTCAGTTATGGCCAAGCCTGAATCCAACTTGCCCAATTCCCCAGTTTCCTACTGTTGCAAACAGGTCCAAATTTTGTATCAAGCAAGCAGTTATTTAGTATATCTGAGGGCTAGCCAGCACTCAGTTGCTTCCAGCAGAACCAGGGATGTCAGCTGACCTGGCCATTACCAGGGCCTGGGAACCAGGGTGAAAGAGAAGGTAGAAGGAAGTGAGGGGGTAGGAGGACACATGACCACATCCAGCCCGCTGGGCACCCTCTCCAAGGACCTGTGGGACTCTCCACGCACTGCTGGAATTCTTTGGCAATAAACCATCAATCTCAATACAGCAGAGAAGGAGTTAATCCAATTGAGTGCTAAGGAATTAAAAAGAAAACAAGTGCCAAAACACAACTCATTTAAACTATTGAAAACCCGGAACCCCAAAGTTGGAAATTCTCTTGAGCATTCCTGTGCCTGCTTGAATCTTCCATGCTAAAGTTTTTGAAACTCACCCATGGCTTTGGGACTCTGACTGCAATTGTAGCCGGCTGGCTAGTCTGCTTTGCGGCTGACTTTGTGCAGCTGGAAGGATCCTGGTCTCTCCAGTCTCCTTCTTCGGTCCTTTACTTTTTCTCTCTGAGTATCTTTGTCCTCTTCTCCAGCAATGAAAAGGGCTTTCTGATTGACAGCCAACCCCCTTAAAGGGACAGGCCTGCTTTCCTCCTCCTCTCCTCCTCCCCTTCTCCTCCTTTGTCCCCACCTCCTCGGGGATACTCCCTTCTCTAAGGGCTCAATCTTCTCTATCTGCCTTTCACTGCCAATTGTTTCATTTTCTTTTTTTTTTCCTAAGACTTGTCTGTGTGGAATTTCACTTTGCTGAAGAGACATCTGGAAATGTGATTTTGGGGTGGAAATAAAAAGAAGAGGTCCTGGAAGCCTCCAACTGATCCTCAGATCTGTTTGGTGTAGGATGTGGCTGCACAAGTGTCAGAAGCCATGGAAATGGTAGCTCTGGTGAAGGGTCAAGGTCAAAAACCCACATGCTATCTCCCAGAGTCTTTCCAACTCTGGCCCCAACCCCACCCCTCACTCATAGCTGCCCTTGGCCTTGTCCACCTTTCCCTTCACCCGACTCCTTAGCAAATAAGCACTCACCCCCTCCACCCAGCTCCATAAACACAATAAAGAAAAATTTGTCTTTTAAAATAATTTCCTCCAAATCCTCCAACTGAATGAGGACAAAATACAAGCTGTTAATTCCACGAACAGATTGTGATGAAGCTGGAGGAGGCTAGAATTATAATAATTTTATCGAGAGGACAACAGAGACCCAGAGAGGGACAAGACCTGTGCAGGTTCACAGAATAGGCTAAAGAAAATGTCAGAGTTAGGAATGTGGGTGATTTCCAAGGAGGGTAATTGACTTTGAGACAAGTCAAGAACATGATCTGAGAATCACATAGTCAGTATCCCATCCTGAGAATGTAGTATCATCAGAGAGCTGAGGCCAGGCTGGTGAGAGGCAGGGAGTGGGTTGGGTTGAAGCAGTGGGTGACAGTGAAGGTGGAGAGAAGGCGAAAGTCAATATAGTGCTTGCCTCAGAGAAAGAAACACTAAGAAAAAATGGCCAAGCAGCAAAAATAGGGGAATAATATATGAAAAATGCTTTACCAATAATAGGTGTTTCTAAAGACTATGAAGGTATTTGAGTGCCCAGGGCCAAGTGGGATTAGCCGGGGAAGGTTTTCTATTATAGAAAAGGTGAATCTTAACCAGTGTCTATCTAGGCTCCTTGTTAGTGTTCTCTATCCCTTCAGGAGCCTCAGAAAGGCATAAATCTCTTGAACCTAAGGCCCTCATCTTACCATGGGTGGCCTGTAAGGAAACTGGTTGGCAAATAACTGGAGGAATACCTGTTGGAAGACTCCAAGGAAAGAAGGTATGGATCCCCAGAGTTTTTCCTATGGCTTTGCCTTGGGGTCAGAAAGGAGAGGAAGGAGGTGCTGAATAGAGCTTAGAATCTTCCTGTTGGGGGAGAGAGAAAGATTGTGTCTTACAGTTTTCTCTTTGAGCTGTGACCTTGGACTTGTTTCTGGCTTGGGCTCTGTCGTTGGGAAAAGAGTGAGTCTCATGCAGATGCCCTTGTGGGTCTACCAGAGTCCTGCATCCTGCAGTGTTTAAGGCTCTTATAGCAGCTAAAGGAGAAAGGACCCCTGTGAAGGCTGCCTCTTTTGCAGAACAGTACAGTAGGCTTCCAGAGCATATCAGACTTAGGCCGTATAACTGAGGGTACAGAGGCCTGGGACATCTGACCTCGCCAGCCTTTCTCTCCAGCCATAGATTTTACCTGCTGAGGTAGCTGAGTTGTAAGTTTGTGCCAACAATTAACTTCTGGATGGTTCTTGTCAGAATGGCCCTGGAGGAGAAGGAGGATCAAGAGCAAGAAATCCACAGATGTGTGCCCTCAGCTCCTCAGATGACAGAAGGAACTGAGTCCAAACTTTGGGGGTTCTGATTTAAGGATGAGGGAGATGATTTTTCACGGCCCGAATAGATGAGATAGCCCTGCATGCAGGGGACATTGCTCATGCTGAGCCCTCTCACAAATCTGCCCCTGGATTCTCAGCAGTAGCAGCTCTGGGGACTCCTTGGCTGTTCGGAAAAAAAGATGTATTCCCAATAAACCCGCAGATACCAAATTTTCAACTATGTTGACTTACCACACATTTCTCTTCTTCTTTCCTCCATCTCTATTGCCTTACTACTCATGCTGTCTTTTCCCCAAGTCTCAATCTCTCTGTGTCTCCATTTCTCCGTCTCTGTTTCTGTTTCTTTTTTTCTCTCTGAACTCCTTGATGGAGTATGCCTTCTTGTCTCCATCTTGTTCTTATGCCCAGGAATGGGAAAGGGGCTCGGCCAGGTGACTGTGTCATGCTTACTGTCCTTGGTGCCTTAAGATTCTCAGTTCCCCAGAATCTAGCGTGCTGCAGGCAGTTACTCTGGAGTCCTGACACTCTGTCTCAGCACCCATTCACCATCCCTTCTCCTGAGCCTTTCCCACAGCCATCATAGGGTTTCTGGTTTCCAGACTCCCAAGGGGACTTTTTTATTCACCCAACTCCACCTATTTCTGTGATTCTGTTTCCAATGGTTCTACTGGGTGCCCTTGGCAAAATGTTTTCGAGTCCAGCTGGGTACCCAGCAGTGCCCAGGGATTCCTCAAGAGGGCACTGCCAGCCTTCTTGGTGGTAGCCTGCTGCCTGCACTGGGTGCCTGTAAGAACAATGCAGAATTTTATGAAACTAGTAAACAGTTGGCTTCACACAATTCTGATAGCATCTCAGAGGATCTTGGCCCCTTTGATCATAGCTTACTTTGGTTGCACAGCTTTCTTGCAAATAATTCCAAAACATTTGGGTATTACCCTCCACTCTCTGCTCTGTGATCCCACAGTACCTGGTTTTTGAAGGGCACTGGACATGTGGGTTCTCTTTGCTCTGTTGTATAGAGTGAACTCTGAAACTCAGGGAAGTGAGTTTCTCCCAGGAAATTAAATAAGGGTTCAAGTGCCCAATCTGGTGGTCCACTTCTCCATGTCTACATAAAAGATCGCAAAGGGGAACAGAGAAGGCACAATACCAGTGAAAGCTGGGGGGTCACCTGCCAGCATCTGGGCTCCTGGAGCTGAGGTTCTGCTTCTCCTCCCCAAGATAATGTCTTCCCAGATCAAGCTTAGGAATGCAAGAGGCTTCTTCTTACTGCTTTTCTAGCCCTGACACAGAAGGCTGGCTGGCTGGCTGGCTGGCTGGCTGGCAGGCAATATATTATGCTCTATGTACTTGCTGATAGAACTCCCCACACCCAACCTCATGCCGATTGGCTTGGCCGTGCCTTTCTGGCCAAGAGAACTGAGGGCTGAGGGCCAGAGATGTCACATACTTTGAGTTGGTGTGGGTGGGGGGAGTAGAGGCTGCTCTTCTTCCTCTCCTGAAGATTCAGGGAGCAGTGCAAGGACAGATGGGGGCAGGTGATGAGTTGGATATGTATTCGGGAAGGGGAGATGCCCATGACTTGGGGATAAAGTGCAGGGTAGACTGGAAGCCAAAATAATCAGGTTAATAAGCCCAGGAAAAGAGTGCCTGGGGAGCACCAATCAGCTACTAGCACCGTGGGTAAATCAGTTGTCCACATAACCCACCTCCACCAACATGGAAATTTGGCCAGCTTTGGCACAGTGGGGGCCCTGCAGAGAGGCGGCATGTTTGATATGATCTCTGAGCACAGCAGAAATACTTCTACTGTCCTTGGCTGTCAAATACCCAACTCCTGAGGATCAATGTTCTATGTTCCATTTTTCTGACGGGGTACAGAGGCAGCTTTCCCAATGCCACCCAGCAGGCAAGGGACAGAGCCACCTCGAGGTAATGCCTCTCTCCAGCCTTGCATTGCTTCGAAGTTTCTTGAAAGATTGTGCTGCTCCAAAAGAATATCTGAATAGAAAGCCTCTGCCCTGAACAAGAAGAGCCACTGGGAGGATGAACAGGCTTCAGGCTGCTGTGGCCCGAGTCTCCAACTCTCTGCACTTCTCAAGCTAGCAGGAGGCCCATGTTAGAAATCCAGGCAGGGCAAGTGGCATGCAGTTTTTAGGATCCGTGGGATTCAAAATCAGACAGTGGGGATCCAATAATACTAAGGACTTTGTTACATTTTTTAGGCATGGTAATAGCATAGTGATGGTGCTTTTAAAAAGTTCTTTATTTTTTAAAGAAATAGAACAAAAAATCATCAGATTTGTTTGGAACCACAAAAGACCCCAAATAGCCAAAGCAATCTTAAGAAAAAAGAACAATACTGGAGGTATCACACTTCCTGACTTTGGCTTGTACTACAGGGCAACAATAATCAAAACAGCATGGTATTGGCAGAAAAACAGACACATAGACCAATGGAATAGAATTGAGAACCCAGAAATAAAACCACATAAATATGGACAGATAATTTTTGACAAAGAAGCTAAAAACATACAACGGAGCAAAGACAGCCTCTTCAATAAATGGTGCTGGGAGAATTGGATAGCCACGTGCAAAAGAATGAAACTGAACTGCTAAGTCTGTCACCATGTACCAAAATTAATTCAAAATGGATCAAAGACTTAAGCATAAGACTTGACACAATAAACTGCACAGAGGAAAACATAGGTACTAAACTTATGGACCTTGGGTTCAAAGAGCATTTTATGAATTTGACTCCAAAGGAAAGGGAAGTAAAAGCTAAAATAAACAAATGGGACTATATGAAACTTAAAAGCTTCTGCACAGCACAAGAAACCATCAACAAAAGAAAGAGGCCACCAACTGAATGGGAGAAGATTTTTGCAAACAGTGCCTCCTATAAGGGGCTAATATCCAGAATATACAAGGAACTCATGAAACTCAACAACAAAAAAACAAACAACCCAATTGAAAAATGGGGAGATGACCTGAAGAGACATTTCTCCAAAGAGGACATACAAATGGCAAATAGACATATGAAAAAATGCTCAACATCACTAATCATCAGAGAAATGCAAATCAAAACCACAATGAGATATCACCTCACCCCAGTCAGAATGGCTATCATCAACAAGACAAATAGTAACAAGTGTTGGAGAGGCTGTGGAGAAAAAGGAACCCTCATACACTGTTGGTGGGAATGCAGACTGGTGCAGCCATTATGGAAGGCAGTGTGGAGGTTCCTCAAAAAATTACGAATAGAATTGCCATATGACCCAGCACTCCCTCTCCTGGGTATCTACCCAAAAAATCTGAAAACATTTATCCATAAAGACACGTGTGCTCCAATGTTCCTTGCAGCTTTGTTTACGGCGGCCAAGACATGGAAACAAGTAAAATGTCCTTCGATGGATGAATGGATAAAGAAGTTGTGGTATATATACACAATGGAATACTATTCGGCGATAAGAAAAGATGATATAGGAACATTTGTGACAACATGGATGGATCTTGAGAGTATAATGCTAAGCGAAATAAGTCAGACAGAAAAAGCAGAGAACCATATGATTTCACTGATATGTGGTATATAAACCCATAACAACAAAAGAACAAGACAAACAAATGAGAAACAAAAACTCATAGACAAAGACAATAGTTTAGTGGTTACCAGAAGGTAAGGGGGTTGTGGGGTGGGAGATGAGGGTAAGGGGGATCAAATATATGGTGATGGAAGGAGAACTGACTCTGGGTGGTGAACACACAATGGGATTTATAGATGATGTAATACAGAATTGTACACCTGAAATCTATGTAATTTTACTAACAATTTTCAGCCCCCAAAATTAAAAAAATAATAAAATTTTAAAAAGTTCTTTATCAGTTAAAGATGCATAGAGAAATATTTAGAGGTGAAATGTCACGATGCCTGAGATTTTTCCTCCCTAGAAAATTATGATAACAAGGTTAGATGAAATAACATTGGCCAAATATTGAAAAATTTTGAAGCTAGATGACGGGTACATGGAGTTTTATTATACTATTTTCACCACTTTATGTGTGGTTAAACTCAAGGTTAGAAAAGAGTAGTCATTAGAGTTAAGATTCAGATTAGCCCAGAAGGAAAAAAGAGAACAGTTCCAAGAGACATTTCTGGTATTTCTGGGAGGATACATACAGCCTGGTAAGAGTGGCTGCTTCTGGGGAAGGGGACTGGGGGCTTGGAGTGGGAAGGACACTTCTCACTCTACATCCTTTAGTATGGTGGGAATTTGTAATTATCTGCATTTCTTACTTTTTCTATGGGAAAATCTCATTTGAAAAGTCCCTCAGGCAGATTGCGGGACAGCAGTCTGCTGGGTCCTCGGGTTTGCTCCACTGCAGCAGGTGGATCACAGGAGGGAAATCCTCACCGTGGCAGGTTGGCCAGCCCCCACCCCCCCACACACTATCCACACTGCCCACACCCTTCTTCTGCCTGTGTCTCCGAAACGCTGGCCTATTCCAAAACACGGGCTGCCCCCAGCCCCAGGAGAGGACTCCCAGAATAACCCTGCAAGCCACAGCTGGGTAGGGAAGAGGAGCTTCTCTTGCCCTGTTCCCCATGGGAGGAGAAGACATGAGCCTTTGAAAGCAAGAAAGGTCCTCAGCCCAAGATGCAACTCTCTGTGCTTTCCAGGGGAACAAGGTCCCTCCTTGCCCCTTTGCTGGCCCCACAAACAGTGCAAGCTACATTTACCACTGAAGGGACTCACTCAGACAATTGCCCAGGCCTCCTCCTTTCAAAGCCACTGCCCAGGACTGCCTTTTCAGAGGTGTCACTCTACTCCATCTATCATCATCATCGTCATCATCATCACCATCATCGAAGTTTGCTGTCCCTTTCAGAGAAGCCAGGCCAAGTCCTTGACCTCTGGCTGGTTGACTGGGTAAAAGGGGTCACTGCGGGCTGTGGAGACACCTGAACGCAAAGTCAGGCTCCTATAGAGCCAGTTGTCTAACCCTCAAGGCTGGGTGCCTTCCTTGGGAAACTGCCAGAAGCCAGGATGAAGAAGGGGAGCCTCAGTTCTCCCTGCTGAGAGCTGTGAACTCCAGGTAAGCACAGATCACACTGCCCAACTGGGAGACCCGCCTGCCTCAGCCTCTTTGCTGAGGCCATGCTACTCCTCCACCCTGGCCAAGCCCAGGAGGAGGCCAGGACAGCTGCTCCCCTCACCAGGATGGGCTCCTCCTGTCAGTGAGTTGGATGGGACAGACTCTACCACGGAGAACACCCATCCTTCAACTATTCCTCCCCTGGGCATTCCTTGCTATTGGATTCTCTCTGTGATAGCCAGGAGAGCACAAGGGGTGGGGGCCATGGAGCTGAGGCTGTTGGCTGGCTCTTTTGAGCTGCTGCCACCCCCAGCTCCCAAAGCACAGAAGTGTTGCTGCCTGCCCCTTCCTAGACTGCAGATACCCTGGCCCTCAGAGGAAAATTGGTTCTGTTTTTAAGCACAATTAGTCCCATAAAATCTAAGAAGTGATTCCCCTGAAGACCCTTCAAAGAGGGTATTACATGCTTCTTGGGTTATCCTTGAAAAATTACTGCAATTATTTCCACCGGCTGAACCCAGCAGTTCTTGGAAGGATTTCAAAGAGCAGAGTGGCAGGAGCTCCCCTTAGCCTCTGCTCCCTCCCCACAGAAGAACTTTCTGAAAGAGAAGCAAATCCTCGCTGAGCTGTCTACCCTGGCTGTACCGCTGCTGCCTAGCTGTGATTCTCACCCAAGAGACACCCTGCAAGGAGCTGGCCTTGGAGTCGTAAGCCTAAGCCACAAGCCTAAAGAGACACTAGGGCTCTCCATTCTGGCACAAGAACTGTCCAGCTGTCCTCAAATTTCCTCAAAAAGGGGGATATGGTGGTGGCTGGTGAATGCTGGTGTGGGGTGGGCTATCCCAGTTAAAGATGGATTATAAAGAGTAGCTAGTCCTGGGGTTCCTGGGAGTAGCCATCCTCTCTCTGCCGATAACTATGCAAGAGGGAAGTCACTAGATCACAGCATGAAGGGTTTTAGCTAGATATCAAGTGGGCCTACCAAATCATCAGGGCTCTCTATGAGCAGTGGTGTATAGTGATTAAGAACATAGATTCTGGGAGATGGCCGGTTAGCTCAGTTGGCTAGAGTGTGGTGCTCTTAACAACAAGGTTGCCGGTTCGATCCCCACATGGGCCACTGTGAGCTGCTCCCTCCACAACTAGATTGAAACAATTACTTGACTTGGAGCTGATGGGTCCTGGAAAAACAGACTTAAAATAAATAAAAGTTTAAAACAAAAACAAAAACCTTCTTCCTGTAGACAGAAGGAATTAAAAAAGAAGAAGAACATAGATTCTGTTCTCTGTACCTATGAGTCTGTTTCTGTTTTGTTGCCAGATCAGAGGGGGTTGGGGGCTAGGTGCAAAAGGTGAAGGGACTAAGAAGCACAAATTGGTAGTTACAAAATAGTCACAGGAATGTAAAGTACAGCATAGGGAATATAGTCAATAAATTTCTAATAACTATGTATAGTGCCAGATGGGTACTAGACTAATCGGGGGGATCACTTCGTAAATTATATACTAACCAGTAGGCTGTACACCTGAATCTAATATAAAATAATATCAAATGTTAACTTTAATTGAAAACAAAAAGAATATAGACTCTGAAGTCAGACACACCTGGGCCTGAATACCAGCACTACCAAATGCCAGCTCTGTGACTTTGGACAATTCAAGCTCTCTGAATCTCGGTTTTTTCATTCTTAAAAGACATATAATAATAGTAGTGATCTCATGGGGTATTGGGAAAATCATACAAGATAATGAACAGAATATATTTAGCAAAGCGCCTATGCTAAGGTACAACAATAATAATAATAATAATAATCGGGTGAGATGACAGAATCTCTCTGGAAATGTTTAATAAACATTTAACAAATAGAGACTGAATTTTAGTGATCTCTAGAACCAACACCTTCCAGATCTAGGATTCCTAGACTGCCTCAGAATCTTTCCATCTTTGAAATGGCCCTGAGGAAATGTGCTTAGAAGTATTGAGATTCTCTGAGACTCACCTACCAGTTTGGCCAGGCAATTGTCTTCCATCATCTCCAACTCCTCCAGGCATGTCCCTCACTAGATTAACAAACTACCCCAATTTGCCAAGGTTGCCTGCTATGTGAGAATTTCAGTGCTAAAACTGGGTAAGTCCCAGGAAAACCAGGACAAGTTGGTCAGCCTCCATCAGCACTCCAACGAGACCATAAATACTGCGCTTAAAGCAGTTCCCTCAAGAGCGGCTGAAAACAGCAGGGAAATTCCAAAAGCCCCCATTCCTCCACAATCTGAAATAAGATGGCCAGATAAAATATACTATGCCCAATTAAATTTGAATTTCAGATAAACAATGAATAATTGTTTAAGATAAGTATATCCCAAATATTGCATGAAATATACTAAACAATTGTTTGTTGTTCATCAGAAAGTCAAATTTAACTGGGTGCCCTGTGTTTTTATTTGCTTTTTCTGGCAACCCTAAAAGCAAGGGCAGTCTTCTGTGACTAGCCAGGCTGGCTTCTGGGGAGGGAGCCAGGGGAATTGCTAGGGCAACCTCAAACAAGAAATCATGGTTCCCTATGGACACAGCTCCTGCTCTGCGTTTTGGCCATCAATTCCTTCATCTTGTTAGCCTTACCAGGCCCCCCAGCCACACTTAGCTCTAGGGAAGATCATCTGGGGCAAGGCCAGATGCCATGGGCCCTGGGGCAGGCCCATAATACAGTGGTTGGGGGTTCGGGCTTTGTAGTAAATCAGATTGGGTTCATACTGCGCCCCAGCCTACAACATAGCACAGTAAGCGGCGATTGTTGTTAGTACTTAGAGCCTGAACTTTCCCCTGTTTACCTTCTCTCTTTTCTTCTTATCCTGCATCTAGCACTTTGCCAGGCTTTGAGGGGATTGCACAGAAATGGAAGGATTTCTGGACACAGCCCTTGCCGGAGGGACCAGACTAATCACCTGCTTCCTTCATGTTTTCTCCCCATAATGCTAACGTGTATCCTTAGCCCTCTAACTGGCACGATTCAGCAGGGACAATTTAAAATTGTGGTGGGCCCTTTGGAGAGCTTTGGACATGAACAAGAGAAGTACTTTAGAACAAAAAGCAAAAGAAACCCACATGAGGAGATTGTCTTGTTTGTCTAAAAGAGAGATTGGTTTGTTTAACGTAGGAGATATCACCTCCTTGGTTTCCATACTTGGGGGATTAATAAATGCTGTCATTTTTATTATATAGCTTGATAAACTTGTCAAGTATCCATGTTATGTCAAAACTAGCTATATGCCATTCTCTTTTGGGGGTGTATGCCTCAAAATCTGTATTTCTGTATGCCAACTTTCTTCCTTCTCCTTGCAGAGGAAACAAAAATAGTCCTTTACAGTGATAATTACATCTTTGACTGTAGCTGGCTCTGTCTTTCATTCTCATTTTTGTCTGTTCTCTTTTCTCTATTTTTCTTCTCTTGTGAAATTTTAAATATTAACTTATCAAAAAATAATTTAGGGCCGGCCCAGTGGCTCAGGTGGTTGGAGTGCCGTACTTCTAATGCCGAGGTTGCCAGTTGGATTCCTACATGGGCCAGTGAGCTGAGCCCTCTACAGCTAAGATTGGAAACAGCAGCTCTCCCTGGAGCTGGGCTGCATGAGCAGCTGGAGGTTGGCTTGAGCTGCCCCCGGCTGCTGTGAGCTGCCGTGATAGTGCCGCCATGAGTGGCCGGTGGCCAGTGCCGTGAGCTGCTGTGAGGGGCTGACCGACGACTGACTTCCTCAGCGGGGGGTGGGGTGGGGGTGGGAGCACAAATCTCAAAATACCAGCATGAGCCAGGGAGCTGTGTCCTACACAACTAGACTGAGAAACAACAGCTTCAACCGGAGTAGAGTGGGGGGAGGCTACAGAAGAGGGAGGAAATATTTAGTTATTTTGTATACCCTCTAGGAATATCTAGTCCAGATATTTAGTCAGATTGGTCTAAATATTTATTTTTTTTTAAGATTTTATTGGGGAAGGGGAACAGGACTTTTTATTGGGGAACAGTAGTGTGTTGTCCTTTCAATCTTAGTTGTGGAGGGCACAGCTCAGCTCCAGGTCCAGTCGCCATTGTTAGTTGCAGGGGTCACAGCCCACCATCCCTTAGTGAGAGTCAAACCGGCAACCTTGTGGTTGAGAGCACGCATTCCAACCAACTGAGCCATCTGACCACCCAGAAGCTCAGCGGCAGCTCATTGACTTCATTCTAGTTGCAGAGGGTGCAGCTTCTTGGCCCATGTGGGAATCGAACCAGCAGCCCTGTTGCCCAGAGCTTGCGCTCTAACCAACTGAGCCACCTGTCTGCCTTAAACATTTTTTAAGGTTATTAAACTGTGCCACTTTTTGTGTGCACTGAAAGTATATTTACATAATAGCCTTATTACTATAACTGTAAGAAAATAAGAGGCTTCAGTTTCAAGATAAAGGAAGAATTTTGTGATTTGGTGTCTTTAGCACATGATTTTGGTTTGTTCAAGACCAGATTTAAATTTCTCATGATTCAAACTTCCTAAATTTTCTATATTTGCTTTATGAGTTAAATAAGTTACCACTGTTTCCATAACTTGTTTAAATTAAAATTATACTCAACTAAATAGAAAGATAATAATGGATATCTTTTCCAAAGTTTAATTTTGTGAAATTATTAAAATGCTATAAATCATAAGAATTCGGAGTGTTAGCTATAATAAATAGTCATTTCCAGATTCTTAGCTAACTTCAATCTAGATCTTCGATCTAACTTCATCATAAATAATCTTTGGATGCCCGGACAGCTGCAGAAATAAATAAATAAACCAGATACAAACATAGTATTTTCTTATTTTTTAAAATGGCAATCAACTTACAAAATAGGCGAAAGTTTTTGATGATCTTTTTTATATAGTTTGCCTCCTAAAACTGTTAAAATGGTATGAAATAAGTGTGGAGAAAAAAATAGCTAAACAATTCTTTATTTTCTGTTCTCTAGTTTTCTCTTTTTTGAAGAAAGAAAAGTTGGTTACTTTGATTAAAGATAAGAAATATAAATGGTTACCTACACTTGATACAATAATTACAAAGAGAAATATGTACATAAGATAATGGATATTATTTTCAGTTTGGTTATTTAAAAGTTGTCATACAATACTTTAGTGGTTACCAGAGAGTAAGGGGGGTGGGGGTGGGAGATGAGGGTAAGGGGGATCAAATATATGGTGATGGAAGGAGAACTGACTCTGGGTGGTGAACACACAATGGGATTTACAGATGATGTAATACAGACTTGTACACCTGAAATCTATGTAATTTTACTAACAATTGTCACCCCAATAAATTTAAAAAATAAATTTTAAACAAAGTTGTCATAGTTTATTTATATGATAAATTTAATATGATATATTTTATTAATATATTAATAAGTTATATTTAAAGCTATAGTTAAAAGCTTAAGATTATTACCTACCTTCATATTTATATATCTGTGTATACATAAATGCATATATATAAAGGTACATTAATAAATCCTTTACTACAAATTGTTACATGAATAATGTAGCAAAGGAGTAAAATTAGAATTTGTGCCTTTTCTATGTAGAATGATTAAGTTATTCTATGCCCAGATTAGTAGAGTTTCCTTTTCTATCACCAAATTATTCTGTTAACTCTTGGAGCTTTGTGGGCATATTCTAAAATTGTTTTTTAGAAGATTTCTTACTTTAAAAAAGAGTTCATTTCCTAATAGACATTGTTGTTTATTGCTGGGTAATTTTCCAATGTTAACTATAAATATTTCTTGTTTTAGATATTTATGAGTTATATCTTGTCCCTTCTAACTGTTCTTAATTTTGCCTTCCCCAAATGCGAATAATAAAACTATTAAGATGTCTTTTATGCCTAAATGATCTTTGGGTTTCCTAAAATGGCCATTAAGTAACAAAGATTTGCCCTTTTACCCTATAAAAGACAATAAGAATAATTAGTTTTGTCTAAATGACTCCAACTTTTAATTAAGTCAGACTGTTATGAGAACTTTGTCTACCAAACTTAGTATTAAAATAACCTGACAAATTAAAAATGGAGTTTTATACCTGCAAATATAGGTATCTTTCCATGTTGAATAACTTTCAAATAAAAAAAAAAAAAACATACTTGGGGCCCGCCCAGTGGCTCAGGCAGTTGGAGCTCCATGCTCCTAACTCCTAAGGCTGCTGGTTCAATTCCCACATGGGCCAGTGGGCTCTCAACCACAAGGTTGCCAGTTTGATTCCTCGAGTCCCGCAAGGGATGGTGGGCCGCACCCCCTGCAACTAGCAACTAGCAACGGCAACTGGACCTGGAGCTGAGCTGCGCCCTCCACAACTAAGACTGAAAGGACAAAACATGAAGTTGAATGGCACCCTCCACAACTAAGATTGAAAGGACAACAACTTGACTTGGAAAAAAGTCCTGGAAGTACACACTGTTCCCCAATAAAGTCCTGTTCCCCTTCCCCAATAAAATTTGTAAATAAAAATAAAAAAAACATACTTGTATTTATGCACAAAGACTGATACAATACCTGTCTGCCAAAAGATTTTTCCAGGATGCTAGATTCACAAAAACCTTTTCCCTTTTTGTTCATAGAGTTTCTGGATAGACATTATATTGGCTTAGAATACCCCTGGTCGTTCACAGAATGTAAAAGCATTCAAAGACTCAAAAGGAATAGAAGTTAGAAAGTTTATTAAGAAGAAAGGCGCCAGGCAGAGAAGCTGGGGACAGAGTCTCTGAGCAGACAACTGTGCTGATCTTTAGATTAGCTTTATATGTATATATATATATATATATATATATATATATATATATATATATATATATATGAATGAAACGGGGAGTTGGTGTCATGCGGGGAGGCCTGCGGGGTCTCTGCTCCCGCTCCCCATACAAGAACGCAGGATATGGTGAGGCCAAAAAGGAACACCCACGGAGCCATAGATGGGGGAGTCATACCACTACGGTCTCACTGGAGGCTGGGTTCACTGGACGTGCGACCTGCTGTCCCTTTTGTCTGCAACCCACCGACGACTCTCTTTCACTCTCCTCCACTCTCCTCGGCTCTCCTTCGTAGCCGCAGCAGTTATATTAGCAGCTAATTGGCTAACTGGCTACAGCTGACGGGCAATCAGCCACAGCTGACGGCCATCTACTACCCGAGCCAGCACTCCTCCACGTGAGGCCGAGAGCCTGTAAACTACTTTCTGGGGCTCTGCCCCCACAGTTGGTCAGGCAGGTCTGAGGACTGACATTGCTTCCTGGGGTCTAGTCTGTTTTAAGATAATGTGTCATGCGGGGTCTCTGGTCCTGCTCCCTGCATAAGAATGCAGGATACAGCGAGGCCAAAAAGGAACACCAACAGAGCCATGGATGGGGGGGTTCATACCACTACAGTCTCGCTGGCAGCTGGGTTGGAGATATAGGAAGCAGGCTCCACACAATCTGCAATCCGCTGTCCGCTTCTCTGCCAACCAACCAACCCCCTAGCATAGTGGCGGCAGTTATATTATTGGATAATGGCTAACCGGTAACAGCTGATGGCCACCCAGCCACAGCGGATGGCCATCTGATTACAGCTGATGGCCATCTAATAACCGAGCCAGCACCTTTCCACATGAGGCCGAGAGCCTGGAAACTGTTCTCTGGGACTCTGTCCCCACATAATGTTATCTCCGGACTCCAGACTCGGCCACCATGGCCTGGATGCAATCCCCTGTAAAAACTGCAAGGGAGTTACACATTGGATTCCGGTGTCCGGGTGCCTGAGAATTAAGAAATTGCTCTTTTCAGGTTAGGATTCTGTTGACTAAATGGATTCACAAGGTATGGGGAGCCGTGAGAAAGGGAACAAACCAGGGTTCTTAAATTAATCAGTGAGGGGAGAAACAAAGAGAAAACAGCTGAATATCAGGATGGATCAAACTGCAAACTAGCTAAGTTTAACTACAGGTGGCTAGATAGAGAGCTATGTGGCGAGTCAAACTGCAAACTAGCTACATCTAACTGCATTTTTGATTCCCTGAATTTCACCCTTACAGGCTCTAGGGCTACTAACTTAATTACACAGGAATGGTCAGGAGGTATATTGCTTATTTCAGTCTTTCATTAGACCCAGCAGCTAAGACAGAGCACTTTGTCTGAGAGCTATAACAAGTGTCATACAAGGGACCCTGCTCACTCCACCATTTGCCGTGTGGTGTGGCCTGCGGTGTCTCTAGTCCCGCTCCCCACATAAGAACACAGGATATGGTGAGGCCAAAAAGGAACACCCACGGAACCATAGGTAGGGGAGTCATACCACTATAGTCTCACTGGAGGCTAGAGTCACACACCCTGCAACCTGCTGTCTGCTTCTCTGCCTGCCAAACGACCGACTCCCCAACCAACGCAGCCACAGTTAAATCAGTGGCTAATTGACTAACTGGTAACAGCTGATGGTCAATTAGCCACAGCTGATGACCATCTACTACCCAAGTCAGCACATTCTCACGTGAGGCCGAGAGCCTGGAAACTGCTCTCTGGGGCTGTGTCCCCACAACAAGCAATAGCAAAACATGTAAAAACTTCAATTAGCTTAGTTCTAGATCTCCACGAAATTCAATAGTTCCCTATGCTGTGCAAACTCTTTTATTAGCAAAAAAAAAGCACTCACCACTTTTCAGCTAGTGGTCTAACCTCCTAGGAAACATTGCTTTCTCCTTCACACTGTCCATTGCTGTGACACTCGAAACCCAATCAGGCTTCTCCATTCACTTGAAACAAGAAAAACCTACAATTGCTTACTTCTGTTGGGGCATTCTTCGTATACGATAGAGACCTTCAGAGACACTTCAGCATGCTTTGTAAGTACTGTTTACCTCAACCCAAAAAACTCTGTTAAAGGAACACAAAATGGGCTCACTGCTATTTTCACTGTGGGGACAGAGCCCCAGAGAGCAGTTTCCAGGCTCTCGGCCTCACATAGAAAGGTGATGGCTCAGGTAGTAAATAGCCATCTGTCGTGCGGGAGACCCTGCTCGCTGCGCCATTTTTCAGGCGGGGCGGCCTGCGGGGTCTCTGCTCCCGCTCCCCACACAAGAACGCAGGATATGGTGAGGCCAAAAAGGAACACCCACGGAGCCATAGGTAGGGGAGTCATACCACTACAGTCTCACTGGAGGCTGGGTTCACTGGACGTGCGACCTGCCGTCTGCCTTTCCGCCAACCGACCGACCGATGACTCTTCTCCACTCTCTCCTCGACTCTGTTCCTCTACTCTCTTCTGCTCTTCTCGGCTCTTCTCTTCCGCTCTCCTCGGCTCTGCTCAGCTCCTCGGCAATCCTCGGCAGTCCTCCGTAGCCGCAGCAGTTATACCAGCGGCCAATCGGCTAACCGGCCAAAGCCGACAGCCAATCAGCCACAGCCGAGCCAGCACCTTTCCACGTGAGGCCGAGAGCCTGTAAACTACTCTCTGGGGCTCTGTCCCCACACCATCACTGTGATTGGATGGCCATCAGCTGTGGCTAGTTGGCCGTCAGCTGTAACCAGTGAGCCATTGGCCACTAATATAACTGCTGTGGCTACGCTAGCAGAAAATGGAGGCTAGCAAGAAGATGGTGGCTGAGCCTGCAAGTGGTGCAGTGAGGGCTGCGAACAGTGTGGCTCCTGCTTCCTGTTTCTTCAACCCAGAGGCCAGCAAGAATATAGTAGTATGACTCCCCTACCTATGGCTCCATGGGTGTTCCTTTTTGGCCTCACCATGTCCTGCGTTCTTATGTGGGGAGCGGGAGCAGAGACCCTGAATGACACCCTGCATGACAAATGGCGCAGCGAGCAGGGTAAAGCTCCAAGAAGGGCTGTGGAGCAGTTTGTGCATATGAACACTCAGTCTCAGGAAGACCAGGAGGAGCAGCTGCTGGAGAGCTGGACCCCCGTGGAGGGGTGGAAAGACTTGGACAGTTCCCCAACCAGCATAGGCCAGAGAAAGCGAAGGTCGTTGCGGCCCTGCGGGCTGGGAAGTTCTTGCTGAGGCAGCATGGATACAGGACTTGTAGTCCCAGGAGGAAACACTTGCTGAGTCCTCTGTGGTAGATGAGGGTGAGGTCAAGGTCGTCCCTCACCCCCAGGACAGCCCTGGTGAATGACTATGGACTATGGGGAATGGCCTTCTATCCCTAATTTAATGGACAGCTTGACTGTTTGGGAACATACCACCATGTAGTGGAACTGGCGGATGTTTGCTTTTGTGTCTTGACCAGCCACCATTGAGAATATGTAAGCACCTTGACTGTGAGTCACTGTTGTTCCAGCACGGTACCCTGAGAGGCCCAGAGAGAGTGGCAGTGCCCTGAGAGCCCTGGCTGAGCCCAGGAAGTCTGTCTGTGCCCACAGAGAGTGGCAGTGCCCTGAGAAACCCTGGCTGTGTCCAGGAAGACAGGTGGTACCCTAAGAAGCCCAGAAAGTCTGGCTGTGCCCAGAAGTACTGGTGGTACCCTGAGAAACCCTGGCTGTGTCCGGGAAGACTGATGGTACCCTAAGAAGCCTGGGAAGTCTGGCTATGCCCAGAAGTACTGGTGGTGCCCTGAGAAACTCTGGCTGTGTCCAGGATATTGCATTCACCTCCAGCATTCTCGCACAAGGCCCCTCGTGGGAGACGCTTGTCCCGTAAATTGTGAGGTAAGACCCTGTAGGGGTGGAGTGTGGGGACAGAGCCCCAGAGAGCAGTTTCCAGGCTCTCGGCCTCACATAGAAAGGTGCTGGCTCAGGTAGTAAATGGCCATCAACTGTGATTGGATGGCCATCAGCTGTGGCTAGTTGGCCGTCAGCTGTAACCAGTGAGCCATTGGCCACTAATATAACTGCTGTGGCTACGCTAGCAGAAAATGGGGGCTAGCAAGAAGATGGTGGCTGAGCCTGCAAGTGGTACAGTGAGGGCTGCGAACAGTGTGGCTCCTGCTTCCTGTGTCTCCAACCCAGCCGCCAGCGAGAATATAGTGGTATGACTCCCCTACCTATGGCTCCATGGGTGTTCCGTTTTGGCCTCACCGTGTCCTGCATTCTTATGTGGGGAGCGGGAGCAGAGACCCCTCAGGCTGCCCCGCACGATAGTCACAAATGATACTTTTGTTCCCAATACAGTCTGTGCCCCACTAGGGTACTACCATGTTTCCCCGAAAATAAGACCTAACTGGAAAACAAGCCCTAGCATGATTTTTCAGGATGACATTCCCTGAACATAAGCCCTAATGAGTCTTTTGGAGCAAACCTTAATATAAGACCCGGTCTTCTTTTGGGAGAAACACGGTACTTCATATGTAGACATCAGACATCAATGTCACACACTAACTTATCCTGTGTATTCAGGATAATTTTTAGAGACTTTCACATATTTAAAATTACCACTCTTCTAGAGGATCATGTTTCTCTAGAAAAAATTTTAAATTACCCCCAAATGACTTAATTACCTTCAAAATGAGGCAGACACAAGTTACTTTGGAGAACTCCCAGAAGGGATAACTGATTGTCTCTTCATGTATGTATACTATCCAAGCTGTGAGTCCCACGTTAGGAATAATACAGCTAACAAAGGTGGTCCAAAACTTGTTTCTGACCCTAGAAAAAGTCATAAATGACATAACCTCTACTCTGAAAGCCCAACAAACTAGTCTAAATTCAGTAGCCAAGGCTGTTATAGACAATCACATTACCCTTGGCGTGGGGACAGAGTCCCAGAGAGCAGTTTCCAGGCTCTCAGCCTCACATGGAAAGGTGCTGGCTCGGGTAGATGGCTGTCGGCTGTGGCTAATTGACCATCAGCTGTGACCAGTTAGCCAATTAGCCACTGATATAACTGCCGAGGCTGCTTTGGTTGGTTAATTTGTTGGTTGGCAGGCAGAGAAGAGGACAGCAGTTTGCAGGTCATGTGGATCCAGCCTCCAGTGACACTATAGTGCTATGACTTCCCTACCTACGGCTCCATGGGTGTTCCTTTTTGGCCTACCCATATCCTGCATTCTTATGTGGGGAGCGGGAGCACAGACCCCACAGGCTGCCTCGCATGACAAATAGCGCAGCCAGCAGGGTCTCCTGGACAACACTTGGTTTCCTCTCAACTAGTCAAGGGGAATTTTATGCTAGAGACAATACCTCTTGCTGTGCCTATATACTACAACACAAGGAAAAGAGCTGGGGGAAAAAGCCACTTGTTTTCTAGACTAATCATTTTGTTCCTGATCATTGTCAGTATTACAGTTGGCTGATATATCCTGTTTAGTGTTTCAAATGCTGCTACCCAACCATTGTTACATCAGACGACATCAACATAATGAGCGGAACAGACTAACCCTAGTCCTACTATGGACTATATTCTCCAGACAACCTCCTGATCAGCAGAATGTTAGCAATGATGAAAATCTGGACATCATTGATTAATGTCCTTCACCCTTCTACCCTTGGCTGTAAGGGAGACACTAAAAAAGAAACACGTGGCCCCTGACAGTTAGGACCAAGCCTGGTACTATCAGCTGGGCCTTGCTGTTCTCCTACTAAACAGTCTCACAGAACATACCGTGTTTCCCCCCAAATAAGACCTAACTGGAAAATAAGCCCTAGCATGATTTTTCAGGAGGACATCCCCTGAACATAAGCCCTAATGTGTCTTTTGGAGCAAAAATTTATATAAGACCCGGTCTTATTTTCAGGGAAATATGGTAACCTCAAAGCCACTCTTTGATGTTGGACAAAGCCACACTTTGACCACAATGGATCAAGACCAAAAAACACCACTGTGGGGACCAAAATAGCTCAGCTGGGAGAATGTCAGACTTAAAAAAAAAAACCACTGTGTAATCAGATCTGAACACAGACAAAACATGAACATTATCTAAACCACAGAAAAGACCCAACTTCCCCCTATTCTGGCTAATAAGAGTGACTATTGTTTCTTTAATTACACCTTTATCTTTGCTCTAATCTTTCCTCTTTTTAGCTAAGATTTATTGAAATGTCCAATTGTAGAATTACTTCTGCTTTCTGACAACATCCAATCCAGAGCAAAGCCCCACTTCCTGAAACCCTCTCCAAAATCAATTAAGTTGAGATCCTGAAGAGCCCCATGACCCCCACCCCCACCATGTGCGTTCTCCCTCACTGCGATGAGTAATACATACATTATGTCACTTTTATCCCACAAGGAAGAAATTGTCATCATCACCATTTTGCAAATAATGAAATTGTGACTCTGAAAATTTAAATAACTGTCCCAAGACTACCCAGCTAATAAGCAGAGAAATCCACACAAGAACCCAGGGCTTGTTCTTTGC
This sequence comes from Rhinolophus sinicus, assembly GCF_057876585.1. Classification (NCBI taxonomy): domain Eukaryota; kingdom Metazoa; phylum Chordata; class Mammalia; order Chiroptera; family Rhinolophidae; genus Rhinolophus; species Rhinolophus sinicus. The sequence goes on along the minus strand of NC_142518.1, from coordinate 69,030,178 downwards.
AGTATATGTCATGCTGCTTTTAAAAGAGTGCCTCAACAGCAATTCTATTAGGTTCCTGGCAATTCCTCTACAGAAAATCCTATGTTCCAATAGGCTGCATTTTATTCTTAGTTGACATATTGGCATATCATCCCTTCCGTTATTATTCTCGGCTGCCACTTTGAATGCTTTCATTAACCTTGCACACAGTAGTCACTCATTAAATTGTGTGTGTGTTTGTGTGAATATGGATGTGGTTGGGTTGTGATGTACAGTAGTTCCCCCTTATTTGTGGTTTCTTTTTCCACAGTTTTAATTGCCCAAGGTCCAAAATATTAAATGGAAAATTCCAGAAATAAACAATTCATAAGTTTTAAATTGCAAGCTGTTCTGAGTAGTGATGAAATCTTGCGCCAACCAGCTCTGTCCCACCCGGGACATGAATCATCCCTTTGTCCAGTGTCTCCACATTGTAGATGCTCCCTGCCTGTTAGTCACTTAGCAGCCATCTGGGTTATCAGATCGACTGTCAAGGTATCATAGTGCTTGTGTTCATTTCATCCTTATTTTACTTAGTAATGAGCAAGAGTAGTGATGCTGGCAATTCAGATATGCCAAAGAGAAGAAGTAAAGTGATTCCTTTAAGTGAAAAGGCATATGTGTATAGGAAAATCATAGTATATATAGGGTTTGGCACTACCCACAATTTCAAGCATCCACTGGGGGTCTTGGAACATATCCCCCACAGGTAACGGGAGACTACTATATGTTGATGTGTCCTGTGATTTGTCCTGGGGTCTGCACCTGCTTACTAGAGTCATCGGACCATATCTGCACAGAACAAAACAAAACAAGGCAAACCTCTTTCTTCAGGCCCCTTCCAGGCTGAGGAGCTCAGGAGGCCTGGTGAGGCTGCTAGCTCAGTGCAGGGGTTGCCAGGGAACATGAAGGGAGGAGCCAGAGCTGCCACTGCAGAACTTGTGACTATTTAGTGCTGACAGCGGAGAATCAGCTGTCAGTCATCCAGCAAGGATGGAGTGAATTCTTACTGCTGTCAGCCTCCTGCCCACTTTATGCTGGGCACAAGAGATGGAAAATGGGGTTTAGATATAGCTTCTGCCCTGGGGAGCTTACCTTAGCCTCCTCTTCTCTCCCTCCCATCTGGTGCCTTGTGTTGAAATGCTAAAGGAAGCACTCTTGGGGGGTGGGGCAGATGTGCTGGCTGATGTGGTCATGAGACACAGCCCTGAGAGCTCTCTGATGGAGAGGTGGAAGCCTTCATCGACCTAGGCATGTCTGCTCTCGGGTAATTACCAGTCAAGAAAGCCTCAAGGGGCGGTGAGAAGGGAGAAAGGGAGGGAGACAATGAACAAAGTTCTGGCCACTTTTGTGCAGCAGAGGGGTTTAGGGACAGCGATCTGAAATGTGTGTTAAAGGAGCAGGGGAGTTTGCCTGGAGGCTGCATCTGCTTAAGAGCACTTTATTTAGATTATACTTTCATTTGGGGTGGCTTGGTGAGCAGGTGGCAGCTGACAGCAGTGCAAGTAGAGCTAAAGCCGCTCACAGCCATCCCTGCTTTCAGGTGTGATGATGAGAGGGGGCTCCTTCTCTGGGCCAGGCAGGCAACAGAGGAAGCCAGAGAGATGGGACCAAGGAGGAGGGTCTGGAGTCTTGAGAAAGGGCTGGCGCAGGGACAAACTATTTCAGATAGCTGCTTATGAACTGCCCAAGACAATAGTCAGGGCCTTCCTACAAGGGCACTGTGGCTGGCAAGGGAAGAGGGTGTGCTATATATAGCCCATGTGTGAGGGCTATAAGGACCAGATATCCTCTTCCCACAAAGCCCTAGCCTAGTACAGTGCCTTGTTCATGGCTGGCCTTTTATTAGATAATCAGAGAACATTTTCCCATCTCCACTCATAGATTTAAGAGGCGGAATAGAATCATTGGAATGATCCAAGGCATTCTTGAGATTTGATCCTCCCAGCTTTGATCTGCAAGGTTAGAGTGAGAGCTGAGTTGGTCCATCTGGACTTCCATCCTCTTGTTTATCCCACAGCCACCAGAGCCACCAGCCCAGTTTCTGCTCCTCCTCTTAACAAGCCCCACCCCCCAACAAAGAAACACTGGTTCTTTTCTTGTCCCCAGCAGCCCAGCTGATACAGGCTGGCATTTCAAAAAAGAACCTCCCTCCATCACCCCTCCAAACAGGAGATAAGAAATAAAACAGAAAGTATCCATGACATCAAATGGAAGCATCTCCAAAGTACTGACACATTTTATTGGAGTCCGTCCCTTGAAGGGGAGGGGCGTTTTCCAAAACATGTTTCAGATGATTTCCAGTTCCACTGGATGTTGAAAGGTGTGATGTAAAAAAGAGGGCTCTGCAGGCAAATATGTTTGGAAAAGGCTGGGTTAACCAAAGTTAAAAGTGATTCTACTTTGAAACTTCTCAGAACTTCCAACATGCTAATGTGATTCTCTAAAAGATGGAGGGAATAGAGTTTGTGGCTAGATGCCATTTATCAAGCACTTCCTGTGTGCTAGGCTCTGCTAAGTGCTTCCCATGTATTAGTCTTCGTGTAATCCTTATTACATTAGATAGATGCTACTGTTCTCTTCGATCTATACGTGACAAATGGAGGCACAGAGAGGTTAAGTAACCCATCCAAAGTCACAAGCTAGTAACTCAGCAGAGCTGATACTCTGTGGCACTGTACTACAGAGTATGGGATCAGTGTGGCAGAGACTTTACAGATGCTCACCAAACCCATTTTCTCTTCTTATAAGGCCCACCACCAAATTATATTTCCCAGGTTCCCTTGCAATGAGATAGTCAGTCCTTACCTTTGGAATATGAGCAGAAGTGATATGTGTCCTCTCCAGGCTGAGGCAGTTAAAAATGGGTGTGTCTCCTCTATATTCTCTTTTTTCCCTCACTTGTTGGCAGAATGCAAAAGATCCAGTAAAGGATTTCAAGGACATACAGGTAGCCAAGCCACACTATGAAATAAGCTTGTGTCTTGGATGACTATAGATCACAGCTTACCAGCCCAGTCCACCCCAGCTCTTTCTAAGCATCACTGGACTGTGACGTGGATAAAAAATAATTGATTGTGTTAAACCACTGAGATGCGGAAGCTGTTTATTACAATATTTATTTTATCCTATCCTGACTAATATAATCAAGAAATTCTTTTTTTCTAGAGCATTTCCTAGAACAAAGATTCTGAGGAGTTTACACTGAGGAGTGGTTGTGTAGTACAATGAGCACCAAAATCAGAAGTAGATTGAAATCTCAGTTCTGCACCAGCTGTGCAACTTTGGGCAAGTCACTTAACTTTTCTGAGTTTCTGTTGCTTAACTTAAAAGTGGAGATAATAATGTCAAACTCAGAGAGTAGTTATGAAGATTAAGGGAGATCATGTACAGAAAGTGCCAAACACAAAGTGGGTACTCATTAAAAGGTAGTTATTATCATTACAGAAAAACCCTGGCACTCTGCCTAAATAGCAGTTTCCTTTCTTTCATTCTGTCCCACATCCCCAGAGTCTAAGGTCTGGCTTGACTTGGCAAGCACCTTGTCTGGATTTCTATCCTCCCAGCTCCCTCCCAGCCGGTGTCTTCTTGGCAGCACCTTCCTTTACCTCACCCTCAGGACTTGGTCCGCTCTCCACCCTCATCCTAACCCACACAAATGCCAAAGCCCCAAGTGAAATGATTCTCTACTGAGAACCTGCCTCTTTAAAGGGCTTAATGTGGCGAATAATGTCCCTCTTCCAGACTCAAGCCCTCAGGTCCAACCTCCTCTCGAGTCCTCTGAGCTGATTCCGTGGCTGGGATGAGCCAGGGCTATGCTGTCACCCGCTACTCCCAGTGTTCCATCTAATGCTAACTTCAGTGTGTAGGGACCAAATGCAGATTCATCAAATGTCAATCAACATGGTGCTACTGAATCCTGCAAAGGGGTATGGCCAGGCCTTGGGAAGGCTGGAAGTTGCAACAGCTGCAGGCAGAGGATTGGTGGTGGGTGAGGGGTGTGCCCATTGCAAAGAGAATTCTGGTGGCAAGGGGATCCCTGATCTGTGGTGATAGGTGACCACTCTTGGCAGTGTTCCAGAAAATAATTCACACGCACTCACCTCTTCCTAGAGCAGGCAGAACAAATATTTCTTGTATCCTGTCCAGCTACAGCACCCTCCTCAATTCCCCCCACCACCACCACCAAAAGGAAAAAAAGAAAAGCTCATCTATTTTTAATTCTCTGCCTCTTCAAAGTTGGCCTGGATCTCTCGACTGTTTTTTCTCTTCCCTCTGTGCTGGAGTTTTCATTGATTTGAGACTTTCTTATTCCCTTAGGCTGATCAACCTCCTGAGGAAACCTCTACTGAGGGTTGCATTGGTGGGTGTCAGTGGGGAGAATGTTCTTGCTGGGGACATGGAGGACCTCCCCTCGGTCCCTGCAGGCAGTGACCTCCTTCCTGGCTTCCTCTGGCATTTCCTGTTGTTCTTGACTAGGATGCTCAGGGTCACCTACCTTCGCTCTGATGAGACCATTATCTCCTCTGTGTGAAGTAGACCAGTGGGCCTTAAGCCCTGAGGGAATGACAGTGTGGGAGCTACGCCAGGCAGCACTTCTAGAGATCTTCAAGGCTTCAGGCCTGATTACAGTGGGTTGAGGCTGAACCAAGGATACCTGGAGAGAAATCTCTAGGCCCCACGGCCCCTCACCACGGCCCTTCCCTGACATCTAATAGGGACCCCTGGCAGCTTGGGAGCTGAGAACAAACTATCCTGCCTGTCCCCTAAAAGACAGACTAAAACAACATCAATAGCAATTGGACGTTGGTGGGGCAGACAATACATCCCCAAAGGGCCGACAAGCTCCAGCCTTGGAAGAGCACAGCTGGCCGAGGGATGGTTCATGATCCACCTCATCCTGCCTGAACTGTGGCTGGAGGATAGGGAAGGGAAAATAATAAATACAGCTCATAGTTACAGAGTGCTTAGTGTATGTCCAGCTCTGTTCCAACCACTTTCTAGACAATAGTGTATTGAATCTGTAATATAGCTGTATAAGGAAGATACTGCTATTATCCCCATTTTACAGGCAAGACAACTGAGGCACAGAGAGGTTACACAGCTGGTAAGATAAGAAAGTAGATAAGATTTGAACCTGGGTAGTCTGTCTCCAAATTCTATGCTCTTAACCACTATGTGTAGATGAGCCCCCTCTCCTGCCCTCCACCTCCTAATTTAGCCCACTCCACTCAGGACCTGCCTCTCTATGCCTGGAGGCTTCATCTACCTAGGAGGAAATCACAGTGTTTTGCCATAATAAGGCCCTGGGCCAGTGTGGCCTTAAGGCACAGAACAAGGAGCCCCCGGTAGGAATCCTAGGAGGGCCAGGAAAGGAAAGGAGAGAGGGCAGCTAAATCAGACATATGGAAAAGGTGGCAGCTAGTAATGTAACTGGAAGATGGGAGCAAATCCCCTCCCCAGGTAATACAACTGCCCAGCCCCCCCCCCCCCACACACACACATGCATGCACACACTCGCGCACACATACTTCTGTGCTCAATTATTCCAGCAGACGGGTAGAGCACGGCTGCCAGGGAAGAGATTACTTGTTAGTGAGCCAGCTTGGCAAACATGCCTTCCAGCTCTGCTTTTGAAAGAGGCCAGAGCATTGGGGGCTGGGCAACCTGCAGAGCTGCTGGGGCTCAGCAAGCACCCCTAGCAAGGGCAGATGCTGAGAAGACACACAGCTGTTCTGCAAGACTGGTGTGTTCAAGATTCTGTGAGCAAAGATTTGTGGCTAGACTCCTGGATGCCCAGTGAGATCTTAAGGCTTCATTCTGGAACCTTCCTAAGGCAGACTCAACAGGGATATCCAGAGGCAGCCTCATTCCCTTTTGACTTTACTTACCCTGCAGGACTCCATCTCTCTTCTCAACCAGTCAGCTACCTGAGGACAATGCTCAGGCTGTCAGTGCCCTAGGCTTTGACTTCTCTGCATAAAAGTACAGTCCTGGTGACTGACCTCAGTTCCCTGAGAATAAGCCTGCTAACATCAAGCAAAGCCTTCCCACAGTGCTTCTCTCCCAGTGGCTCACCATCCTGCCATTAGTACGTCCTCCCCACATCATCGCACATCTCTGCAGTTGCCACCTACTCTTCTCCTACTTTCACAGGTACATGGTCTCACATGTGCTTACATGACTCAATTTACTCATCTAATACTGGCCTGTGTATCTCCTAGAAGTTTTGAGAATCTGATGAGATAAAGTTTTAGATGCTCTTGTAAAGCACACAAAGTGCTGCATGTGCTGGGAGACACGTTTCTCACCCAGCAGCCTGTGAGAATCTCATCTGCTTGATTGTTCCCTTCCTAATGCCCAGGAGAGTATTTTGCATACAGTAAATACCCAGTAAAATGGTGCTTCATGAATTCAAGCTATGACTGGGAACACAGCATTTTAGGACTGAAAATGACAATCAAGCCTCTGTTACCATAGTAACAGCCTAAGCCTGGGACCAGGACCTTCCTGTATCCCCAACAGCAGCATCAGGTGACATCGAGTAAAGCCAATGTCACTCATTTTTCTTCAGAAGGGTCAAGTGTGAGTAAGGCTATGCTGGGCTGTAAGGAGATCAGGTCAATGCACAGTCTCTCTTCCCATTAATGACGAGGAGGTGGCATGGGGAGGGCCATACCTGATACCAACACTATGGTGGTGGATGGTGAAAGAGGAACAAGAGGCATAGAGACTGGGTTCTGGCTCTGTGTTCATTCTAAACCACTTCAAACCCAGACAATGTGAGCACAGTGAAAGAAAAAGGCTGAATTTGACCATTTCAGTCTAACAGCAGGCACGTGGCCTAAGACTTGAGAGAGGGGAAATTATCAAGACCCGTAGACCTGGATGGGTTCTTCAAGTCCGCCTCCTTTGTTCTGCAGTTGAGGCCCAGAAACCTGCAGTCATTTACCCAAGGTCACAGAACCAGAGAAAAGTCACAGCCATGACTGGAACCCGCAGTCCAACTCACAGACTAGTGTTCATTCTATTCCGCATCCTCCCACCTGAGGGAATGTTTCTCCTTTTTTTATGAGGTGTTTTTTTTTAAGGGGAACAGGACTTTATTGGGGAACAGTGCGTACTTCCAGGCCTTTTTTCCAAGTCAAGTTGTTGTCCTTTCAATCTTAGTTGTGGAGGGTGCCTTCAAGTTGTTGTCCTTTCAGTCTTAGTTGTGGAGGGTGCAGCTCAGCTCCAGGTCCAGTTGCCGTTGCTAGTTGCAGGGGGCGCAGCCTACCATCCGGCAACGTTGTGGTTGAGAGGATGCACTCCAACCAACTGAGCCATCCGGGAGCTCAGTGGCAGCTCAGCTCAAGGTGCCGTGTTCAATCTTAGTTGCAGGGGGCAGAGCCCACCATCCCTTGTGGGACTCGAGGAGTTGAACTGGCAACCTTGTAGTTGAAAGCCTACTGGCCCATGTGGGAATTGAACCGGCAGCCTTCGGAGTTAGGAGCATGGAACTATAACTGCCTGAGCCACCTGGCTGGCCCTGGAATATTTCTTTATTCTTTCACATCCCCTAACCCATTTGATCTTCATGGCAATCCTAGGAGTTGGGCAGGACAAGAACTATCATTCTTATTTTATACCAGAGGAAAGTGAGGCCCAGAGTGGTTTTTGCATTCATAGCCACAAATATTGTTGGCACAGCCAGGAGCATAACCTAGTGCTCCTGACAGGGCAACTGAGTGGTGTAAGGACACCACAGCTGGAGTCAGACAAACCTGGCTTTGACTCTCAGTTGCACTGCTTACTGTCCATGACACTTTGGAGAACTTATCTACCCTCTTTGGGCCTCAGTTTTTTCAACTATAAATTGGGGAATGATAATAGTACTAACCTCAGAGGCACATAGTAAATACCCCATAATCTTAGTCATTCTTCCTTTCTCTCTATACCCTCCCCCCAACTTCAGTGCCTCTCTTTTCAGGAGTCCAGTGGGGGGGGGGGGAGGGGCAGTTGATAACAAAAGCTGAGAAAGTGAGGTTTGGAATACATGACCATCAATGTTCCCCTATCACATGGCCCCAGCCCCTCCTTCCTCCCTTATCTCCTAAGGATGCTGGCAAAAGAGTACTCAGAGCTGACTGGCACTCCCCATGCCATTTGTGTTACTGGGCAGGCAGCCTACAAAATCTTTAAACACGAATTTTTAAAAAACTAATAAATCAGCAATTCCCAATTGCTTGACCTTGCAAGCAAAGAGACAGACAGATAGACAACAGATGTAGAGGAATGAGCCAGGAGGACTGAAAGCCCCACAGCTTGGGGGTGGGGGAAGAGGTGGAGGTGAAGATAAAATGAAGGCAAGATGATAAGCGTGCATAAATACGGATGCTCACCACGTGACTTAGTCCCTTTTCCCCCAGACAGACAGCCAAGCAGCTTTGTGGCCTGGTAGGACCAGGCCTCCAACTCCCTTAGCACTACAGAAACCAAGGTCAATGTTAAGTCTTGTGAGAATGTCAAGCACAGTAAGAATTCCCAGCAAGCAGGAGCTTGGTTCAGAAGAGGAAAGTAAACAATAGACAATTGATCTTTTCCGAAGCCCTTCCCCCGTATGCCCCCATGTATACTTGTCTGTTCCTTTCCCTTCTATACCATTCACCTGGTTCTTAAAACACTGGCCTGGTTCTGCCTTGGGACCTCTATGAGGGACTGTTATCCCTCAGCTACAAAATAGGTCAGAACCAGACTGGAGACTTGAAGCATTCCTGCCTGGTTGCCTCCACTGTCACGACTCAAGTATCACAGATTTCTCTGCCTAAACCAGACCCTTGGGAGCAAGTCTTTTCCCATTCCTTCTCTTACTTCTCTTCTTTGACAGCAGGTTCCTGAAGGCTACTATCTCCAGAACTGACCCTGTTCAAGTTGAGCCAGGCTGGGCTAAACTGATTGGCCTCCAGCGGAAATCAAGGTTGGGCCAAGTGAAAAACAGGCTCTCTGAGCTTCTCCCTGCTAGGGACCCTTCAGCTCAGTGTGTGGGCCAAGTCTCTTCAACAATATCACCGCCTTTGGAATCATTCCCTGTATCCCTGTACGAGAAGGGTAATTTCCATAATCTAGCTGTCAGGTGTCTTAGCCCTCAGGTTCCTGAGCTATGGAGCCCATTTCTCAGAGTAGCCAAGGGGTCTTTAGGCAGGTGTGGTGTTGACTCAGTCAGGAGGAGAGGCAAAGATTCCCCCCACCCTTGAGCAAACAAGGAGAATAGTCTTATTGGATCCAGGATTGCCAGGCTGGCAACCCTACTGATTGGGCTCCTTGGGTCAAGTTCTCAGTACAAAGATGTGGAGCTGGGGATATGAGGAACAAATGGAGCTCACATCCCAGTGAGATGCATTCAGGATGTGGAGGTCTCTTGCTGGTCTCTAATGACATGCCCTCGTTTCACTTTTGGTGTCCTCCAGCAGGAGCACATCCTCCAGGTGGGCCAATTAGCATCCACAGACAGCTCCAAATGCCCCTGTGTTTGGCTTCTGGGCTCTTCATACTCCCTACTCACCACCACTTCCCTCTCAAAGAAGAAAAAAAGATGAATCAGGAAAGATGGAATCATGAAAAAGATGAATCAGGAAAAAGATGAATCAGGAAAGTGGAAATTCACATTTGCTGAATAAGTATTGGTTGCCAGGCACTGTCTTGGACACTTTCCTATACCTTTTCCCATTTCTTTCTATTTTCTTTTTTTGAGGGGGTTGGGAAGGTTGTGCCTCAGATGCAAAGAACGGTATTGATTGGAATTCTGTTAGTCACACTATCATTAGTTCGTGTTTATCATACTTCCCAATCCCATCTCCGTTCCTGGTGGATACCCAGGATACTGTGTTTGATTTACATAAATGGTATTGTTCTGTACATCCTTTTCTGCTTCATTGTTTCATGCAGCATCACAAGTATAAGACCTAATTATGTTGATATCTATGGATCTAGTGTGTTTATTTTGACTACTGCATAGAGTTCCATTATTTCCATATTTTGTATTTTATCCATTCCTCTATTGACAGACATTTAGGTTGTTTCCAATTCCTCTCTTTTGCAATATTGCAATGAGCATTTTCATACAAGATAATTTGTGTAACTGTAAGAGCAGTTCTTGGGAGATATATGTCCAGAAGTGGAATTACTTTGTCACAGGGTATGTACTAACTTAAATTTCCAAATACTAGACACGTCAAAATGGCTGCGTGAGGTGAGCCTCTGTAAATCTCCCCTGGAATTTACAACAAATGGAACTACTATAACTCCACAAAGGACTCCATGCACATCAGACAGGCAAGACGAAGAGGCCCACTACTGAATTCACCTAAAGGTGGGCTCGAATCGCGCAAACGGGGGAGGAGGGAAGGGAGAAGAGAGGAGATGGAGTCGCGCAGGTCAGGTGCAGGACACAGACCTAGCTCAGTGCTCCGAGCTCGCTGCATCCTGGAACTACCGCAGCTGCGGAAGAGGGAAGAACTCGGACTGCTAGGGCTCCGCTTATAGCCCACCGGGCTGAGGGGACAGCACATAACACGGCTGAACACAATGCTCACGGCAGAGACCTCAGAGAAAAGACTGAGGGAAGAAGGCTGAAAACGGTGGTTTAAGCCCTCACTGCTGAGCAGAGAATGGAAGCCTTAGGCACTGAGATGAGCTGCCCCCTCCCTACTCTCCCAGAGCTCATCCCTCCCCCACCTGCCTGGTGCTAGAAGCAGAACAGTAGCAGTGTCAGATCAAAAGAACAGAATATTTGCTGTTCTGAGAACTGTGGACCGCAGACACAGATTCGTAGCCCAACTAGTTCCGCAAAAGGGGAGGGAGCTGTGGAAGCAGGACCGGCTGTGGTGGTGATTGCCACTATTGCTCTGGCCACCTCTCACAACTCACCCCGTCCCTGGCCCCACCTATCTGGGCGGATCCCTGCAGGAGTAAAGAGAATGGCTGAAACAGACGAGCTCTGAATCTGGTACAGGAAGAGCTTTGGAACTTCAAAAGTTTTCCACATACCCACACGGATACTGAGCCCTGTGACCCAAGCAGACTATGAACAGAGCATAAGCCTCTCACCCAGGGAATCCGCGCATTGTGTGAGAAGCTGAAATAGTGCAGAGAAAACATAGCACTACTGTGTGAGACGGAAAAAAAGGCTACAATCGGAGAGAAAATAAAACATTCTACCAACAAGTACTGGAAAACAAAAGAAAGACCGCTTCCTATCAACCTGTTGCAGAAGCCACTCCTGTAGATGTCTAGGAAGAGAAATAATAAATAAGTAATTGCCATGAATAACCAAGGCACCAAGACAGCTCAGAAAGAAAGTGAAAAGTCTCCAGAAAAGGAACTCAAAGATATGGAAATATATGACTTAAATGACAGAGAATTCAAGCTAGCAGTTCTGAAAAAAACTCAAAAAGATGAAAGAAAACACAGAAAGGCAGTTTAATGAACCCAGAAACACAATCAAAGAACAACATGAATATTTTACGACAGAGATTGAAATTTTGAAAAAGAACCAAATAGAATTTCTGGAGATTAAGAACTCAATAGAAGAAATTAAGAATGAAATAGTCAGCTTAGGTACTAGAGTTGATCAGATGGAGGAAAGAAACAGTGTCATCGAAGATAGTAACCTGGAAATGACACAATGGAAGAAGACAGAGATTTGAGACTTAAAAGAAATGAAAGAACTCTACAAGAACTTTCTGACTCCATCAGAAAGAGCAATATAAGAATAATGGGCGTACCAGAAGGAGAAGAAAGAGAGAAGGGAACAGAGAATATATTCAAACAAATTGTCGATGAGAACTTCCAAACTTGTGGACAGAACTGGATCCTCGAATCAAAGAAGCAAATAGAACACCTATTACCTCAATCCCAACAGGACTTCTCCAAGACACATTGCATTGAAGCTGTCTAAAATCAACGACAAAGAAAGAATCCTCAAGGCAGCCAGGGAAAAGAAGACGGTAACTTACAAAGGAAAGCCCATTAGATTATCATCAGATTTTTCAGCAGAAACTCTACAAGCCAGGAGGGAGTGGAACCAAATATTCAAATTATTGAAAGAGAGAAATCATGAGCCAAGAATAATATATCCAGCAAAGATACCTTTTAGATATGAAGGGGGAATAAAGACCTTTCCAGACATACAGAAGCTGAGGGAATTTTCTAATACACGACCTGCACTACAAGAAATACTAAAGGAGGCTATTCGACCACCATCAACAGGGACAATTTGTGGCAACCACAACTCAAAAAGGGGGAGAGTAAAGGCCTGAACCGGAATATGGGAATGGAGAAAGTAAGCGTGCTGAAGAAAATGGAGTACTCTAATTATCAAACTTTCTTTTACATAAACTTAAGGGTAACCACTCAAAAAAAATCCAGAACTGAAATATATACTGAAATAAAGGAAGAAACAGAGGTAAACATCATAGAATACCACCACACAGAAATAATAGACAACAACAAAAAGGCAAAGAAAATGGAGACACAGCCTTACCAGAAAAGTAAAGATACAATGACAGGAAATCATCACATATCAATAATCACCCTAAATGTAAATGGACTGAACTCACCAATTAAAAGGCACAGAGTAGCAGATTGGATCAAAAAACTAAACCCAATCATATGCTGTCTCCAAGAGACACATCTCAGCTACAAGGACAAGCATAGACTCAAAGTGAAAGGGTGGAAATTGACACTCCAAGCAAATGGTACCCAGAGAAAATCAGGTGTAGCCATAATGATATCAGATGAAACAGACTTCAAGGTGAAAAAGATAACAAGAGACAAAGATGGACATTTCATAATGGTGAAGGGACTGTACAACAAGAAGACATAACAGTCATCAATATTTATGCCCCCAATCAGGGAGCACCGAAATACACCAAGCAACTACTAACAGAACTAAAGGGAGAAATTGACCAAAACACAATTATACTAGGGGACTTAAATACATCATTGACAGCTATGGATAGATCATCCAAACAGAAAATAAATAACGAAATAGTAGCCCTAAATGACACATTAGATGAAATGGACATAATTGACATTTATAGAGCACTTCATCCTAAAAAATCAGACTATACATTCTTTTCTAGTGTACATGGAACATTCTCAAGGATAGACCATATATTGGGACATAAAATCAGTCTCAACAAATTTAAGAAGATTGAAATCATACCAAGCGTATTCTCTGATCACAAGGCTTTGAAATTGGATATCAACTGTAAAAAGAAAGCGGGAAAAAACACAAATACATGGAGATTAAACAACATACTTTTAAAGAAGGACTGGGTCAAAGAAGAAGTTAGAGGAGAGATCAAAAGATACATAGAAACAAATGACAATGAAAATACATCCTACCAAAATTTTTGGGATGCAGCAAAAGCAGTTTTAACAGGGAAATTTATCTCATTACAGGCCTATCTCAAGAAACAAGAAAACTCCCAAATAAATAACCTTATGTTACACCTTAAAGAACTAGAAAAAGAAGAACAAGTAAAACCCAAGGTCAGCAGAAGAAAGGAAATAACAAAAATTAGAGCAGAACTAAATGAAATAGAGAACAAAAAGACAATAGAAAAAATTAATGTGACAAAGAGGTGGTGCTTTGAAAAGATTAACAAAATTGACAAACCCTTGGCTAGACTTACTAAGATAAAAAGAGAGAAGACACTGATTTACAAAATCAGAAACGTAAAAGGGGAAGTTATCACGGACACCACAGAAATACAAAGGATCATCCAAAAATAATATGAAGGACTATATGCCACCAAATTCAACAACCTAGAAGAAATGGACAAGTTCTTAGAAACATATAGCCTTCCAAGGCTGAAACATGAAGAACTGGAAAATCTAAACAGACCGATCACCAGTAACAAAATTGAATCAGTCATCCAAAACCTTCCCAAAAGCAAAAGTCCGGGACCAGATGGCTTCACTAGTGAATTCTACCAAACCTTCAAAGAGGATCTAATACCAATTCTGCACAAACTCTTCCAAAAAATTGAAGAAGAGACAGTACTCCCCAACTCATTTCATGAGGCAAACATTACCCTGATACCAAAACCTGGTATGGACAACACAAAAAAAGAAAACTACAGACCAATATCTCTGATGAATACAGATGCAAAAATCCTAAACAAAATTCTGGCAAATCGAATACAACAATGCATTAAAAAGATTATTCATCACGACCAAGTGGGGTTCATCCCCGGGGCACAAGGATGGTTCAACATACGCAAATCCATCAATGTGATACATCACATAAACAAAATAAAGGACAAAAATCATATGATTATATCAATTGATGCAGAAAAAGCATTTGACAAGATACAACATCCATTTATGATTAAAACACTTAATAAAATGGGTATAGAAGAAAAATACCTTAACATAATAAAGGCCATATATGACAAGCCCTGGGCTAATCTCATAATTAACGGAGAAAAACTGAAGCCCTTTGCTCTACGTTCAGGAACACGACAGGGACGTCCCCTATCACCTCTGCTTTTCAACATAGTGTTGGAAGTCCTTGCCAGAGCAATCAGGCAAGAGAAAGAAATAAAAGGCATCCAAATTGGGAATGAAGAAGTTAAATTATCACTCTTTGCAGATGACATGATGCTATATATAGAAAACCGTAAAGACTCCACCAAAAAGCTATTAGAAACAATCAACGAATACAGTAAAGTTGCTGGCTACAAAATCAACGTACAAAATTCCATTGCTTTCCTATATATACTAACAATGAAATCTCAGAAAAAAGAAATAAAAAAAAACTTCCTTTTGCAATTGCAGCAAAAAGAATAAAATACCTAGGCATAAACTTAATCAAGGATGTGAAAGACCTATATGCTGAAAACTATAAGACATTTTTGAAAGAAATTGAAGAAGACACAAAGAAATGGAAAGACATTCCGTGATCATGGATCGGAAGAATCAACAGTTAAAATGGCCATGTTACCCAAAGCAATATACAGATTTAATGCAATCCCCATCAAAATCCCAATGGCATTTTTTAAAGAAGTAGAACAAAAAATCATCAGATTTGTTTAGAACCACAAAAGACCCTGAATAGACAAAGCAATCTTAAGAAAAAAGAACAATACTGGAGGTATCACACTCCCTGACTTTAGCTTGTACTACAGGGCTACAATAATCAAAACAACATGGCATTGGCAGAAAAACAGACTCATAGACAAATGGAATAGAATTGAGAACGCAGAAATAAAACCACATATATATGGACAGATAATTTTTGACAAAGAAGCAAAAAAGCATACAATAGCGAAAAGACAGCCTCTTCAATAAATGGTGCTGGCAGAATTGGATAGCGACCTGCAAAAGAATGAAATTGGACTGCTATCTGTCACTATATACTGAATTAATTCAAAATGGATCAAAGACTTAAGCATCAGACCTGTAACAATAAACTGCATAGAGGAAAACATAGGTACTAAACTTATGGACCTTGG
Source organism: Rhinolophus sinicus (assembly GCF_057876585.1). Lineage (NCBI taxonomy): Eukaryota > Metazoa > Chordata > Mammalia > Chiroptera > Rhinolophidae > Rhinolophus > Rhinolophus sinicus. Next base: position 69,014,660 of record NC_142518.1, on the reverse strand, counting down.
GTTCAAAGAGCATTTTATGAATTTGACTCCAAAGGCAATGGAAGTAAAAGCTAAAATAAGTGAATGGGACTATATGAAACTTAAAAGCTTCTGCATAGCAAAAGAAACCATCGACAAAAGAAAGAGGCCACCAACTGAATGGGAGAAGATTTTTGCAAACAGTGCCTCCTATAAGGGGCTAATATCCAGAATATACAAGGAACTCATGAAACTCAACAAAAAAAAAACCATTTCTCCAAAGAGGACATACAAATGGCAAATAGACATATGAAAAAAAGCTCAACATCACTAATCATCAGAGAAATGCAAATCAAAACCACAGTGAGATACCGCCTCATCCCAGTCAGAATGGCTGTCATCAACAAGACAAATAGTAACAAGTGTTGGAGAGGCTGTGGAGAAAAAGGAACCCTCACACACTGTTGGTGGGAATGCAGACTGGTGTAGCCGTTATGGAAGGCAGTGTGGAGGTTCCTCAAAAAATTACGAATAGAATTGCCATATGACCCAGCACTCCCTCTCCTGGGTATCTACCCAAAAGATCTGAAAACCTTTATACATAAAGACACGTGTGCTCCAATGTTCACTGCAGCTTTGTTTACAGTGGCCAAGACATGGAAACAACCAAAATGTCCTTCGATAGATGAATGGATAAAGATGTTGTGGTATATATACACAATGGAATACTATTTGGCGGTAAGAAAAGATGATATAGGAACATTTGTGACAACATGGATGGATCTTGGGAGTGTAATACTGAGCGAAATAAGTCAGACAGAAAAAGCAGAGAACCATGTGATTTCACTGATATGTGGTATATAAACCCATAACAACAAAAGAACAAGACAAACAAATGAGAAACAAAAACTCATAGACAAAGACAATAGTTTAGTGGTTACCAGAAGGTAAGGGGGTTGTGGGGTGGGAGATGAGGGTAAGGGGGATCAAATATATGGTGATGGAAGGAGAACTGACTCTGGGTGGTGAACACACAATGGGATTCATAGATGATGTAATACAGAGTTGTACACCTGAAATCTATGTAATTTTACTAACAATTGTCACCTCAATAAATTTAAAAAATAAATTGAAAAAAAAACTCATAGACACAGACAATAGCTTAGTGGTTTCCAGAGGGTAAGGGGGGTGGGAGTGGGAGATGAGGGTAAGGGGGATCAAATATATGGTGATGGAAGGAGAACTGACTCTGGGTGATGAACACACAATGGGATTTATAGATTATGTAATACAGAATTGTACACCTGAAATCTACTTAATTTTACTAACAATTTTCACCCCTATATACTTAACAAAAAAAATTTTCCAAATACTTCCAAATTCCTCTCCAAAGTGGCTGTATTCATTTACATAATTCCTAGCATTACATAATTCCTAGCAATGTGTGAGGATCTCTGTCTCCCTGCATTGTTACGAACACTTGTTGTCAGCTTACTCTTTTTTAATGTTTTGCCAATCTGATAGGTGTAAAAGAGTATCTTCCTGCTGTTTTAATTTGCCTTTGCTTAATAATAATGAGGTTGAACATTTCTTTAGATGATTATGATTCATTTACTTGAACTTCCCTTTCTGCAAATTGTCTACTCGTACATTTGCTGTTTTCTCCATCAGATTTCCAGTCTCTTCCTTGCCATACACATTCTGAGTATTAATCTTTTCTGTTCAAATACAGTACAACTATTTTTTTCCAAGTCGGTCACCTCTCTGTTTGATTTGCTCATTGTGTCTTCTGAGGAAAAGAAATCTTTACTTTTAATGAACTTTAATCAGTCCAGCCACTTTTGACTTTATGATTTGTGCTCTCCACATCTTAAGAAAACCTTCCCACCCCAGTGCTGCAAAGATATTCTCCTACCTTTTCTAAGTTGTATAGTTTTGCCTTTTATGTTTTTCTTTAATACTGCTTGCGTTTATTTTGTCTATGGCATGAGATAAGCACTTAATCTTATTTTTTCTTTATAATAAGCCAATATTCTCAATGTTGCTACATTATTCTGGTTTTACAGCACATGGATCTTTCCTGTGGCCCTCAGTTCTCGAGCAGTTAATCAAAATCCATTTACCAAGCTCCTATTTTGATTCAAAACCCTGAAGAGGAAGAGCCTGCCTTCAGGAAACATGCCACCCAGCTGGGAGAATAAAGCATGGACACAAGGACTTGAGAATATACACAAAGCAACACCTAAGTGTTGCCAGCACCTTTCCTGGATAAATAAGGGATAAATAAAGTCCTCAGAAGCTGTGAATACAATTTTGGAAGGTTAAAAAGGGAGCAGGGTCTCTATTCCCAGGCTAGGATGGATAAAAAATTGGATTAGCGGTACAGGGACACCACTTGATGCCTTCACTCTGAGATGCTCATCCAATCAAGCTAGATTTATGCAGTTACCACAGAATGAAAGAGGGGATAGAAGCCACTGAGACATCACCATTTGCCATGATCTGGAGCACTCAGGATTTTCCTCCTGTGCCCTTCTCCCTTCGTGTATCTCCTCAGCCTCAGGGTGCCAATTAAGAAAGAAGCAAGGTAATTCTTTACAGGAATCCATAAAATCTCCCTGAATCAGCTGTCTCCCTTTTCAGAGCAATGAGTTTAATTGAAGGGATCTATTTATTAAATAATAATAATAACGTAATACCCTCACTGCCCTTGTGTAACCCACCTTTCCTTCACAAACATGCTCTACCTCGGTCACCAGTGGGAAGGCAGGCAGCTGATGGAGGGAGATCTTGTGGCCTGGGTGTGTGGACCCCAGTCAAAAAGGATCTTGGGGTGTGGGAAACACAGCACAGGCGTTCCCTGGCTGCCAGGACTGAGCTGCCTCCATTTTTCTAGAGGCCTCCCTCAGCTCAAACTCCTGGTTTTTAGTTTGCCTATGCATTACCTATTCTGTGGCCAGCAAGGGAAAACTACGGAGGCTTGAGAGCTTCAGTGAACCCTCCTCTTCTACCAGTCTCCCTCTGCCTCAAGATGCTGCACCACACCACAAAGGTTGTAACATCTTACTTTCCAAACTTGGCCTTCCCAGGAGTCTGCATTGCAAAGTACACACCAATTATCCTCAGCAGACAGGCTGTTTTTAGTGTAGCCCACATTGAGAACTGATTTTGCTCCTAGTAATCTCCTTCTGATTTAGTGGTTTGAGACTGTGGAGGGGTGGATGGGAGGGGAAGAGAGAGGGAAGAAAAACAAACAGAACTCATCAAAACCAACAAACAAAAAAACTCAAGCTCCCAGTTCCTTAATCCTCTCAGGGCCTACTCCTCACCATGGCAACCAGTAAGCCTCCAGGCCTCCTCAGTCCTCAATCCAATTGTTAGTGAAGAGCGAGGCTGGCTGTTTTGCCTGGGATGATTTCAATACTGGGCAAATTAAACTGGTCCTGGGGACATGTAAACGTTGAAGGAGGGAGAAGTGTCAGAGAGGAAAGGGAACGCTGAGGTGAGGAATGGCAGGTTTCTATTAGGCACCATCTCTCAGGAACCCTCTTGGGAAGGTGGGGAAGACGTCCAGTGCTAACGTGTATTAACCCTCAAAGGTTCTGGAGAAGGCAGCCCTCCCACTCTTCCCCATTCCCCTCAGGCAAGCCTCTGCAGTCTGAGAAATCCTTCAATGTGTAGGGGAACAAGTCAGCTCTTTGCAGCCCTAAGTGATTTGCTCTTTCTTTGGCCAAAGGCAGAAAGAGGAGACAGAAAGTAAAAGTCAGCAGGGTATCCATAGTCACCTCATCCAGAAGGCAGCTGGGCATTGGTGACAGTGTAACTCTCCAAAGAAACGGGAGGCACACTCCTCAGGAAAGGTTGCTGGCAACTCAGCTCCTCTGACCTCCACTTCTGCCTCGCCAGGCCTCCGAACGGCACCATTGCCACAGCCCTCATTTGGCTCAGTCTGTCTAGTAAAAGGCACTGATCCCCACGGATGGAGAGCCAATTGACAAGATGGCTAGTGCTTCAGGTCATATCAGAGGCTCTATAACTCCCACTGGCAACTGCTTTGGCCATTGTCTTTCCTAAGAAACAGAGGCTGGAAATGGGTATGATGCTGGAACAGATTCACTGACCCACATAATGAGGCAGATCTTGACTCGGAAATCAGACCTAAGGCTGGTTCCCCGGCAGCTCGCACTGGCCATGCACCACAGCAGTGTGGATGAATTCTTAGGTCCTTTCCTAAACGCAGGCTTTCATAAGGAAAGGGGAGGCAGTAAATTGGGGAGAAAGGACTCAGGGAAGGCCCTTGTGAGTTTTGCTCATGTCTACGGCTAGTGAAGGGTTACTCGCTCACTTTGTTCTCAGTGGGTTTAGTTTCTTCTATTGCAAAAGGAACTGGATACTCCTTCCTCCTTAAAAACAAACAAAGAAAAAACACTACCTTCCTTCCTCTGTTTGTCCCCCCGCGTCTGGTACCATCTGCACCCTCTTCCCATTCCCTTAGTGAGCAACTGAGTCCCAGAGTCTGGAAAAATAATCATCTCCCCTTCAGCCTTAACCTCCAAGACCTTCATAACTTAAGAGTTGTTGATTTCTGAGCCAAGATGGGGTCTTGCCTTCACTCACTCACTCAACATTTAGTGAAAGTTACTAGGCTAAAGTCCACGAAGGCAGGTGCCATGTCTGATTTTGCTCACCACCGTGTCTCCAGTGCCTGCTGGGCGTACAGTAGGTTTTCAGTGAAGATTTTTTGAATCAAGCCTACTATATGTAGGCTTGAGTCTGTTGAACACTTAAAATAACAGCAGCATCTAAAACCTCCCTTTACTGAACAACTACTATGTGCCAGGGCCTATGTTAAGTACTTCATACACACCCTCTAATTTAAACTTTATGACAATACTGAGGGGTAGAAATCATTATTTAATTTCATTCCATAGGTGAGAATAATGAGACTCAAAGACATTAATTCATTTTTCCAAATTCACGTGTTAATAAATGGATCCTGGGACCAAACCCAGGTCCCTTGGACTTCAAAGCCTGCGTCCCTATACCTCTGGTGCTAGAGAAGTCCAATGGAGATTAAGGTCACTATACATCTTCCCAAAATGCCAGTTAGCTTTTCACAGAGACAGTTCCTTGGCCACATACTTTGTACTCAACACCAGCAAATCAGTTTGTCTGCCGGGGCCCAAGTGCGAGAGTGTGGGTTACTAAGTGTACCATTCTACTTCTCAGTGTCCCTGACGCAAGTATAAAAGTTTACAGCTCACAGATCACTTTTATGTCTCCTGTAGTCCTCACAGGAATCATAAGGAGTTCTGTTACCGTTACTCACTTTAGAGAAAAGGACACTGAGGCGCAAGGAAGTGATGCAAATTGCCTAAGTTCACACAGCCAGGACGTAGTAGAGCTGCTGCTAAAATGCACTCTTTTCTGACTCTGGAACCCCAGAGCATAAGCTACTGGGTCTCCTTGGCACAGAAAGCATGGGAAACCTTGCTATGTGTCACGTGTCAATTCCCACTAATGACTATCGCCTTCCATTCAGACAAGGACAACATAGGGCCCTGGTGCTGTGCCCCAAATTGTCAACGGAGAGGAAGCTTGGCTCTATCATGTGCTGTCAGAAGCAGAAACACATCACCTTTAAGGAAAACCTGTTGATGTGAAATCCTCAAAGGCGCTGTCTAAGAATTAGTCTACCCCCTCCTGGACACCCCCCCCCCCCCCGCAACTAGGGAGGAATATGTGCTCAGATCCAGTGCAAGCTGGCAAGGGCTTCTGTGAGTTTGTTGCTTTTCCCCCAGCACCAAAACGAGGACCAGGAATTCATGTCACTCCTTCCCTCCGTCTGTCTTCTTTCTGCTCTGAGCACTCTGCATCATTTTTGAAGTCCGATGAATAAAGAAAACAGGCTACCTCCCCTAGAGATGACACCACTGCTCTCTGGCAGTAGGCATCAGTCAAAGACATCATTGCCTTGTGGGGCAAAAGTCAACAGAGTACTGGGGACTGGCACCAGCCTAAGTAGGCTTAACTCCTAAATGGCAAAGTGGCTTGGACAAAGATCCCTCAGAATTCTGTTAGTGACTCCTGTGTAGGCTTCCTCCTCCTCCTCTCCTGTATCACTGTCATCCCATCCCCCATTCGTCCCATAATAAGATTCAGCCCTTCTCTGCCTCTCCCACTATCAAAGGACTCTTCTCTGAAAGAATAACATTTCCTAGGCCTCCTTCACTGAATTATTCATCTTCGCTGCCTGGGCATGACAGGACTTCTCATTAAAAGCCCTGGGTGGGAGTGACCTACCCGGCCCCAACACCCACAGCTAGCCGGAGAGAAAACCAAGGGGAGAAAGAGGTGCGGGGCAGGGGTGGGAGGTTTCACCGAAGGGCCTGTGAGAGTGAGTCCCTGAGACCCAGGTGGCAGGAGGGTGATGGGACATGTGGAGGCTCTTCACCACAGGGTTACCACGGTGCTGGTCAGCTGTGTCATCTTTCTCAAAAGCTTTGGACAAACAGCGAAAGCCTGATCCCGCCATGCTTTCCAGCCCTAGAACCTTCCAGTGCTGAGCAAAGAAAATCCAGTCATGGGATTGAAGAGATCTCAGCCTCTGTCTAGGCCACTGGGACTCTGCTTGGCTGGTTAAAGTAGGACAAGTTATCCCTGTTGTACCTAGAAGGATGGGGCCATGGGGGAAAAGAGAGCAGAGTGGGGGAGAGGAGACCTAACTTCTGGTTGCAGCTCTGGCGTTAACCGGCTGTGTGACCCTGGGCACAAGGCTTGGCTTCTCTGTGTCAGTGTCTTCACTTACACAGGTGTTACCTGAGAGCGGGCCCTTCTTGGAACGATGTCCAGGCTTGCCTCTCACACCGGAGGTCGAACCCAGGTGGAGTCTGGGCTAGATTCCCAGACCAGGGATCGAACCCAGGCCTTCGAGCAAAACTGGGAATCTTAGCTGCTTCAGCTGCCGGAGGAAGGGCCCTCTTCGGCACAGTGTCCAGGTTCTTGGCGTCTCGAGCAAAGAATTGAATGAGATACTGAGGTAAAGTAGAGAAAGAGCAGTTTACTAGAAGGAAAAGTACACTCCAAAGGGTTTAGAGTGGGCCCCGAGCAAAGGCAAGGCTCAAGAGATTCAAAAGGAGCTGAACGGCGAGGACTTGGAGTTTTTATCCCCTTTTTTCTCTAGAGTGGGCTATTCCTTTCCAGGACTAGGATCACTCGATTGACACCTGTGATTGACAAGAGGCTATTACTTCATCTTTTTAGACTGCACATGTTCTTTCCCAGAATTCAGTCTGTTATAATGATATTAATGAACTTCCGGGCATATGTATGACATTATAATGATGGTATAATGAAGCCCAGATGAAATGAAGGTTGTTATGGCCTTTACTGCACAGGTGCGAGTGACTAGTTTAATCTAGTTGGGTATTTTGTACCCATTTGTTCCTCATAGGGGTAGACAATTACAATGAAAAGAGGAAGTTTGGACAGAGAGGGGAGGTCTTCTGGGCGGTTGCATCCTGTGGGTTGTGTTGGACATGCAGAAATGCAGAAACCCAATGTCTGCCTCTAGCTGCCTGCCTTGTTTTCCCCTTGAGAGATGTGATCCCCATAAAGTCTCTATGGGAAGTTGAGGGACAGGAGGTCTTTTCCTCTGTATCTGCTTCCTGCTGGGTAGGGGCATAGAACTGTCCTTATCTATTGGGGAATTCACAGAACTCTCGTCTGATCTTCGATGAGATGAAGTGGTCTCGAGATCCGCCTAGAAGACCGTGTTGACTTCACTGGTTGGGACTGGTAATCTTGCTGGGGTATCATCTGTATCCCCAAGGCCCCTACATGAGGAATAATAGATTTCAATTAATAAATTTCTTAAAGAGCAGAGCTCAAAGCTATTGATGCGGGGTGGCTACGTGATGGAAAAATCCATCAGCTCTTATGAAGCCTGTAGCCATTCAACTGGTCACTCAGGTGGTGTCAATTGTCCAAGAACTGGGCCCAGAACGGGTTGGAAAGAACATTAGGCTTCAATGATTACAACCAATAAGTATAAATCACAAGTTTTAGGGTAATAATTTAAAGCAGGGGGTAGGACATAAGAAAGTGGGGAAAAGAAAACAAGAAAAAGGGAACTTGCGCGGCCGGTTGGTTCAGTGGTTAGCGTGCCGTGCTCATAACACCAAGGTTGGCGGTTCGATTCCCACGTGGGCCAGCGAGAAACAATACCTTGAGCTAGGAGCTGAGCCACTGGTGGGCAGCCAGTTTGTTCAGTGGTTAGAGCGCAGTGCTCATAACACCAAGTTCGCCTGTTCGATTCCCACATGGGCCAGTGAGTTGTGCCCTCCACAACTAGATTGAAAACAACAACTTGACATGGAGCTGATGGGTCCTGGAAAAACACACTGTTCCTCAACATTTCCCAAGAAAAAAACATCTAAAAAAAATAAAAGAAAAAGAGACCTTAAAATCTCTGTAGGAAAGAAAACTTAAAGTTTTTTTTCAGTGGCGCGGGGAAGGGCGACTTGCTTGGTCCATATCATTTCCCCCCTGTTGCACCTGTTATGTAGATTTAAGTTGGAGCCAGGAGTGGATCCCATACAGATGCAAAACCTCTCCCAAGTTGAGACAGGTTAGTTAGCATGACATCAGGCAGTCAGGAATTCTCTGGTAGAATGAACAGAAACAGTCATACCTTGAAAGCCTTAGCTCTGAGATAACTCACTCTGACCAGAGCAAAGACATAAATTATACTCTGGGGCTACCAGAACAGAAAAATCAATTATGCTCTGGGGCAAGTAGGTCATTTCAAAAGCCTCCTCCCAGCTGGGCAGCAGAACGAATCTGGTAAACAGTACCGTTAGGCACCAGCTCTTCTCCTCAGATATACAAGAAAAAGTATAAAAACAAAAGCCTTTTGCGTTAGCTAGTGGGCATCCCAGTTTCAGGTACCCTCTCTCACATGAGAGCTGTAACTCTTTGCTTTAATAAACTATCCTCTTCTACAAAACCTTACCTCTCTGTTCTGTGCCTCCATTCTTCGGTTCTGCGAGACCACGAACCCAGAGCACACATAAAGAAATATCCTACATCATTTCTTGGGGACTCATCCAGGATATCCCGAGAGGTAAGAACCTCTAAATCCATCTTCTTTTATACCAAAATTGGGCCTCTGTTAGCCACTTAAAAGTGAATAGCACCACTGCCAATCTACAAGACTCGCAGGAGAGGCTTTGCAGGAAGGCTCTGGTCAATCCCCTCCTGCACTAAATCGGGGGAATGTTGGCCTTAATCCAACTGCCTTCTCTTTTAAGAGGAGGGGGGCCCAAAGACGGCACAAGGTTAGGGTGAACGACCTTCAGCAGCAATTGAGGGAGTCTGGGCACAGCTGCACTGAGGTGAGCCCCTGAAGGCTCCCTGGGTCTTCCCCTGACCCAACTGCCCAGTAACCTGCCTTTCAGAGGCCCTCCCTCCCCCTCCCCCTCTCTGCTACAATCTCCTATTTCTCTGCTGCCTTTTCCTTTCCACGAGGAGGCTGAATACCGGCGCGTGACTGAGTTTGTGGGCCTTTGCAGACAACTGAGGGGCTCTGTCCGAGGCCACTCTGCGGTGGGTCCCAAAGGCCTCACTGGTCCCTACCCAGCCTGCTGCTGGTTGAACGTCTCCACCATTCATACTGCTCTTTTTATCCTGTCACTATTTCTCCTCAGCTCTTGAGATGTTGGTCCAGGGTCCCTTCCCTCAACATTCTCCGCCAGCCTTAAGACATCTTAAGGTAAGAACATGGACATCTGTCTCTATAGGGCATTCCTTGTCACTCAGGATAAAATTTACTGGCATCTAGCTTACCCACTCTTACTATCCTATTGGGATCTCCTCTTAGTTTTAAAGCACAAATGGAGGTATCCTGGAATTCCCTCCAAACATCTCTTGTTTTTGTGCCCTCCCATCCGTTGTCAATTTTCCAATGACTGTTTAGCGGCCCACATTCATCTAGGACTCCACCCCTGGGGACCTCAATATTTCGCCACTTTCCTTTTACACCTTTGTTTTTGATGACCATCAGGCAAAATCCTTAAGGAAAACCGACATATTCTGGACTCGCTTTACCTTAAGGAGGCAGCCTTGTCTGAAGCCTTGTGGGGCTTTCGATATCTCTTTCTGTCCCCCCTCACAAATTGGACATGATGGCCTCCTTCCTCACCCTTTCACCTATGTCATGTGCCTTCCTTACAGACCTTGAGCATATACTGCCTCCTTAACCACGTCTTTTTGGAAAGTCACCATTACATTAACCATGCCATCAATTTTCGATATGCCCAGAGTCAGGCCATACACCCCTCTAGATTAAAACACCCTATCGTCGGCCACTACCTTTATCAGCCTGTGGGTGACCGGCACCATACATTCAGACGGGGACACACATGGATTTGGGCAGGCACTCACCAGGGACATGGATCAGGCAGCCCAGGTAAGCACGACTAACCCTGGCACCCCGTGTCTCCTCACACAGCCTTGGAACTGGTCGTGTGGTCTCCTTGGCTCAGGCTCTAGGGGACGCCCTAGATAGGTTGTTGGGAGATGAATTGCAAAGGGACGCCTTTCTTTTCTCCCTCCCTTCCAGATGGGCAATCAGCCCTCGCACGCCTTCACCCCCCTGAACTGTGTCTTAAAACACTGAGACAAATTTGACCCTCAGACTCTGAAGAAACGGCGCCTGGTCTTCTTTTGTCCTGAGGTTTGGCCTCAATACAAATTAGAGGATGGGGAGACTTGGCCTTCGGAGGGAAGTTTTAACTACAATACTACTATGCAGCTAGATCTGTTTTGTAGACGAGATAGGCAAGTGGTCAGAAGTTCCATATGACTTCCGGAAAAATGGCGGAGTAAGGTGAGCCTCTGTAAAGCTCCCCTGGAATCTACAAAGAATTGAACAACAAAAACTCCACAAAGGACTCCCTGCACAGCAGACAGGCAAGACGAAGAGGCCCACTACCGACTGAAATCACCTACAGGTGGGAGATTCGCGCGAGTGGAGGGAGGAGGAAAGGGAGAAGTGCGCGGAGACGGAGCCGCGCGGGCGCAGGACGCAGACCTCGCTCAGTGCGCCGAGCTCGCTGCTTCCCGGAACTACTGCAGCTGCGGGAGAGGGAAGAACTCAGACTGCTAGGGCTCCGCTTGTGGCCCACGGGGCTGAGGGGACAGCATATAACACGGCTGAACCCAACGCTCACGGCAGAGACCTCGGAGAAAAGACTGAGGGAAAAAGGCTGAAAACGGTAGTTTAAGCCGCACTGCCGAGCAGAGAACGGAGCCTTAGGCACTGAGACTAGCCGCCCCCTCCCTCCCCTCCCAGAGCTCGCCCCGCCCCCACCTGCCCGGTGCTAGAAGCGAAACAGTAGTAGTGTCAGATCAAAACAACAGAAAATTTGCTATTTTGAGAACTGTGTACCGCAGACACAAATTCACAGCCCAACTAGTTCCGGCAAAGGGGAGAGACCTGTGGAAGCAGGACCTGCTGTGGTGGTGGTCGCCGCCATTGCTCTGGGCCACCTCTCACAACTCACCCCGCCCCTGACCCCACCTAGCTGGGCGGATCCCTGCAGGAGTAAACAGAACTGCTGAAACATACGGGCTCTGAATCAGGAGCTGGAAGAGCTTTGGAACATCAAAAGCTCTCCGCATAACCCCCGGGACACTGCGCCCTGTGACCTAGACAAACTATAAATAGAGGAGAAGCCCGTCTCCCAGGGAATCCCCCCATTGTGTGAGAAGTTGGAATAGTGCAGAGAAAATAGCACTACCGTGTGGGAGAAGAAAAATAAGTTGCAGTTGGAGAAATAATAAAACATTCTACCAACAAGTACTGGCAAACAAAAGAAAGACCGCTTCCTATCAACCTGTTGCAGAAGTCACTCCTGTAGATGTCTAGGAAGAGAAATAGTAAACCAGTAATCACCATGAATAACCAAGGCAACAAGATAGCTCAGAAAGAAAGTGAAAAATCTCCAGAGAAGGGACTCAAAGATACAGAAATATGTGACTTAAATGACAGAGAATTCAAGATTGCAGTTCTGAAAAAACTCAACGAGATACAAGAAAACACAGATAGGCAGTTAAATGAACTCAGAAACTCAATCAAAGAACAGTATGAGCATTTTACGAAAGAGATTGAAATCTTAAAAAAGAACCAAATAGAATTTCTGGAGATTAAGAACTCAATAGAAAAAATTAAGAATGAAATAACCAGCTTAGGTAGTAGAGTTGACCAGATGGAGGAAAGAATCAGTGACATCGAAGATAGAAACCTGGAAATGACACAGATAGAAGAAGAAAGAGACTTGAGACTTAAAAGAAATGAAAGAACTCTACAAGAACTTTCTGACTCCATCAGAAAGAGCAATATAAGAATAATGGGCATACCAGAAGGAGAAGAAAGAGAGAAGGGAACAGAGAATATATTCAAACAAATTGTCGATGAGAACTTCCCAAATTTGTGGACAGAACTGGACCCTCGAATCCAAGAAGCAAATAGAACACCTAGTTACCTCAATCCAAACAGGCCTTCTCCAAGGCACATTGTATTGAAGCTGTCTAAAATCAACGACAAAGAAAGAATCCTCAAGGCAGCCAGGGAAAAGAAGACGGTAACATACAAAGGAAAGCCCATTAGATTATCATCAGATTTTTCAGCAGAAACTCTACAAGCCAGGAGGGAGTGGAACCAAATATTCAAACTATTGAAAGAGAGAAATCATGAGCCAAGAATAATATATCCAGCAAAGATATCCTTTAGATATGAAGGAGGAATAAAGACCTTTCCAGACATACAGAAGCTGAGGGAATTTTCTAATACACGACCTGCACTACAAGAAATACTAAAGGAGGCTATTCGACCACCATCAACAGGGACAATTTGTGGCAAACAAAACTCAAAAAGGGGGAGAGTAAAGGCCTGAACCGGAATATGGGAATGGAGAAAGTAAGCGTGCTGAAGAAAATGGAATACTCTAAATATCAAACTTTCTTTTACATAAACTTAAGGGTAACCACTCAAAATAAAACCAGAATTGAAATATATACTGAAATAAAAGAAGAAACAGAGGGAAACATCATAGAATACCACCACACAGAAATAATAGACAACAACAAAAAGGCAAAGAAACAATGGAGACACAGCCTTACCAGAAAACTAAAGATAGAATGACAGGAAATCCTCACATATCAATAATCACCCTAAATGTAAATGGACTGAACTCACCAATAAAAAGGCACAGAGTAGCAGATTGGATCAAAAAACTAAACCCAACCATATGCTGTCTACAAGAGACACATCTCAGCTACAAGGACAAGCATAGACTCAAAGTGAAAGGGTGGAAATTGACACTCCAAGCAAATGGTACCCAGAGAAAATCAGGTGTAGCCATAATGATATCAGATGAAACAGACTTCAAGGTGAAAAAGATAACAAGAGATAAAGATGGACATTTCATAATGGTGAAGGGGACTGTACAACAAGAAGACATAACAGTCATCAATATTTATGCCCCCAATCAGGGAGCACCGAAATACACCAAGCAACTACTAACAGAACTAAAGGGAGAAATTGACCAAAACACAATTATACTAGGGGACTTAAATACATCATTGACAGCTATGGATAGATCATCCAAACAGAAAATAAATAACGAAATAGTAGCCCTAAATGACACATTAGATGAAATGGACATAATTGACATTTATAGAGCACTTCATCCTAAAACATCAGACTATACATTCTTTTCTAGTGTACACGGAACATTCTCAAGGATAGACCATATATTGGGACATAAAATCAGTCTCAACAAATTTAAGAAGATTGAAATCATACCATGCATATTCTCTGATCACAAGGCTTTGAAATTGGATATCAACTGTAAAAAGAAAGCTGGAAAAAACACAAATACATGGAGACTAAACAACATACTTTTAAAGAAGGACTGGGTCAAAGAAGAAATTAGAGGAGAGATCAAAAGATACATTGAAACAAATGACAATGAAAATACATCCTACCAAAATTTTTGGGATGCAGCGAAAGCAGTTTTAAGAGGGAAATTTATCTCATTACAGGCCTATCTCAAGAAACAAGAAAACTCTCAAATAAATAACCTCATGTTACACCTTAAAGAACTAGAAAAAGAAGAACAAGTAAAACCCAAGGTCAGCAGAAGAAAGGAAATAATAAAAATTAGAGCAGAACTAAATGAAATAGAGAACAAAAAGACAATAGAAAAAATTAATGTGACAAAGAGCTGGTTCTTTGAAAAGATTAACAAAATTGACAAACCCTTGGCTAGACTTACTAAGATAAAAAGAGAGAAGACACTGATTAACAAAATCAGAAACGTAAAAGGGGAAGTTATCACGGACACCACAGAAATACAAAGGATCATCCAAGAATACTATGAAGGACTATATGCCACCAAATTCAACAACCTAGAAGAAATGGACAAGTTCTTAGAAACATATAGCCTTCCAAGGCTGAACCATGAAGAACTGGAAAATCTAAACAGACCGATCACCAGTAACGAAATTGAATCAGTCATCCAAAACCTTCCCAACAGCAAAAGTCCGGGACCAGATGGCTTCACTAGTGAATTCTACCAAACCTTCAAAGAGGATCTAATACCAATTCTGCACAAACTCTTCCAAAAAATTGAAGAAGAGACAGTACTCCCTAACTCATTTTATGAGGCCAACATTACCCTGATACCAAAACCTGGTAAGGACAGCACAAAAAAAGAAAACTACAGACCAATATCTCTAATGAATACCGATGCAAAAATCCTAAATAAAATTCTAGCAAATCGAATACAACAATGCATTAAAAAGATTATTCATCACGACCAAGTGGGGTTCATCCCCGGGGCACAAGGATGGTTCAACATACGCAAATCCATCAATGTGATACATCACATAAACAAAATAAAGGACAAAAATCATATGATTATATCAATTGATGCAGAAAAAGCATTTGACAAGATACAACATCCATTTATGATTAAAACACTTAATAAAATGGGTATAGAAGGAAAATACCTTAACATAATAAAGGCCATATATGACAAGCCCTCTGCTAATCTCATAATTAATGGAGAAAAACTGAAGCCCTTTGCTCTACGTTCAGGAACACGACAGGGCTGTCCCCTATCACCTCTGCTTTTCAACATAGTGTTGGAAGTCCTTGTCAGAGCAATCAGGCAAGAGAAAGAAATAAAAGGCATCCAAATTGGGAATGAAGAAGTTAAATTATCACTCTTTGCAGATGACATGATGCTATATATAGAAAACCCTAAAGACTCCACCAAAAAGCTATTAGAAACAATCAACGAATACAGTAAAGTTGCTGGCTACAAAATCAACGCACAAAAGTCCATTGCCTTCCTATATACTAACAATGAAATCTCAGAAAAAGAAATACAAAAAACAATTCCTTTTGCAATTGCAGCAAAAAGAATAAAATACCTAGGAATAAACTTAACCAACGATGTGAAAGACCTATATGCTGAAAACTATAAGACATTTTTGAACGAAATTGAAGAAGACACAAAGAAATGGAAAGACATTCCGTGCTCATGGATTGGAAGAATCAACATAGTTAAAATGGCCATATTACCCAAAGCAATATACAGATTCAATGCAATCCCCATCAAAATCCCAATGGTATATTTTAAAGAAATAGAACAAAAAATCATCAGATTTGTTTGGAACCACAAAAGACCCCGAATAGCCAAAGCAATCTTAAGAAAAAAGAACTATAATGGAGGTATCACACTTCCTGACTTTGGTCTGTACTACAGGGCCACAATAATCAAAACAGCATGGTATTGGCAGAAAAACAGACACATAGACCAATGGAATAGAATTGAGAACCCAGAAATAAAACCACATAAATATGGACAGATAATTTTTGACAAAGAAGCTAAAAACATACAATGGAGCAAAGACAGCCTCTTCAATAAATGGTGCTGGGAGAATTGGATAGCCACGTGCAAAAGAATGAAACTGGACTGCTATTTGTCACCATGTACCAAAGTTAATTCAAAATGGATCAAAGACTTAAGCATAAGACCTGACACAATAAACTGCATAGAAGAAAACATAGGTACTAAACTTATGGACCTTGGGTTCAAAGACCATTTTATGAACTTGACTCCAAAGGCAATGGAAGTAAAAGCTAAAATAAACGAATGGGACTATATGAAACTTAAAAGCTTCTGCACAGCGAAAGAAACCATTGACAAAATAAAGAGGCCACCAACTGAATGGGAGAAGATTTTTGCAAACAGTGCCTCCGATAAGGGGCTAGTATCCAGAATATACAAGGAACTCATGCAACTCAACAACAAAAAAACAAACAACCCAATTGAAAAATGGGCAGAGGACTTGAAGAGACATTTCTCCAAAGAGGACATACAAATGGCAAATAAACATATGAAAAAATGCTCAACATCACTAATCATCAGAGAAATGCAAATCAAAATCACAATGAGATATCACCTCACCCCAGTCAGAATGGCTATCATCAACAAGACAAATAGAAACAAATGTTGGAGAGGCTGTGGAGAAAAAGGAACCCTCATACACTGTTGGTGGGAATGCAGACTGGTGCAGCCGTTATGGAAGGCAGTGTGGAGGTTCCTCAAAGAATTACGAATAGAATTGCCGTATGACCCAGCAATCCCTCTCCTGGGTATCTACCCAAAAAATCTGAAAACATTTAGAGATAAAGACACGTGTGCGCCAATGTTCATTGCAGCTTTGTTTACGGTGGCCAAGACATGGAAACAACCAAAATGTCCTTCGATAGATGAATGGATAAAGAAGTTGTGGTACATATACACAATGGAATATTATTCGGCAGTGAGAAAAGATGATATAGGAACATTTGTGACAACATGGATGGATCTTGAGAGAGTAATGCTGAGCGAAACAAGTCAGACAGAAAAAGCAGAGAACCATGTGATTTCACTGATATGTGGTATATAAACCAAAAACAACAAAAGAACAAGACAAACAAATGAGAAACAGAAACTCATAGACACGGACAATAGTTTAGTGGTTGCCAGAGGGTAAGGGGGGTGGGTTTGGAGGTGAGGGTAAGGGGGATCGAATATATGGTGATGGAAGAAGTGACTCTGGGTGATGAACACACAATGGGATTTATAGATGATGTAATACAGAATTGTACACCTGAAATCTATGTAATTTTACTAACAATTGTCACCCCAATAAATTTAATTTAAAAAAAAAAAAAAAAAAAAGAAGTTCCATATGTTCAGGCTTTTTTCATTCTAAGGGGCAACCCAGACCACTGCAAGAAATGTAAAGTTGATTCAGCTCTTTTAGCTGTGGTCACTTGTCTCCCTCTTCTAAAAGAGACCCATTCAAAGGCACCTCCAATGGGATCCTCCTCCCTAGAGGGGGCCCCCACAAGAGGTACCCAGTCAGAAAACCATTCCAGAACCCTATACGCTAACTTTCCTCCTGAGCCGGCTCCTGTCCCGGCTCCCTCTAGTTGCCCTCCATATCCAGGACCTCCCGTACAAAAGTGCTCCCAGCTTGGAACAAATCTCCTTCCCTTACAAGAAATGCCGGGGGAATTTGGGCCTATCAGGGTTCAGGTCCCTTTCTCCCTACAGGATCTCAGAAAAATAAAGGGAGATCTAGGAAAGTTTTCAGACAGCTCCAACAAATATATAGACGCTTTCGAAAACTTAACCCAGGTCTTTGACCTCTCTTGGAAAGATGCCATATTAATAATCTTAAATCAGACTCTCGCTAGTTCTGAAAAACAAACAGCCCTATGAGCTGCCGAAAAGTTTGGAGACGATCAGTTCCTAGTATATCATGATAGACAGACAAGACAGGACTCCATTCGGGAACACTGCCCTACGGGAAAACAAGCAGTCCCACTGACGACCCACAATGTGATCCTGATACAGCCATGGGAAATTGGCAAACACTTCCTGGCATGCATCTTAGAGGGACTAAGGAGAGCTAGGACCAAACCCATCACTTACTCAAAACCATCTACGATTAGCCAACATTCAGAAGAAAATCCCTCAGCCTTTTTAGAAAGACCTGGGGAGGCCTTACTTAAATACAGTCCCATCAGGCCAGACTCCCCCGAAGGGGAAGTTATGTTAAAAGACAAATGTATAATTCAGGCTGCCCCAGATATCTGCTGAAAATTACAAAAATTGGCTATTGGCCCCACAAAAACATTGGACCAATTACTCAAAGTAGCCAATACTGTCTTTTACAATCGGGACCAGGAGGGAGCCCAGGATAAAGAGAGGAAAATAAGAAAAATGCAGAAGTATTCGTGGTTGCGCTGCAGACTACACCCCAACAGGGTACCCAGGGGAAATCCAGCTGCCACCGTGCGGGCAGTCCGGACACTGGGGAAAGGAATGTCCACGGCGACTAGAGCCGACCCAGAGACCTCCATGGCCCTGTCCCATCTGTGAAGGGGATCACTGGAAGTCAGACTGTCCCTGGGGGTCTCCACCCCCAAGGCCAGCCTCGTCCAGCCAGACTCCCACATAGGACTGAGGGGGCCCAGGACTTCTAACAGAGGCTCCTTCGTCCCATCTAATCATCGGGACTCCCGAGCCCTGGGTAACCCTAGAAGTAGAAGGAAAATCCATTGATTTCCTTCTAGACACAGGAGCCACCTTCTCCATCCTCCTCTCCAACCCAGGGACCCTCTCTAATCGACATGTTGCTGTCTGTGGAGTAATGGGCAAGCCAATTACTAAATATTTTCCCCAGCCCTTAGGCTGCCTATGGGGCGACCTAATGTTTTCCCATTCTTTCTTAATCATGCCAGACAGCCCCACCCCATTATTAGGAAGGAACTTTATGAATGAGATGGGAACTATTATTCTCCTAGCCCCTGGAAATAGTCCTAGCTGCCTCCCGGTGATAGGGGCCGGCATCAACCCGTGTGATGTTTGGGCCACACGGGGCTAATTGGTCATGCCTTAATGGCCACCGCAGTCCACATTCATCTTAAGGACCCCACTCTATTTCCTTGCCAGAAACAATACCCTCTAAAACCCGAAACATGGAAAGACTAATACCAATCATTATCAATCTCAAATGACAAGGCCTTCTTAGAGAATGCAGTAGTCCTTGCAATACCCCCACCTTAGGAATTCCCAAACCAAATGGGGAGTGGAGGTTAGTTCAAGACCTCCGGGCCATCAATGAGGCAGTTATTCCTATACACCCTATAGTTCCAAATCCGTACATACTCTTAGCCCAAATATCTGAAACTGCCACATGGCTCACAGTTATAGATCTAAAGGATACCTTTTTCTGCATGCCTGTACATCCCAACTCACAATATATCTTTGCCTTCACAGGCTTCACAGCTCACATGGACAGTCCTCCCCCAAGGATTTAAGAATAGCCCCCATCTATTTGGACAGGCTCTCTCTAAGGACCTATCAAAATTTTCTTAGAACAGTGGTACGTTTTTACAATATGTTGATGACTTCCTATCATGCGCTCTATATCTAAAGACCTCATCAGCCGAGGCACCACCACTCTTCTAAATTTTTTATCCTCCAAGGGCTACAAGATTTCCAAGGCCAAGGTGCAAAGGTGTCAAACTTCTGTCAAATACCTTGGGCTAATTAATTATCTCCGAAGGGACTATGGCCCTGGGAGAAGACAGGATCCGTCTCATCTCCACGTAGCCCCTACCTAAGACCCTTAAACAACTAAGGTGCTTCCCGGGCATCACCAGCTACTGCCGCCTTTGGATCCCGGGATACGGAGAAATAGCCCACCCTCTATATCAACTGATCAAAGATACTCAGATTGCAAATACCCACCTGTTGTTACTTTGGAGCCCAGAGGCAGAACAGGCTTCAGCCTTTTTCAAAAACAGGCACAATTAAGTGCCCCAGCCTTAAGCCTTCCCATAGGAAAATCCTTTTATCTATATGTAACAGAGAGAAAAGGAATGGCTTTAGGAGTCCTAACGAAATCCAGGGGACTCTCACAGCAACCAGTGGGCTATCTCAGTAAGGAACTAGACCTCGCAGCGCGTGGCTGGCCAGCTTGCCTTCGGGCCATAGCGGCGGCTGCTCTCCTAGTTCCCAAAGCCACCAAGCTCACAATGGGACAAGACTTAAGCGTTTTCACCCCACACCACATCTAAGGGCTTTTAAATGCTAACAATAGTCACCGGCTTATAGATAGCCGCCTCCTACAGTACCAGGCTCTTTTATTAGAAGGTCCTGTAATCCAAATACGGACCTGCTGCACCCCTAATTCGGGCACATTGCTCTCTGAGACAGAGGAGGAAGTAACTCATAACTGCCAAAAGTTTTAATGCAAATTTATGCTGCTAGAGCAGATTTACACGAAACACCCCTAGATAATCCAGATTGGACGCTCTTCACTGGTGGGAGCTCTTTTATGGAAAGTGCATACAAAAGGCTGGATATGCTGTGGTGATTCCACATAACATCTTAGAAAATGCAAGTCTTCCCTCTTGGGCCAGCACACAACAGGCTGAGCTAATAGCTCTCACCCAAGGGCTAGAACTAAGTAAAGGAAAAAGAGTCAATATATATATATATATACTGATTCAAAATATGCCTTTTTAGTATTACGTGCGCATGGAAGCATTTGGAAAGAAAGATGCTTCCTAACAGCCACCGGGTCACCCATCAAATATCACCAGGAGATCAACCGACTGCTACAGGCAGTACATACTCCTCAAGAAATAGCAGTCATATATTGCAAAGGACACCAAAAAGGAAGTAATGAAGTTTCTGAAGGCAACATCCGATTAGCAGACCGAGCAGCTAAAAACGTTGCCAACATGGGTCTCGACCCTATATTAGCTCCTCTGGTTTGGGATGAATCCAGAACTCAAATTAAGCCCCAATATACTCTAAAAGAACAAGATTGGGCCAAAACAAGGGGCTATACTGCCCAACCCACGGGTTGATCTGCTCAACCTGGAGCAGATCAAAAACCCCTATTTAGTCCAGGAGATTAAGTCTACACCTCCCAGCTGCCAACCAATGGAATATTCTTAAAATCTTCCACCAAACCTTCCACCTGGGAAGGGACAAAACTTTACAAATGGCCCAAAGATTATTCAAAGGAAAAGATCTTCAGAAGACTATACAATATATTCTTACACCTTGTGAAGTCTGTCATAAAAATAACGCTCAGACACCCATAGGGGTACAAAGACAAGGCAAATGCCCAGGGGAAGACTGGCAGTTAGATTTCACGCATATGCCCAAAGCCAAGGGATATAAACATCTCCTAGTATGAGTAGACACCTCCCCACACTGGGTCGAAGTCTTTCCTTGTAAGACAGAAAAGGCGATGGGAGTAGTTAAAGTCCTAATCATGGAAATTATACCTAGGTTTGGCCTCCCCAGGTCTCTCCAAAGTGACAATGGACCTTCTTTCAAGTCTTTAGTCACTGAGGGTGTATCCAAAGCCCCAGGAATAAACTGTCACCTCCACTGTGCTTGGAGACCACAATCCTCAGACAAGGTAGAAAAAACCAATGACATCATCAAGAGACATCCTCAAAAGCTATCACAAGAAACCAGTCAAAATTGGATAGCTCTACTCCCCATCACTCTCCTTCACATTCGAAATACTCCAATTAAGTGTGGCCTCAGCCCTTTCGAAATGTTGTATGGGAGACCGTTTTTTCTAACCAATGACCTCCTGGTCAATCGTGAGGCTATAGAATTAACCCAACATATAAACTCTCAAGCACAATTTCAGCAAGCCATCCAGCAATTGTCAGAAGCTCAACCCGGAGCAGATAAAAAAGCCCTATTTAACCCAGGGGATGAAGATCTTATTAAACCTCTCCCTTCTCTGCCTCCAACGCTAGATCCAGTGTGGAAGGGATCCCACACCGTGATTCTCTCTACCCCCACGGCAATAAAAGTCCCAGAATTTGACTCTTGGATTCACCACTCTCGAGCCAAGCCCTAGACAAAGATATCCCCAAAGAAGAAAGAAGACAAAAGTCCTAAATATTCCAGCCAACCCCTAGGGGACCTAAAACTCCTTCTGTGTCGTACAGATAAATACTCAGATGATAAAATTTAACTTCAAAAAAAGTGTACTGGGGGATTCATTTTTCTAGCTATAGCCTTTATTCTCTTCTTTATCGCTTCACTTACGTGTGCTGTCCTAGATTCGGCTCCCCCTGCATGTCATTACCTATCTTGGGTGGGTCTAGTATTAGGAGTAGTCTGCAATATATTCCTAAACTGAGCTCCCGGATGGCTCAGTTGGTTGGAGCGCGTACTCTCAACCACAAGGTTGCTGCTTCAACTCCCGCAAGGGATGGTGGGCTGTGCCCCCTGCAACTAGCAACGGCAACTGGACCTGGAGCTGAGCTGCGCCCTCCACAACTAAGATTGAAAGGACAACAACTTGACTTGGAAAAAAGTCCTGGAAGTACACACTGTTCCCCCAATAAAGTCCTGTTCCCCTTCCCCAATAAAATCTTTTAAAAAAATAAAAAAAAAAAAAAAAAAAAATATATATATATATATATATATATATATATATATATATATATATATATATTCCTAAACTACATTCTAATCAGCCTATGGAGATTCTCTGACCTCTAACATAATATACCACCTTTAGGCTTAAGAGCTGTTCAACAGACTCACTCCGTTATTCCAGTAAAACTCTAAAAGATTTAAAAATGTATCAATATCAATTCTTGCTCTTTTTAGTGGCGTTCCTAAGGGGAGTTTCAGATAGTCCTATAACCTTCCAAAAAAATGAAAACGTGTGGGTTTATTTAGTCAAACATATAATGAATGTATCAGATTTTTGTCTCACTGGAGGAATCTATGTAGAACAAACCTTCACCTCCTGCCTAGTAGGGGTTTGCACACCCTTGAGTCATATAAAAAAATTATACTATCTTTCAGTTTATTTGTAAGCCCTTATCTTATTCTGACATCTACAATTGGAGTCCCATCTGCACTCAAAAGGACATAAGCATGTTTTCTCTCCAGGTAAGAGCCGTAACTCTGGCGGATAAATGTGTTAATTTCACTGACTGCTCCAACCAGTGTTTTAATCTTTCGGCAGTAACAGCTTCAACTATAGTTCTACCACTTCTATGAGTTATGCTAACGCACATGTCAAATTGCCGGCTGGTGGTTTCTCATTTGTGGGAAGATTGCCTACTCTTGTGTCCCAGCTTACAGCACCGGAGGACCCTGCTCTCAGAAGATTAACTGTCTTTTCACCCCAGAAGCCTCATCAGGGTAGACATCGCAGAGAACTTACTTTGGACTCCGGTTGTAACAGAGATGTACATTAATCAGCCCGGCTGAGTATGTATCCTTATCCCTTTATGTAGTACCTGCTATGACCATTGCCTTAAATGTAGAGATTAGTCGAATAGCTTGCTCAATGGCAAAGCCCCTAAACACTGCCTCTCAGGCTATCCATGCCATGGGACAAGAGTTAGGGCAGGTCAGAGAAGCAGTTCTAGAGCACAGAGCTACCATAGATTATCTACTCCTCAGACACAATCAAGGATGTGAAAAACAACATAAAGGATTATGTTGTTTCAACCTCTCTGATAATTCACAGTTAATTAAAAATAAAGTTCAACAAATTCATGATATAGTTTCCAATATTAAACAAACAAACAAACAAAAAACCCACAGGATTCCTCAGCCTAGATTTTTCCTTCCTTGCTTCCTGGCTTCCCAGTTTAGTGGGACTTAAAGAAACTTTTCTCATTTTTATTTCATTCATTATTATAGGGATTACCTCATGCTGTTGCCTGCAATGCGTCTCGACTTGCAGACTACCCACTAGTTTGCTACAACGGCCTGCACGACTACAACAACTTCACATGGACTCGCTCATCTACCTGGGACCCTTAGACCTCTGGACAAGCCCTAGCTGCTGGTCTCTCTACACCCCTCCTCAGCCTGAAGTAGCCAGAGCGGTCATCGCCCCCTCCCTAACAGCAGTTAGGGTTTCGTCTCCAGAGAGGGGATTGAGACAGGTTAGTTGGCATGACATCAAGCCGTCAGGAATTCCTTGGTAGAATGAACAGAAACAGTCATTTTTTAAAAAAGATTTTATTGGGGGAGGGGAACAGGACTTTATTGGGGAACAGTGTGTACTTCCAGGTCTTTTTCCCAAGTCAAGTTGTTGTCCTTTCAATCTCAGTTGTGGAGGGTGCTGTTCAGCTTCAAGTTGTTGTTCTTTCAGTCTTAGTTGTGGAGGGCGCAGCTCAGCTCCAGGTCCAGTTGCCGTTGCTAGTTGCAGGGGCCACAGCCCACCATCCCTTGCGGGAGTCGAACCGGCAACCTTGTGGTTGAGAGGATGCGCTCCAACCAACTGAGCCATCTGGGAGCTCAGCCGCAGCTCAGCTCAAGGTGCTGTGTTCAATTTTAGTTGCAGGGGGCACTGCCTACCATCCCTTGTGGGACTCGAGGAGTTGAACCGGCAACCTTGTGTTTGAGAGCCCACTGGCCCATGTGGGAATCGAACCGGCAGCCTTCAGAGTTAGGAGCATGGAGCTCTAACCGCCTGAGCCACCGGCCAGCCCGGAAACAGTCATATCTTGAAAGACTTAGCCCTGAGATAACTCACTCCGACCAGAGCAA
Source organism: Rhinolophus sinicus (assembly GCF_057876585.1). Classification (NCBI taxonomy): domain Eukaryota; kingdom Metazoa; phylum Chordata; class Mammalia; order Chiroptera; family Rhinolophidae; genus Rhinolophus; species Rhinolophus sinicus. Next base: position 68,990,007 of record NC_142518.1, on the reverse strand, counting down.
AAACATAAATTATGCTCTGGGGCTACCAGAACAGAAACTCTGGGGCAAGTACGTCATTTCAAAAGCCTCCTCCAGGCTGGGAAACAGAGCAAATCTGATAAACAGTACCATTAGGCGCAAGCTCTTCTCCTCGCTTATGCAAGAAAAAGTATAAAAGCAAAAGCCTTTTGCGTTAGCTAGTGGGCATCCCAGTTTCGGGTATCCGCTCTCGCTTGAAAGCTGTAACTCTTTGCTTTAATAAACTATCCTCTTCTACAAAACCTTACCTCTCTGGTCCGTGCCTCCATTCTTCGGTTCTGCGAGACCACGATCCCGGAGCACACATAAGAAATATCCTACATCAAAGTCACAGGGCCAGCACTGGGGTGAAGGAAATAGAAGCATTGAAATTGGTATGTATAGTAAATGTATAGGAAGCAGAACCATTAAAAGGCAAAGAAAGAAAGAAAAGAAAGCTTTCCAAAAGTCCAGAGATCCAAATAAAAAGGGAACTTAAAATCTCCATAGGGAGGGGGCTCTCCCTTATCACAAGGGAGGCAGCAATTCAGGGCCTGGGCTCTGAAGCCAGGCTGCCCGGGTTCACATCCCAGTTCTGGCTCTTTCAACTAAGTGACCATGAAAAACGTTTAGCCCCACAAAGCCTCGGTCTCCTCCTCTGTAAACTAGGAACAACAGTACCCAGCTCAAAAGACTGCAGCAATGCACGTACAGCAGTCAGCACGCGCCCTTAGGAAACACTGCAAAACGCTAGCTATTTGTCTCATCAGAGATCCTCATTCTTCAGCATTTGAGCTGTTGAACAGTGTCTGATAGACAGTTTCAGGTCTGTCATTTGTCCCAGTGTTCAGGTTACTGGGACTTGGCTTTTCATTCCAGAGAGAGCATGACATTCCAGCCATGAGAAGACTGTGGTTTGCACGGTGCCTGAGCCAGCCCTCGGAATACATGCAGCTCGATGCACATCACATGTGATTTCGTGCAAATGCACGTGTGGCTTGGCCCTCCTCATTTTTGAGGCTCCCTTGGGAACGGTGCTTTGGAGACCAAGGCACCGGGCTTTGAGGCCACCTGCCTACAACTGCATATGGCAGGGTAAGGGCTGTGGGGGAGGAAAAGTAAATTTCCCTCTACTCTTGTAGGTTCTTGGCTGAGAGCCCCTGTATTAAAAGACAGATTAACAGGAGAAAACACAAAGAAGTTTAATAACCTGTATACCTCCTGTATACGTGGGAGAGACACAGAAAAACTGAGTAACCCCTTGAAATGGCCCAAGCCACCACCTTAAAGAGCATCTGCAGTTAGAGACAAAAGAAAATGTGGGGCGGGGGGGGCAGGTAAGAGAGATGACCAGGCAAAGCACAGTGACCAGATTTAAGTCTCTGCCCTCTCCATTGATAAGGGTTTCTAGAGATTTTGTCATCTTCTTCCTGGTACAGAGAGGGAGACACCCTCACAAATGGAGATTTCCCTTATACACGTAAATGCCTCTCACAAAAGAGTAACTTCTACTCAGTTTTCAGAGCTTTCCCTGTGTCTGCTGATTTCAAAAATAATCAGCCTGAAATAATCTTTATGCCTAAATGGAACTTTTGGGGGCGGCAAATTCTGTTCCTCTTCTGTGCCCTGCCCCAGGGAGCCAGAGACGGGATAGGCCAGGGCTAGGGCAAGAAGGCAGCAAGGCCCAGGGCCACCCCCCTCCAGCCCAGCCTCTGGTGCCCAGCTAACCAGCTGGAAATGTAGTGCTTCCACTGGTCTCTTACCCCAGGCCTGGCTGCCTTGGCTTCTGTTTGCTTTACATGTCGGGAGTCACCTAGGTGACTCCCCAGAGGGGAGCCTACGAAGAAGAGGCCCTGCTCTGTCACCTTTCAAGTCCATTCATGGTGTGGCAAGCAACCTTGCCAACAGAGCAGCTAGGACTGTCCCCACGGAGGATTGCCACTCGGCACTGTCCAAGCTGGAGCTGCCACCAGTGCCTCCCCATGCATTCTTTGACTGATTCATTCATGCATTTGTTCCAAAATATGTAGCTGCCACTTTTCCTGTGCCTGCCCTGCACTAGGTGCTGCAGGGCGCTCAGCGATGAGAAAAACAGGCATGGACCTGGACCTCAGCAGCTTACAGTCTAGTGGGGACGGAGGCCTTTATGAAAACACACACATGCGCGTGGGTGCGCGCGCGCACGCACACACAGACACACACAGACACACACACACACACACACACACACACACAGACACACACGCAATGTGAGATCCCTGTTTGTGATAAACAGAAGAAAATAAAAAGCAGAATGTTGTGAATGTCTCTTAAGATAGAGAAGGAGGTCAGGAAAGAACTCTGAGTGTTGAGGCCCGACCCTGAGGAAGAGAAGGCACGGGCCAGGCAAGGAGAGCGGGGAGGTGGGTGCAGGAGGCTGAGGTGTGCTCCCACCCCCAGGTCAGGGCATTTCCAAGCCCGTTTTCCTTGGTGGAGTCAGGCTTTCTGAGTTCTGGACACATGTTGGCTTTCACTTGCCAACCTCTCTGACTGCTGTCACCCAGGTTTTTCAGCACCCAGCCCTCAGACAATGTGCATCACAGCTAGAAAGCTAGAGAAAATATAGATGCATGGGTGGCACTGCACTGTCCCCCAGGGACTTGTATTAAGCAAGTTGAGATGGGGCCCAAGAATTTGCATTTTTAGCAAGGTCCCCAGATGGTTCTGATATTACTGGAAGTTAGAAAACGTTTTATGTGCTATAGTATGGAGAAGATGATTTGGTGGCAAAAAAAAAACACAAAAAAACAATCTATGAAATTATAGCCATGTTTATGAGCCTGGGTTAAATAGTGACTTTCTCTCAAGAGCCTTCTGTGGCCCCTGAATGTGATATTTTCATGTCACGCTCTGAAGCGTATGGGCTCCCTTCATCTTGGACTATCTTTTTTTGCCCCTCCTTCTTCTGCCTCCTGCCCCCCCCCACACACACACTGCTTCAAGACGTTGTTTCTCAGTCTAGTAGGACACAGCTCCCTGACCCGTGCTGGTATTATGAGTCTTGCGCTCACCCCGGCTGAGGCAGTCGGTCGCCAGTCATTGGTCAGCAGCTCACCGCAGCCCAGCTCCAGGGAGAGCTGTTGTTCACAATCTTAGCTGTAGAGGGCGCAGCCCACTGGCCCATGTGGGGATCGAACCGTCGACCTAGACTTTAGGAGCACGGTGCTCCAACCACCTGAGCCATGGGGCCAGCCCCATCTTGGACATTCTGAGTGGGGTTTTTTCTTAGGGTTATCAACCATCTGGTTTGTCTGGGATTCTCCTACTGTGTAATAAAAGTTCCATGTCCCAGGAAATCCCTGTGTTGGCAAACCAGGATGATTGGTCTTCTTAGTTTCTTAGAGAACTGCCCACCTAGATTCACCTTGAAAAGGAAGGAGTGACTAAAAGCCCCCCCTACCCCATATGCCTCTGGCCAAAGTGCTCCTTACCTGCTAAACTTGCCTTCTCATCTGTCTGGAAAGAGCTGCACAAAGTGCTTCTCCCTCCAGCTTCTCAGCGTGCACCCTCTCCTTTGTTGTTTTCTTTTGTTTTGTTTTGTTTCTGTACAGGTTTTATTTCAAAAAGGAGTCCTGACAGCAAGCCAGCAGGTCCCACAGCATAACCAAAGTGCTGGACATGGAAACACCAAAGCTTCATCGAGGGCTAAACTCTGGACTTAGAAACCAGAGCAGAAACTATCAGCTGCCAGATTTGCAGTGTAATAGAAGACATATAGCAT